>NW_027271821.1:1070000-1480055 GCF_040938485.1 Diadema antillarum
TGTTCAGATTCTTTTCTCCATTCTGCTAAACTAAATACGTATATGTAGATAGGTTTCATGGGCTGCCACGTGTTCAAGCATCCGCTTATAGTGGCAGTCCTTCTTCTGCATAATTTCTTCGATAATATATTGTTTGCAAATTTGGTAATACAATATATTTTGGTAATGGAATCAATGTATACATGTATTTTTTTTCTCCTTTGAAGTATGTACGATGTAATCTGTATATTGATGTTTTCTAAGGTATTACGAAAAGAATTCTGATTCATGTAGAAATTATGTTGAAGACAAATAAATCAATTCAAAAATCAAATCAAAATGTATAACTCTGCAAAATGTCCTTTAGAACCAAACCTAATCTTAACTAAATTAAACTCTAGTGCAGATTTTGCTGTATATAGTGAGACCTGTGGCTGGGATACATCATCACTTCATGTAACTGCTACAAAATGATTGTGATCAATATCTTTATCAGTTTTTTTTTATTAGAGTCAACTTAAAAAATAGATAATAGGGCAAAGTTTCACTTCAAAAAAGAAGTGATCGGGTCCAGAACGTTTCTTGTTTTTCCGTGTCATACTTCCTTCTTTTTTTTTTTTTTTTTGCATGTCTCGTTTTATCATTTTTATGAATGTGAAATACTTTATACCAATTATGATGATAACAACAGTGATGACTGTAATAACAATGACCGAAGTAGTAGTAGTAATGATAATGATGATAACAATAATAATGATAATGGTTATAATGATAATGATAATTATTGTTATTCATTGTCCCAAGTAGCAGTACACATGTACTAATATTGTAATAACCATATTGGTTATTATAATACCAATAATGATAGGCATTCATAACTTCACAACCTAAAACGCATTGAAGTCTTCAGGCTGTGATTATTCGTGGTTTATTAGAAAATTATTTCCCAAATCAGTTTGGGATTTGGCTTTTGCTGATCCTCTTTTCATAATTAAAGCAATTAAAGCCATAATCAAATAAGCAAAATATATTTTTCTTATACGTTCGGTATTCCACTGATCATTATTAATCATTACGAACGTCATCCAAGTGTTTCATCAGGTTCTTACAAAAAAAAAATATGATTGTTTATCATAATGAACATAATCAGCCTGTTTGATTAGAAACTGTTTGTTGACAGATAAGATTACTGGCTCTCTAAACTGAATTTCTAGACACGCCAAGGGCTTGCTTTTTGCTTTTACTTCATTATATGCCGTCGTTTTGGCTTAGCATGATTTTATCACCATTTTGTAGCGTTTGTTTATGCCGGTAATACCACTGCTTATCCAAGAATCATTCTGGCGTCCAAAAGCATAGGGGCTATATATAATACCAATACAGACTATGAATACAGAAAGTGATTATAAACGCAGCAGACAGACATAGCCAAATAATGTATTTAGCCCCCCAAGGACGGAGTGCCGTTAGCATGAGTGGCTCCATGTGCGCTCGTCATGTTGTTGGTTTTATTTTGTATTTCGGCTTGTCTAGCTGACACACACACACACACACACACACACATACACATCACACACACGCACACACTGATATTGCCACACGTGATCAAAATAAGACGGCATGAGGCAAGATATTCATTTCGGACTAATCACAAGCAGCTCCGCGCGATGAAGAAAACGATGTGAGTCTATTTCCCATAACCTCATTAGCTCGTAGACAAACGCACCAGTTTCCCTAATCGCCCTGATTATTCCATGTATGAGAATAGGATCGACTCGTTCCCCGTGAAACAAAACTATAAATGAAAGATGTGCTCAACAGTCTCAACATTCAGACAAGTATGTTGATCGTATACGTGAGCTGTAGGTACCATTTACAGCGAGCAAAAATCAAGCTCTCTGCATCGCAGACAGGTTATACTATTGAGAGTAAAGATGGGCGGGTTTTATACCAGAGTGACGATCTAAGCGCCCTCACCCTCCCTAGCGAGCTATCTGCTCCTCTCCTCTCTTCACTCTATCAGCTGCTCTCTTACCTTCTTTTCAGATGAACTTCCTGCCTGCTATAGGTTACCTATCTGCGGGTAAGTGCGGTATAGGCATGCACCCGTCTCCTGGTAAGGCCAGACTTCATCGGTGTCGACTGGAGGGTCTTTGACCCTCCTGTTGGCGGGAATGGCGTAAACCCCGTATTGCGCCACGGGAATAGTCACGTGAACTCTGCACCTCTAACTTCACTCTTCTATCCCCTTTACTCCCCTGTATTTTGTCAGGTCAGGTCATTTCAACCAGATTGACCTGCTACTAGTCGCTTGGTACCTGGTACAAGTACTACAGTGTACCTGCAACATGGTGGCTGTACGCCCACAGACCCACTGCAGGCTTTGACAAGATTATGAGTACACAACGCAACGGCACCAGGGTTAAAACAGCTGCTCCTTTGTTTATATCAAACCTGACTTTGTTGGTGCCATCAAACACGAATGATGGCTTGGCCCTCAAGCCCCAGGGAAAAACTGAGCCTGATATTGCCAGTAGAGAAATAGATAGACTTGTCCATCGTGAGGTATACCTTTCATCATTAGTACTTCGCCGTCAACACTAAGGCACTACGCTCTATACTGCAGAGAAGGAACAATTTAGCTCACGAAGCTCGACGCTATGCTATTGGCATCATTTGTCTTCAAGACTAATGCATTGTTCATACCGAAACACTACTACAAGAGCCTTTCTCCATCGGTCACTCATTAATAACCTCTTCAGCTTTGATGAACTCCTAGAACGTTACCCCTGGTGCTGGAGTATAGGTCTCTTTATCTTCACCATGGCCTTAAAATCTTGCCTTTCCATTGAAAGCCACAACAACGGTACGATGAAAATTACTTTGCATGCCAATCCTGCAACAACGGTACCATGCTGTTCTAGCCCTCACCTTTGTTTTTCATAGAAAACCTGTATAAATTGACCGTCATTTATCATTCCATGTATGTAATACAATAAAATAGCAATCCCCATTATTTCATTGTACACCCAAGCTGGACATCATACATTATTCTATTTTTGTTATATTTTATGTGTCTTTTTATCATCGAGAAATATAAAAATTAACTGAATTGAACTGATAGGTTTACCATGGATATATCATCATCTTTAATAAGGCTCACAAAACCCATACGCTTGTTGGAACAGACTGTGTTGACCATGAAGTGCGCCCTCTTTTCAAGCTCTGTGCCAATGAGTCAAATAATGTGCACAAATTTCACACACCATGCACACAAACCAATGGACAAGAAATGGATATAGCAGGCAGAGGGTTAATCCCCCTGTTGAATTCAATAACATGGATGACTCTAGTCCTTTTTGCTGCAGTTGGACTGTACTACAATTAGTGATAGGGAGGAGCAAAAGGTTAAGATCAATGAATTAAGCGCACGAGAGTGGATTGTGGGCGGAGAGAGAATTAAGAACTAAGTGCCGGTCAAGGGATTGGTTTCGAAAGCTTTCTGGAAAGGCTCTGCTCATCATGGTCGCCCTGATGACGTCGTCAAGTTCAGACAAAATGCCATTAGGATGAATTCCATCTCAATATAAAGTCAAATCAAGAGGGCAGATCATGATCATGATTTGATGCGATTGTTAATATACGTGTGCTTTGCTGGGGAGATGATGTCGAGAGAGTTATATATGATGAATGCTGGTCGGTATCTTTTTTATTTCTTCTCCTTTTCGATAAAGTAATCGCCCGTCATTGCCATAGTTTGTTTTTCATGAACTTACGCTGATGTTGTTTATGCAACCGGGGCCTCGTCGTAAGACGGCCTAAAGAGCCGGCTGTTTTGATTATCTCTACGTACGCTGTCTGCGCCAGGTATTAAACATGGACCTTTGGGGTCCCTCTGTCTGCCTGTCTGTCTGTCTGTCTGTCTGTCTGTCTGTCTGTCTGTCTGTCTGTCTGTCTACTGTCTTTCTGTCTCTCTCTCTCTTTCTCATGATATAGTGCAAAGATATAAAGAAAAGACGAAAGAAAGGAAGATAAATTGTAGGGATTCAAAAGATGAATAGAAATATATTGATTGACTGAGAAAGACACATAAGACAGAGAATGGAGGATCATAATTATGTGTGCGCATGTGTGTGTGTGTCTGTATGTATGTACGTACAGTATGTCTATCTCTGAGTGTCACTACGCATAACATTCGACCTTGAAAAGTTACCATGTGTGATGGGGCGTGTATGGTAATGATAAGCTTTCTTTCAATAATACCTCGAAGTAAGTCCGCTGAACTGAAACCCACTTCCATGCCAATTGCATTACTTCAAAGATGTCACAGACGCTGTAAATTCATTAGTAGTACTTGTGACTGAGTGTGCATCGGTACGATACGCTTTCTTATCGCGCCATCCAGTGAAGTGAACCTCGCTTCCATGCTAAGTGCACATCGAGGGAGAATGCTGAGGTTGTAAATCCAGCGGCCTTGAACATTTTCGGAGAGATGTGAAGATATGTTTGACAGGACAGAACATACACGAAATATGTGAGCCTTCGAGATCGCCTCCGCAAAATCGTAAATGTGATTTTGAGACCTTTCGTTTGTCTTTGTGTTTGTTGTTGTTGTTGTTTCTCAAACATGACCCCTCAAACATGGCCGCTGCTTCTAGTGAACTCGAACCACACACCTCAAGATTGAAAGCCCGTGGGTCTAATCCACTGAGCCCTCAACAACGGCTCAGCTAATTTTGACACGCACTTTGTTAGATCCAAACCAATAATCATTTCCCACTTTACGTAAACCTCTCGACAGTACCTGAGGAGTCTTAGCGGTTGACTTTGAAAGTAATGGAATGTGAAGATGTTATTACGTGAACGATTTTATCATCTGGTCGTAATGCCAGTTGTCATTAACTTCTCAAATGTTAACTTGCAAATTATCGTTGAAGAGTGATTATTTCATAATCCTCATTTTAGTATGGCTCTATCATAATCACCCATCATGTTTTGGTGAGTTGAAAGCGACAAGTTGGCGTAGACTTTTACCGAACGTCTGTTGAGATGCATTTCCCAGGATTCTACAACATCCTTCACAACTCACACCCTTTCCTCGGTAAAATAAAACAAAACAAATACCTCTCTGGCCTCAATCCAGGAAACAAGCGGCCCTCCAGGGCTTGCTTTTCCCCCTAATGTGTTACGGGGCCCCTTGAATGAAGACAAGTGGAAATTCACGTAGAAGTAGATAATCGCAATACTACAAACATCATTAACAAACAAACACAAAAAGTAAGAAATCGTGGAAGCCAATTGGCCGCTATAACATTGTAGTTTAAAGGCACTGTTTACCTTTGGGAGCAGTTATTCGATTTATCACATTTGATGCATATGCATAGGTCAGTTGTATCACAAAACATCCTACCATATAAAAAATTTGAAATAAAGCATAATATGTAAAGAGATATCGCTATTTTTCTCGCTAAACCATAACTGTAGACAGTTTAGTCTAGAAACAATTTTATTATAACCATTGTTCACACTTTACATGTTTAACAATACTTAACAATGATTATACTAATTAACTTTTTACACTTGTTGTTTCTATCCCAAACTGACATTTCAGAACTATTTTGCAGCACTAAAGCTGGGTTTTTGTTTCATTCTGCAAATGGTAAACAATGCCTTTAAGTTAAAGTTGTGTCAAGAAGGGCGCCGGAATAATTTTCAATGGCTGATTGTTGTGAGAATAGTTAACCGAATAAAGTTGACCGGAGGTATCATTATTTTACCGTGATGTAGCGACAAACCAAGAAGGTGGAGAAATGGAGATGATACAACTGACACCCAGGTATATATAAAGTGCATCAATATAAGCATTGAACTCCTTTACCAAAATATGCGGTGAAAGTTCAAGGACATACACTGTGACAAAAATAATGACTGTCACGTGATGCAAATTCTACTCGATCCCAAACTATAAATATATTTCTAGATAGATAGATAGATAGATAGATAGATAGATAAGTAGATAGATAGATAGATGAATATCTTAGCCATCTTTTCCTCTTCTCTTCCCTTATATCTCCTTTGTATTCCCAAGCATTATTTCCTTAACTATTTCATGATTACCGTTTGCTCCACTTAAACAGTCGTTTGGGTTTGCGCGCGCAAATAACTGCGAGCTTAATAACCTCCGTGATTGCTTGGAATCGCATCAGTCATCCAACGGGGACGTTTATGTGGTCGCGCAAGAAAACAGAGGGGAAAAAAGAAAGAACGAGGAAAAAGTGCTCGCAGCTATTACCACGAATCACCGATTTGTCTTTCTCCGGTTCAAAACCCTTGGCAATACATCTTCAAACAAACATTCGCGTTGTCTTCACCGGTAGCGTCTTCTCAACCCCAGTCCCTTCTAATTTCCTTCCCCCACCCTCGCTCTTTTATTCTTTCGCTCCTTCTTCTCTTCTTCTTCTTCTCTTTCTCATTCTCTATCCGTCTCCACCATCAATTCTGTAATAGAAAGAAGTCAGTTTGATGAGTCATCATGTACCACTCAGATGGAATCGTCCAGTGTTGTTAACTTTAATCAAGTAGGATGTCAATTCATGGCTAAAGTTGGTTGCAATGAATGTAAAATGGTAGAGTTTTTAGCTTTGATGATCTGACATGGAATAGGAGAGTTGTGCGTGATATGATTTCAATATTTGCACGGTCACGATGTCGTAATCAAATTTAGAGGACAGATGTCTCCAAGAGTGAAAAAAAAAAGGATTTACGTTTTATAGCTAGGAAGTTATTGCGCAAGTAATATAAAGGACAACGTGTGAAGTTGTTTCTTTTATTTGAGTACGTAAAACCGAGCTTCATCGAGGAACACGAAGAGATTTTTCATACATTGCTTGTCATGATGCATGGTTACGTTATCATCATAATATTTACGAACAGACATAATACCCAAACTGCGTTACGGGTTCTGGTAGACGGTTCCTCTTTCTTTTGTCTCTTGGGTATACAGTCTATGTGCATTTGTAAAGGTGTGTTGATTTTCGTAACCTTGTTTTGAATTTAGATTTGAAATTTGCATTAGGTACACAATTAAAGAGAAATAAAACAGATATAGTCCTCCACTCAGTGCGTTAATTTGATATTGGACCTGCTGAAGAGAACCTATAAAGCATTACTCAACAACAACAACAACAACAAAAGACCAAGTCTTTATCACAGTTTATACAATTCCTTAAAGACAATAATGTCATATACTGCCAACCAAAAATTCCACGTATCGTATTTCCGTTCTCGCCCACTTCCTACGTTCCCTTCGCGCCAGATTGTTGTGCTTTTCATGGATGGAATCGTTGAGTTATCATTGATCAGAAATATCAATCGGCGTGTGTGGGGTATCACAGATTGCTGGTTCCAATGCCCTTTACTTTCAAGGGGGTCTCGAAAATATTAATTTTACGACAGCGTTGTTATGGTAAATACTCGGTACTTTTTTTAATTGAGCTGTTTTTGGATGACTCGTGTTTTGAATACCAAATGGATGATTAACCACTATGGGCAAATTGAGAGATATTATTGGAGTGGTTACAGACCCGGGGATAAAACACCGAAAGGCTTTTGCGAGGGTGAAGATGATATTGTGCTATATACTACCGGTATATATGCTTCTCGCGCTAAGCAAACATGATGATGAGTCGCTCCTACTCTCCACTGAATTGATAGCTCGTGTGCTCGCTGGAGCGTAACATCGTTTAATAAGTTCCACTGTAAAGCATCTATCATCTTTACCCAATTTACGCAAGCGCCGCTCTACGCAATCAATTCCCCCAACGTTGCCAATTTGATGAGCCTCATGTCGTGGATGACGTGCTGGTATTTTATTGGCGCAAAGAGAAGGGGGAAAAAGAATAAGTCAAAGAAGACGTCGCTCTAACGATCTTGCTCATCGTGGAAATGATATGCAACGTGAATGAACAGAAAATGCATGCGTCTAATCAGATTAATGTGTTGCTTTGTCTGGAAGGAGCGGAATATAATGATTCACGTCTGCATCAGGCCGAAATGTTTGCCATGATACGATGATGGATACTGGCACCACGTGCGTTTCACAGTCCCAAACTAAGACGCTAGTATCTATTTCGTGTTGCTTGCATATTCTGCATCAGTGTCGCTTTCAAATAATGACTCTGTCGTCACTGTTGTCAGAATCGTGTCTCGCGTCTCAAAAATCGGTCCCGAAAACAAGATTTCCCGTAGACTTTCTCGTATTTGCAGATGCAACCTGAGCCTCGGCGGCAAGGACATTACGAACATCCCACATATTGTGACATGGAGGGGGGGGGGGAGGAGGAGGAGGAGGAGAAGAAGGTTCTGGTTGGAATTGTTGCCGTGGTTTGTGTGTGTGTGTGTGTGTGTGTGTGCGTTTTAATGTTCAAATGTCTTCTGAATCGCGACAGAATAATATGGCATTCATTCTTGTGACACACATCATTCTCTTCATGTGTCACACACGTGAAATTGTGCAGAAACCTTATGAGGTCATATTCGTTTTTCTTTTCTAGCCGTATATATAAATTCAATACCACGTGTGATAATACAGAATGCGTAATCAGAACTTTATAAAATCAACACTACCGAATAGGCCTACTAGACGAATATCAACCTTACGGGGACCAAAAACAAAAATCACAGATCACTTGCAGCAAAACCCACAAGAAATAAGCAGATCATCGTAACGTGATATTTCATTTTCTCTTGGTAGTGTCATCGTAGTACGTCATTTTTTCGTGTATGTCGACAAGGCTTCGAGCCGCGCTCGTATACATACAGATACTATAGGACCTATGAAGTACGAATAAATGCTTTAGTCATTATCTTCTACATTCAAAATAAACTCTCGCAGTATAATGTGTCGTCCGATACGTCCCCAACACTTGTCGGTCTGTGACGTCAAAGCAGGAAAATTAAAACAAACCCTTGTGCAGCGATGATGAATGTAGGCTTTTTCAGCTTTCCTCGATGTAAATCGCTATGTAGGTCAGCCCAAAGTAGGTTCGCCCATAAGTACAGAGTAACCTAAACCATCCTATATCCAGGGTGAAAGATTACAGGCGACTGCTACTTATAGCTTTATGGCATTTCTTTTTTTCAAAACTATATGCCTCCATGGTTTGCTTTTATTAAGTGCAAAATATAACTTGTCCAGTCAACAATGTAAAATTCCATACGTTAACGTAATGTCTGTTGCAGATACTTTGCCATATTATTATAACTCCATCCTCATGCGAATTATTTCGAAGCAACGTTTGTAATGCTATATAGTCCGCACAGCTTTGGTACATCGTTCTCGACAGTAAGGACTGATTTGCGTGCATATATGCCATCAGTTGAGATGTTTTCATATTTACGGAGACATTCGAGAAGCTCAAAACCTCATCAGCTGCATGCTAAAGCTAGTTTTTTTTTTTTTTTTAGTTTATATTTCCGAATCGTAAACGATCAGAAACTACAGTAAACAAACGTGGAAGAAAACGCTCGAGGCTTAGAATGAACTCTGCAAGGGACTAAAATCCCATCAGCTACCCAGAAGTACGTACTTTTTCATCGTGTATACCCAAGCCATGTAAATAGCCAAGATTCAGTGTACACGATGGAATATGTTACGAAGAGAAGGGGGGGGGGGGGAGAGAAGGACGAGTTCGCGGAGTGCGGCGTGTATACTTTTCGTTCTGCGCCGTATTTTCGTTTCCAGCGCTGGTAAAAACAAGGGAGGGTCCGCGGCGCCGCGGTAGAGTTTACTCTTTGCGAGGTATCGCTGACATAAATCAATTAGTCTTCCTATTTAATCGAGTGAAGAAGTTTTTTCAGCGACAGAGTCGTGGCAGGTGGACCGGTTGATGAGTACTCGTGATGCAAGCTGGCTCGGCTTGACAGAGGGCCAGGGTAGGGTAATGATCAGGGTGAAGAGACGGAGGGTGGGGGATGAGTGGGGGTTGGGGACTCAAGATGGGACGGGGAAGAGGGGAAGGGAGGCACAGCGAAAGGTGGCGCCAAATTGAAGTGCAGCTGTCATAAAATGTGACCCGGAAAGAAGATGGTGGGTGTCAAACAGGAAAGTCGTATCTAGGCAACGCCATCATGAGTTTTATGATGGTCAGGAGAGGTATGGAAGTCGGTCCAGAAGAGCAAGAGAAGTATAGCTGAGTAATATGCCAGTTCGTAACTAGCTCGTGTACGCATTGGCACAATATTATTGATCTTTCTTTTTCCTCAGTTGGTTAGGCACTTCACTTGCTTTCAAAGCGACATAATGCATAAGTTAGCCCGACGTAACAATTTGTGAATTAATGTTCAAACAAAGACTGAACTTGGATAGCGCTGGTGACCCGAATGGTCTATCGAGTTACACTCGGGGAAGTGATTGTATATAAAATTATGAGCGTATTATGGCGTATATTATAATATATTACAAGTTTTACCCCCACTCTTGTTGATAAGATATGTTCGATTAAATCTGCAAAAGAATATAGGAAATGAGAAGAAAATATGGTATATTTTTCATCATAACTACAAGAAAATAATGATATTTCTTGTTATATTACAAGTGAGGTATCACTTTGAAGGTTTTAATTTGCTCTGTCTGATGATGGGCTTTCTTTGAGATGTCTAAAACCCGTTTTAACCCGTTTTACGAACAAGCTCTTCATATTACGAGTCGGCGTGAATCGACAGAGATATGAATGCGCGTCTAGATTGCTTAGAGTGGGTGTTCCTAAGTCAATGGTACTATATCATGGCGTTACATATGTAAAATTTATGTGTTAGATTTCATAGCCAACTCTTGACCCACTCAAGAGAGACGTTCGAGTGTTTGAAAGGAACGTCTGACCACTTGACCGCTTGACCCTGTCATGTAAATTATACCTCTTGCAATCATTTCGTATTATTGTTGTCATTGTAAAAATTGAATTACTTTTTTGAAAGCTGTAAGGTTTTGACGTTTCTCTCTTACTTCATTTTTTTTCTTTTTTTTTCTCTACACAGCCGAGCTGCTTCTACTCCTCTGGGGAATCAGATTGTGTTACGTGGTGAGAAAAGCGCCCTCAGAGTTCAACGAAAGTAGATTCATAAGTTGGGCGATATACAATGAGACGCTTCTATCACTCTTCCTTTGTGTTGCAACGTAAGTCATCTTTATCTCAAAGTCATTATTTCTTTTTTGCTCAAGAAATCCTGTCAGTTTTAGTGTCGATGATGACTTGTTGGGGGTAACAATAGCCTCTTTTGCCTTTCTTCATTGTTACTAATCTGAATGCTGCTCAAGTCGTTATTGTCATATTCTCAAGAAATTTGCTTCTTTTTTTTTTTGGGGGGGGGGGGGGTTCCAGTGAGTGCACATTTGAAATATAACACGGGTTTACACCCGATGGGAATGAACACGTAGGCCCGAATTTACGAAGGTGGTACTATTAAAATCATGGTTTAAACCATGGACAATTTGTATGGAGCGCCAAGTGTCGAATGACCTATTTCGTTACGAAATTAGTCATTTCGTAACGAAATGACAATATTTCGTCGACGAAATGACTGATTTCGTAACGAAATAGGCCATGCGACACTTGGTGCTCCTTACACATTGTCCATGGTTTAAACCATGGTTTCATACCTTTGTACCACCTTC
Source organism: Diadema antillarum (assembly GCF_040938485.1). Taxonomy (NCBI): domain Eukaryota; kingdom Metazoa; phylum Echinodermata; class Echinoidea; order Diadematoida; family Diadematidae; genus Diadema; species Diadema antillarum. Next base: position 1,081,651 of record NW_027271821.1, read on the forward strand.
GTAAATACGGGGCGTAATGTCTGTTTTTGGAATCAAGCAAAGATAATGCGAGCATTGTGCCGAAATGTTCGTTTTGCCAGTTCATAGCATACACGTGAGATATTTTTTTTTTCATGTCGAACTTTCTGGTGTCCAGAAGGAAATGATATTGATGATACAAACAAATTATAACTTTTGATGATACTCATAACTATTATAGTTGGATGTGATGAAGAATTAAAAAAATGTAGTGGTGATTGTAGTTTTAGTAGCAGTAATAACAGCATTATTTGGTGTATCTTGAAGTGGTAGGTGTAGTAGTAAAATTAGTAGCAGTAGTAGTAGCAATAGTAGTAGTAGTAGTGGTAGTAGTAGTAATAGTAGTAGTAGTAGTAGTAGTAGTAGTAGTAGTAGTAGTAGAAGTAGTAGTAGTGATAGTAGTAGTAAAAGCAGTAGTAGTGATAGTAGTACTTGATGTAGTAGTACATGTAGCAGCAGCAGCAAAATTAAAAGTAGTAGCTGTTGCTGTGATATAAGAAGTGCTGCATGAAAGAAGGGGAAAGCAGAAAAGTGGAAGGAAAAAAAGGGAGGAAGATACACGCAAGAAAAGATTGAGGGTACAAAGTGACGTCGGCATATTAAGATGATAAACACTTTAAGGTAGCGATGTTGATGAGATAAAAAGCTGTTGGTTCTCTACTAGGCTTACGTCGACTAGACTCAGCTCACAGCATCAAATTTGCCGAAACAGGTCACGAATCTGTAGAGACAAGATCAGCACTTCTAGTTTAATAGAAACATCAGCGAAAGTTAAGAAGACAGATAAGACTCTCGGTACAAAACAAAAGAAACAAACAGGCGCGACGTAGCGAAACCGCACCCTCCTGTACAAATATCATTGACAACGCCGTATTGTGGCCGCGTAGCAAAAGAGTGTTTTTACAGTTTAATACGGATGAAGTTTTACGCGGACATCCACAGACTTTAAAATCTGAATCCCGGAAGCACGCTAGTCAAACATGCGGCTTGAGAGATGGGATGTGTGTGGCTATAGAGAGTCCTACCGCTGAAAGGAGTGATGCCTCAAAGCCATCAACTGCGGTGATCCGACGCCCTCTTGCGTCGCCGAGGGCGCGAAGACAGCAGGTCCATGAAGGATGCTTCCGTTTGTCAGATTTTGACAGGAGTGCGGTCATTGACACTAAAGACAGACAGTAATGAGCAATTATCATTTGCTACTTCTGGCGATCTCCATACGACTTTCAAATGTTGCACTGTTTGAATGTCACATTTCTTCTCTTCACTAAATACCACCCAAACAAAAAGATAAAATCTTTCTCATAAAAGCCCAATCTTTCATTTTTCAAAAAAGAGGTGTGTCCATTTTTTTATGCCTCCCGCATTGCCTTGCGTATTATTTCTAAGTAGCACCTTTTTTTTTTTTGCGCAGCTTCAGTGCTGTGCTTTCTAGTGCTGCAGCTTTAACCATGTTGGCACGGGCATTTGAAACTGAAGACGCCCTTCGCTGCGATAAAGGAAGCCTTTGTCTTAAAATAGCGTGATGAAAAAGCATTCACAGTCTGTCTCGGGAGGGCGGTATATATTATTATTGTAATTTTGTTGAGCGGCCAGTGGGGGGGGGGGGGGGGGGGGGGGGGGGGGGGACTCGTGTCCGGAAGCACTTTGGCTGTCACATGATGCATCTTCCAGCTTTCGAGTTATTGCACCTGGCGTCAATGTCGAGTTGCGTCAGAGCAAATCCATACTTTTCTGGCAATATTTCCGCATTGATGCACCGATTTATTTTTTTTTTCCATAGCCTTTCGAAACTTTCCACATCTTGATGCACATCTTGAGCGATGTAGGCCTACTGCTCGGCAGCATGGTCGCCTAATATAAAAGTAGTATGCAAAGCATTTATGTATGAATATAGTCATATATTACATATTATATATTATCGATTATAGATTATATATTATATACTATATATTCTATTGAATATGTATTCATGCTTTTAAATATATTGCAGATAATTTCATATACTTCTCGGAACAGTTTTTCCTCTCTCCCTCTAGAAGAGAGATAGAGGGGGGAATTTCAGTTTCTCTCCCTTTATCTGCATTGTACACGTGCGAGTATTTATAGCGCGTATAATGTTATGTGGGAATACAGAAAGCGCAAAAAAAACTGACAAAAACAGAGTTTGGTAGAAAGAGGAATTTCGCAATTCGTGAAAGTTAATGCTGGTATCACTATGTATAGGCTGTGGACAATCTATATATATATATATATATATATATATATATATATATATATGTTTATATATATATACATATGTATATATATATATATGTTTACATATATATATATATATATATATATATATATATATATTTATACATATATATACATACATGTTTATATAATACTTTATTCTTAATTCATGTAATGTTTTTTGTTGTTCTTTCGACAGATTCTTCCTCCAGGACCTGGCGAATCCTGACGTCCTGTATCTCATATGGTTCTTCTACAGTCAGCTGACAACAACGGTTGTTATAGTCCTCCTTTTTGGGAGCAAGGTAAGCAAGGTCTCAACTAATATCCGGGGCAAAGCTTTTATTTGTTGTATGTTTGTTTGTTTGTTGTTTATAGACTTCAAAGTGAGCCCCGTAAAATTGTATATCTTCTTGAAGGGAGAAGTGTCAATAGGACTGACGCTCTTGAGCTGCGCAAATGTTAGATTAATATATTGTGAAACTGAGCTCAATCAGATCACGTGGTGCTTTTTTCTATATAAAGACCCCCTCTGCGTCCGCAATGAATCATCAAGGAACGAATTTCTTCATTCTGCCCCGTCTCACTTCGCAACACATAACAATACATGCCTGTCATATTATACAGGCAGTATTACTACGTTGTAATCTTTGTCATCAGTGGATACTGTAGTAGTAGTACCCTTACTTTCAGTATTGTTTTGAATTGCTGTCATTGCTACAGGTAGCTATCGCTAATCGACCTTATTCATCACCATTATCAATGAGTCTAATAATTTCGATTTGCATGCAATATTGACACAGCCATTGAGGTTTCATTTGAATCTGTAGCATCTTTCTAAACTAGGATTCACCCAGACGAAATTGCTGTGCATAGTGTAGAGGCTTCACATAGGAATTTGCACGGGCAGTGATCATAGTTGGCCTGAAGACGCAGCATTGATATTACAGTTTCAAACAGTCCCTATGATATATTTACATATTAAACATCATGGGTACAGTACACACACACACACACATACATACACACACACACACACACACACACACACACACACACACACACACACACACACACACACACATATATATATATATATATATATATATATATATATATATATATATGCTAAGGTGGTTGAATCGATCTTGACACTTGTTCCACATCTACCAAAGATCGTTGACAATCCGCTTTTCTCCCGCTTCCCGACTACTTCCCTGAAGTCAGATACTCAGTATGTCACAGCAAGAAAGCAGTCATAAAAGGAACACTTTTCCCTCTATAAGTTTATCAAGAAGAAAGTAATTGCAAAATGATTCCATCTCCTTTTTTCTAGTTTAAATGCACAAAAATAATACTCATTTTGTAACATAATTGCCTGAAACAATAACCAAGCTTGGAAGACAAAAAGAAAGTCACGCTTTTGCTTTTTTTTTGCGTTTAGCAAGAAGAAGATGATTGCATAATTTCTATCTCCTCATTCTTCTAATTGTAACATATTAAAAGGATTTATTTTGATACTTTGGCTGGTTGTGCCCGCACTCATCACTCAATGAATCAGTTTGCTGTTGTGGTGGTTGTTTTTTCTTTCTTAATGTATACGGTATTACCCTTTCCCCTCCACTTTTCTGGCGTCCGCCCTAAATTTCCCCTGGGAGGGTGTTTGCGGGTGATATTTGGGTATGTCGGATGACTGCACAAAGCTTGTTTTTACGAAGAGGGAGCAAGATAGCAGACGGTGCAAATTGATCTCAATATTTCGCGCCCTTTCCCCTGGTGGGGATCTTCACTTTGGGTTGTTCTGTCAAAGTGTTTTTAGTTTTTGACCAGCAGATGCCCTTAATATGCTTCATTCCACTCTTGGGGCAAAGCCTCCTTTTATGTTTTTTTTTTTCCTTATCCTGTCTGCTGTCCAAATATCGTCGACACATTAAGCCATGGCACATTATTTGGTTGGTGGTGGCGGTGGTGTGTGTGTGTATGCGTGTGTCTGTGTGCATTTTATAAGGTCTATTGTTTTGCCCTCTACACAACATGTGTGAAGGATAAAGCCAACAGACAATTCTAAGAAATTTACAAATTTGTTTTCTTTTTGGTAGCGTGCTGAGTTTTTCTTCCGTGTCCAGATTGATAACTTCCATTCATCGTGGAGCCAGTTACGCTATCGTCGATCATGCGCAGTCTGTAAATTCAGGAAACGCAGGAACTCAGGAACCCGACACAAAAACAAAATAAACACAACACACTGTGACACAATAAAATGCCAAACCGGCGGCGACCAAAAACATGTCAGCATGTATGATTTATATGAGGCGTCTTTTATTCTTTGACCAAGAAGATTTCAGGGTCACTCAAGTCGTTCTCTGACCAAGAAAGATTTCATTATCACCGACGTCCTTGCAAGTAATCATTCAGAGCATTCTTTCAGTCACAAACTTTCAGTCACAAAATCTCACTTGCTTTTTCAGCTGCCAGGAATTGGTTGACAGGCTCGAAGGGGATTTTCTGACACAAAATCAAGATATCATTTTTTTATGTTTTGTTGAAATAGAACAGCCTTACATCCGTGTCGCCCGCTGCTCTTTGTAATAGCCTGTATCAGTAATCGGAACCCTTCTACGAGAATCGAGAACATGACACCGCGGTATTCCCGCGGCTGGACTCATCATAATCAAGTCGTCTGCTTAACGGTTATTTTGACTTTGAGGAGACCTTAATGATTAAGGTCGTGCTTCTCCACCACCTCCCAGAGCAGCCATGATTATTCCCATACTTCCTCCAAACTCGTCGACCCTCATGATTAACTGTATTGTCCCCTCTGCATATTTATATCTATCTATATCTTCTTATACTTTTCATTTTCCCTAGCTAAATTGTGATATCGGCTGCTCATTAATTCAGCCTTGGTCTCGTTCTCACTCTCATTCTCTGGGGTCATACGAAATGCTCCATACGTCGTTCTTCGCAAACCTTTGGCATGGAAAATGTCAAAATGGCTGCATGGGACCGAGATTCAGGGATAAAGAATCGAATCATTTCGTCCATCTCAGCGAAGGCAGCTGCTTGCGTGCACATTATCGCCTTAAGGAGTCGATGGAAACGGGAGTAATTCTTGATGAATTTCTTGATTTCGCTCTGGGGTCAGCAATAACCGCGTTCCATAAACACGCCCTCTGATCCAAATCTAGATACATAAGATTGTCATTATAGATGTTTCGAGTTTTTTTAGTTTTCAGTTTCAGAGTGAGGTTCCATCTTTATCGTTTGGTATGGAACCAGAGCCATCATTTAAAAGAATTACATTCATCACGGAAAATCTCTTTGTCGTGCCGATCTAAATCCCATGAAAGAATAACAATCAGATCCATCCAAATATTGTTCATAGAACCAGGCGAAGATTAAGCTCGCATCGTCTCACGTTGCAAGCAAATTGGTAAGAGCAACGATAGAAACTACACACTGAAAGACAAACAAACCTACTGCAATTCAAGTTCAGAGCAAGGAACAGAGATATTAAGCTCTTTCAGTAGAGTGTATCTAAATTTACCATGACTCTTGTCCTTGTTCACGAAACTTATTTGAGACCTTGGGCAGTTTGGATTGGCTATATCAGTGTTTCTACCCGAACTACGTATCGTCAACCATACAAATCACGGTTGTTGTGCAGCAGCGAAGACAGAAAATTTGCCAAAAGGCAACGAAATGTCGGATGTGCCATATCGTGTGGCTTTTACCGTCACGATGTTTCATAGACGGTGAGAATGTGCACTATTGAGCTACGCAGTATAAATATCTTGAAAAAAAAATGCTTTATGAAATAATTCTAGACTGTAAGAAATGATGTAATGGAAGTAAGATCCCTCAGCCTGATGGTAGACCTGGAGAAGTAATATTGCTGATCGATGAATCAAATTGGCGTCACGATTTATAGAAAGAAAGAGAAAAAACAGTGGCGGAATGCTAACTTCTTGACACTTGCCTCGTTATTAATTAGTCATGCAAGAAACGTGCACACTCGAAGCATCCATTCTAGCCTCTTTCCAGTCGTTTGCAGATGGTGATCATGGACATTATTTCATCCTGAAGAATTTTTCCTTTTCCAGGAAACCTTGGAGAGTGAAATTCGACCTTGCTACTAATTAAAAATTGGTTAACTTCGGTGATCTTCTTTTTTTTTCAAGATTTCGAGATTAATTTAGTTAAGAATTTTTAAACATTTTTTTACAACTTTTATTTTTCTCTCAACTCAACGCAACGTGATTTCCCACATCGCAAGCAATACTCTCTTGATACGTGAGTTATTTTCAACGTTTGTTATTAAGTGTTCATGAAAGTGCATGTACATGGAATAAGACAGAGGAATGGAAAAGATGCGTGTAATCTACATCATGACGTGACCATCGATGGTTAAACACTGTCGTCTTTTTATTCCCTCTTGTTTTTCTCTCAAACTCTCGGCGAAATTTCAAGGCAACACCATCTCGAAACAATATCTGCCTTACCCCGTAGCGCTTTTTAAGATGCTACACAAAGAAACAAAAAGGAGGCGAGAATGCAAGGAAAGATACGATCTCGGCAAGAGGCGTTTAATTCCCACCAAGGTACGGGCGTGGTGTTCGGTGGCAGCGCTGTGGCAGAGGCTTTAAGCCGCAGTTGGTCACGCAAATAGGTGCCAATAAGAACGTAGTCGCTGCAAAACGAAACAATATCGTCGTTTAAGCACGACATGATTTTTATTGTTTCTTGTCCACGTGTTAAATTTCATTATTTCTTGAATATAATTGAGGATGCGCAGATAATTCCTTAGCTTATGCTATATAAGCCTTTGATCCCAAAATTCACATTATGAGCATAGGTTGGAGACCGTCTCATTGAAAATGGTCACCTCCAATTGTAGAATTTGTGAGTTCGATGCCGGCAACACAACTGATTATAAATGGTGACTCCCGGTTCTCGACCAAACGCGCACAGATGGTTTGCAGAATTATGGCTGAGAGGGAAACCCTACTCTGCGTTGGAGTTAACTTAAAAAATGAGAGAAAAATAACAAGAAAGTTATCAAATTTTTGACGTTTGTTTGACATGCGTTTTGTGAAACAGTCCTAGAGCTTATCAAGTCGGGTTGATTTCACTTCACACCAAAATAGCTTTATGAATACAGTTCTATTATCAATGTGAAACTATTTTGTATGCCACGCTCGACCGACCGTTATAAATTGAATATTTTACAAAGATGACGTTTTTTTTTTTTTTTTTTTTTCTTCTTCTTCTTCTTCTTCTTCTTCTTCTTTTTCTTCTTCTTCTTCTTCTTCGGGTAGTGTTCAATTGGCAATCCAAGACAAAATATACGGGCTGGACCAGTGCTAAAGTTTGAGCGTGGTTAGGTTTCCATTGTGCCAATGCCTTTTCATAGACAGCATGACAATTCGCCTTTGAGTCAGGTGCATGGCTGTACGATGAAATAATTACGATTCGGCCGCAGAGTTCACTGAAGTACGCATCGCGTGTGAGTGCAGCGAGTGCATCGACGACGCCTACACTGGCGGATTTCAAATTCCCATGTATGTACGCCAAGCTTAGGTGGAAAGAGAAACTCGAGATTCGGAGATCTACGACGGCGGGAAAATTGACACCGACGAGTTGTCCGTAGAGATGACTCGATCGTCTGCTTTAGGTCCCCAGTCGACAACTGACAACCATTCCTCAGCACACTCTGGGTCGTTTGCAGCGAAATGGTTCGATATCACGTTCAGAAACGGGCTAAGGTTGTCGATATCTGCCAAATAAGTACCATGCACGGTCCATTAACTACACCAAATCCCTCTTTCTCGCCATCTCATGTGGATCCTGCGGGGAACGCGGGCGTAAATTCATCATAATTGTCTGATTTTTACATTTCTTTTCAGTGGCTGTTCAAACTTTTAGATGGTAGCGCAGACGATAGAAAGGAAGCGATTCTACTGAGCTATCGACACGTTGATCGACGTGATATTTTGGCATGTGTACAAATCTATCCCATTCGTCTTTTTCTTTTCAGTGTATCCCATTAATTTTGTAGATAGTAGATAGACGGGAAATAATTCTGCTTAGGTCGACGGGATATTATGGCATTCGTACAGATCTTTTCCATTCCTAGATATCCACCCCCTCCTTTCTATTATTAAAGCTCATTAATTTTGCAAAATTGGGTGTTTAACATGCACGAGTTGTAATGGGGAATATTAGGGGAAAGAGAACGACTTCTCTACTGCTTAAACATCGCGAAATGAATGTGACGACTGAACAGCAACTCACGTCGGTTTCATTTGGGATTCTAAGCATGCCTCTTTTTTAAAGAGAAGCAGTCCTGAGATTTTCACTGTACTGATAATTGAGAAGAGTAAAAAATATAACCTTTCACCAATTTATACGCGTGGACATCAAAAATTGTCTCCGTACGCGATTTTTAAAAAATAATTCCTGCAAGCGATCGTGTAAGAGCCTGCTAAAAGGTGCAACGTCATTGATGCCCTACTCTCAAGTTGACAGCCGTTCCTCAGAAAACCAATTTAAGTGTTCAAAATGATCATATCTGATTTTTTTTCATAAAATGTGACAATATGTGGTTTCATTATTTCAAACAGAATATTTCAAGCTTATTTATATATACAATTAATACAAAAATAAATAGTAAACATGTATTTATGAATAACTAGGGAGCGTACGCATGACGAGCAGAACACCGCTGGAAAGAATTGTGCATCGATGACGTATGACTCTCCGCCGAGACTTGCTCATTAGCATATTCACCATGCAGAGTCACACTTTTTCAACCAAAATGTACGAGCTTATTTGGTGATTTGAAAGTTTGTTTTTGGTGAAAGTAGTTCATTGGAGGTACCAACAACAACATATATTTTTTTTTAATTTCGTGAGGACTGCGTCCCTTTAATAATCAAAATGTGCGTCGAGTCATTGTGGAACAAGGCGCATGCGAAATTCCTGCAATTGAACGCGAAAATACCCGACGTCAATGCAATGTGTTGATGTCCCAGACTTCAGTGCTGGAGTGTCATAGGATTAATGTACATTTTCACTGGAAATGTCATTTGTGTGTGTGTGTGTGGTGTGTGTGTGTGTGTGCGTGTGTGTGCGTGCGTGCGTGTCTGTGTATGTGTGTTGTGTGTTCCTTCTTTTTGTGTTACCTCTCTGTGGGACCCATCCTCTTTCTTTTTCGTCATTTCTTTTTTGACACGATTTCTTGCCTGACTGCCTGAGGTATGAATGTTGTGCATGTAATTTACGTAATTCTAACGATTACCTTATTACATTTCGTATACAATGGTACATTACACAATTACATTATAGAATCCATGAGAAAACACAATATTTTTAGCGTTTGTTTTGATAGAGTCTGATGACCACTCATGAATACGAAAGTTACAGAAATGACAGGAACAACATATTTCACTTGTAGACGTTCCGGTCATGGCGGCTTCATGCCAGGGATAGATGACAATACCATGTCCCTGAGGACCAAGGTGTACAAATTGGAGCAAAGAAATGTTTTGGTAATGACAACTGTGCTGACTAAAAAAAGAGCAGCTTTGAAGATGCGACATTCGCTGAATATGATCATGGTACAGTGTGTTATGATGCTCTCTATTTGTGTCTTTTTACCTAACACTTCAGAGAGAACAAAGGACGGTTGAGGCAATGTGTTTAGTTGTGTGTGTGTGTGTCAAACTTCAACGTGTCACTGCCATAAAGTTGCTGCCGGATAAAAACAGTTGGTGACGAGGCCCCATTTTACAAAAGATGTTAGAATAGCAACTCTTGCTAGAATGGCAACTTCTCATAGCAACAGCCAATCACGATGTTGGATTCTTGTCATTACCGTGACAATCGCCATTCCAGTCAGAGTTGCTATCATATCAACATTTTATGAAATGTGGGCCCAGGTCAAACACCAGAATGGTTTCTCCTTTTTCATTTAATCGATTTATGATACACAACGACCAAGAGATCTTCGTTACAATGAGCAAACAACCAAGGAATATCAAGAAGTTACAAAAAACCCAAACAAGTTTATGTTACATTATTGTTATCATTAAAAATAAAACGATTGATATGAGATTAATACGGTGACTTGTGGGAAGGAATGTAGTATTCATATCCGTACTTTTTTAACGTGTCCCATTGTAGGTGTACCTGGTACTCCATGGTAAGGGAGACAAGACGGACACACGGATGAAGACGGGCACCACCTCTACGGGGATGCGGCAGCGGACATGGGACGCCACAAACTCTCTTTCCTCGCAGGGCCTCATGGTCAAACAGGAGGAGAAGCCGCTTAACCAAGTAGATATTCAGGTAAGCCGGCTCTTTCTGAGCCAGGGCAAGTCCCTTACTGCATTTCTAAAGGGTTCTTTTTCATCTTGGTACGCATGTAATCATGAGATTAGAATAAAACGTTTCGTCAAGGCAGAAGAGAAAAGGGTTTCTTGTTTTAAACGTGATAATCGGACTGTATGGGGGGAGGGAGACGAAAGCCGGTTTCTCCAAATTGGAAAAGAAATCTCTCAATGAAAGATAAATACACATTATGGAGAGCTTCTCCCCGCGACAGAGGTTCGATGAAGAAACAATATTTTCATATCAGAAAAAAAAAAAAAAATTCTGCGTGTTACCCAGAACACGGAGTGGGTGACATATAGGCCAGATTCAACACGGCGGTAGAGAATCAGGTTAATCAAGTGATATATTTCAGGTTAGCCGCTTTCCTCAAGTTATTTTTTTCCACTTTTATTGTCCCCGCCGAACGAGTTCGAGCAGGGGACTATGAAACGGGCTCCGTACGTGTGTGTGTCCGTCCGTGTGTCCGTCCGTCCGTCCGTGTGTCCGTCCGTGTGTGCGTCCGTGTGTGATCAAAATGTTCAAAATGCTACTCCTTCGCCATTTCTAACCCGATTTTGATTTTGTTTGCTTTATATGATAGCACTACATGGGAGCTTTGAAACTTCTATACAGAATTTCAATTGTGACCTTTGACCTTGACCTTTGACCTATATTGTACATTTTGCTTCAAAATGCTACTCCTTCGCCATTTCTAACCCGATTTTGATTCCGTTTGCTTTATATGATGGCACTAGGTGAGGGCTTCAAAACTTGTACACAGAATTTTGACCTTTGACTTCTTTGACCTTTGACCTTGATTTTTGACCTATATTGTACATTTTGCTACAAAATGCTACTCCTTCGCCATTTGTAACCCGATTTCAATTCCGTTTGCTTTAAGTGATGGCACTAGGTGAGGGCTTCAAAACTTCTACACAGAATTTTGACCTTTGACTTCTTTGACCTTTGACCTTGATTTTTGACCTATATTGTACATTGCCTACAAAATGCTACTCCTTCGCCATTTCTAACCCGATTTTGATTCCGTTTGCTTTATGTGATTGCACTAGGTGAGGGCTTCAAAACTTCTACACAGAATTTTGACCTTTGACCTTGATTTTTTTTACCTATATTGTACATTGGCTAGAAAATGCTACTCCTTCGCCATTTCTAACCCGATTTCGATTCCGTTTGCTTTATGTGATGGCACTAGGTGAGGGCTTCAAAACTTCTACATAGAATTTTGACCTTTGACTTCTTTGACCTTTGACCTTCATCTTTTTGCCTATACAGTTGTATTGTACATTTTGCTACTAAATGCTACTTCCGGCGGGGACATATATTACGCACCGCGTAATTTCTACTTTTCCTTGTTACAAATTGCCACCTTCATACCCAAACCATGTCTATGACGTAAAAGATAAAAGAAGTCAAATTCTATGTACCTAGAAGTTAATTCTGTAAGCAACTATTCATAGTCGGGATTTAAAGCATGGAATGTCCATTACTACATTTCTTCTTCTTTTTTTTCGCCTACATTTCCACGCCATATTGGTAAAAGCGTATGATCTGATTTTGTCAAGCAGATAGAGAAACGGCGCAGCGAAGATCATGTAGGTAAAAAAAAGAGGATGATATATTTGTAGCAAATTTCCGGGAAAGTCTCAAACAAACCACCCACCTAACCAGTTCCACAGCTATTTGACTATCTTCATCTATCTACCTATCCATTCATTTATCTCTTTGACCGCTTATACTATTTCATGGACCTCTTCTTCCCATCTACATAATTCGTTCATCCGTTTATCTTGCTGTCTGAAGCATCTTTTGATACTGACGCTGACCGTTACATGCAAAAACAAAGCAAAACAAACAATCTTTTAACTTCACAAGGAGGCACTGTCAAGGCATTCTATCCCGTATTGAAGTTTTCCTAGAAACGACAAGATGAAAATAGTGTCCTCTACGATGCCTTCGACTGTGTCTGACACAAATTCCTCCCCCATCCCCATCCCATTTTCTGTGATGCTTTTTCTCGTCCATTCCCTTCACTTTGGACACTCTTCCTGATTTCTACAAACAAAGTGTAATTCTATCACTGACGAACTCGATATGGCAAATGGGGTCAGTGGTCAAAACAGAAAATTGCCGGGACGACTTTTGGGACGTCTAACTGCATGGGCGCCGTTCAAACTCTCGGGACGGTGTGACGTATAAACACTCCATACTTTTTTTCTTTAGCTATCCGTCTTTTCGTGTCGTGTTTGTGTATTCGAAGGAGGAGGGGAGGAGGGCTGTGTTGGGGGAGGGAAAGTGTATAATAATTGGTGTGGGGCTGACACAGTTTTGTATACGACATCGACTATCGCTATACTGCGGCTTCTCCTCCCCCCGCTAAATGTGATCACTGTAACGTAATCCGTGCCGGGCGCAATCGCGTCCGCTTCCGCTGCGCAGTCGCAGTTAGCATAAAACTGGGTTAGGCCAACACACTTTAAGCCGTCAGGGATTTTCCCTTAAGGCTTGACTCGAAAAGTTTCACAGGTGACCGACAATTTAGACTTCTAATGCCTACCTGTGCAAACACTCTTCCCGTCACTGAGTAACTTGTTCATGTCTATTACTACAGCAACAAAAGATGGGATAATAGTGGATAGTTAACGTCATCACAAACCAACCGAATGTAGACTGAAATGTACAGATTTGTCTTTTTCTCGCTTATTGTGTTCTACTTGGATCGAAACTTGACTCAGAGCTGAAAAGTTTCAAACAATAAACGGAAACGCAGAAATCAGATCTTTTAAAGTAAAGGAACATCAATATTAAGTGTCGAAGATATTGATTTCGTTTACATCCAATCCGGCATTACGGTTATCTATTTGAATATATCATTCAGTCATTTGTTTTATCGTTATCTTGTTGTTATCTACTTAGTATTTATCTATATGTATGTATGTACGTACCTACGTATGATGTATGTATGTATGTATGTATCTATCTATCTATCTATCTATCTATCTTTCTCAATAACTATGTATCTCTCTTTCTCGTTGTCTATCTATTTGTTTCCTTAGATTTACTTATTAGTGCTCGGAATTCAACATTCAACGACAAACGCAAATCCATTTATATTGGGCGATATTATTTTACCGGATTAATCTATTATTCGACTGACAATCACAAGTGTGTAGGTAGCGTATGACTATACTAAGAGCCTGTATCTGTCGAAATTTCCATTTGTTTCAATATCTTTCCGAAAATCCTCATAAAAGAAAAAAAAAATTTCAAAGCAGGACATGCATCCATGATGATGAAATACAAAATTCCATGAAAATTTATATTACAATACTAAAGACATTTTTTTATTTTGTTCCTACAAAATTGCATCGTTAGTACATTATGATCGCTGACATCTCGCCACTTCTTGCTCTTCTTCCAGAATCGTATCGATAATCAGAATCAGAATCATAATCATAATCGAGAATCATAATCGATCCAAGCACAACATGAATATTCATGAGTTCAGTATTGCTGATGACCTCTCTGTGTTTTCCTTTCCCGCCAATCACACCGCAGGAGGAGCTGAAGCGGCTCTACACGCAGCTGGAGATGCTGAAGACGAGAAACATGGTGGTGGGGAACCCACACCTGACCCGGAAGTTAACCGCCATGGCGGAAGCCGCACGGGCCACGGAACAAATGCTCTTAGACTCCAACGACTATGAGCTGAGTTGCGCTTCCAACGGAGTGGCCGAGGTCACGTACACAGTCAACAATGGCAGGACTTGTAATGCCTCTTCCAAAGGGGATTGGATATGAAACGAGATAATTTTACCTGCACCAATTCAAATTCAGAATAAAGCAAAGCAAACACGGGAAGAAAGAATAAGAAAAGTTATAACATTCAGCTGTTCACTGAAATCACTTCAACGTTTCCGGTGCTTTTTACTCTTACTATTTAAAGGAGCGCGCCCCCATCTCATAGACTCCTCTGAACTGAGTGAGAGAATTCACCAGAGAACGTTATTTCATGCTGCCATTTTGGCGTAGAGCGTCTCGTTGTTGTGAGCGCCGGGACAAAATCACAATTGACGCATGGATTGTGTTCATGCGGGCGCAAAAATCTGACAAACTCATCCGAGCGCGTACGTCTTCCTAGATCTTTAAGCGCATGTGGAGTGAGAACACTGTCATCAGGTTAACAGCAGACGACCCTCACGGACCTTCAACTGCTACCATCTTTTGGTGAAAACTCACGAAAGGAGATCATTGTGTAATTTCCTGTGTTGAAAAATTCATGGCGCTGGTGTCTGAGATGTGTTTTTAAAAATGTGTTCCCCAGTTTCGGAGATTATCAGTGCCATCAGACCTGTTTTCATCGTCGTCGGTGTCGTGTTCACTCTACATCATCACCATCATCAGCAACATCCTCATCTTCAACACGTCATCGATATCATCATCGTGTCTTGGATATTTTTTTTTTTTTGCCCCGATAGTTTGCGTAGTTGTCACATTCCCGTTCGATCACGTTGTTTTCGTTCTCATTGACCTCGTTTTCGGAGTGCAGATGAAGGAAGTGCAGCGACTCCCGCCCGCGTATCCGGAGATGGCGTATCGATTAGTTTCACAAATATTTTTGAGTATCGCCATCTGCTTACAAACTCCTCGTTGGTGGCGCTCTGCCCGCTGATGCTTGTTGGGAGAAAGAAAAACGAACCACATATCATTTTTGTGTTGTTCCCAGTCTTCTTCTCGAAATTGAAATTCTCGAGAAAATTGAAAAAAAAAGAAAGAAGAGAAAGATATGTGCTTAAATAGACAGAGCAGCTCTTCTGGTTTTGCAACATGTCAGAAAGTGTCGTATCGTCTTTTCCCGTCCAGATAATCTATTTGTAGAGTATAATAGTATAAATACACGCAGTAATTATGATTTACATGATATTTTAACATTGTGTGTTATTTATTGATGTACAAAATGAAGGAAGTCAAACGTTTTTAAAAATTAATCATCAAAAGTGGAGTTTTGGAAGTGTTCACTTCAAAAGAGTGCAAGAATTAAATATGACTTCTAGCGGAAAGTGTTAATGGTCTTCGGGGAGGTGATTTCTTTATGATTACAAACCCTTTGTGAGAAGATGTCGCGGCTTATCAATAAACTCGCCGCAGTTCTTGTTTTCTTACCCAAAATGACTCGCTGAAATGTAAGAAAGAAATCATGTTTGATTGAAAGAAAAGATGCAATCATACGCACGCTACCACAGGTGCGTATCAGTGCGAAAAGTCGGCAGTCCAACTTGTGTGATTGATTATGACCTTGCAGAATGAAATAGGTACAAGTATCCGCTAGATTTACAAGAATCACGATAATTATTCATGCTTAATGCTATGCTGAAAATTATGAGTGGAATCTATAGTGTGTACAGGAAAAATGGCAATAAAACGCTTGCAACCGTAATGTGCAATTTTGAAGCTAACGACGTCAATTCGTCTCTATGAATTGTAGCAATGCATGCTATTGAAATGTGCGACATTGTTTCTGAGTATGCTACGTTTCCTTAGCTGTATAACCTAGATAATTTACCCTGATATAGCCTAACCTGTTTTGTGCCAGGGTCTCTTGGACAGTGTGTAAAACACTATGGGTTTGCTGTGCCAGTCAGCACTCAAAGCACACAATGTATTAAAAGATGCCTGTCAAAGGTCGTTGACCCACCCTTGACGGGTCCCCCAATATAGTTGGGCTTAGCGACCTTCTTCTCTCGAGTCTCGTATTCCAGTTTATCCCTGTAGTCGACCAGTCCGAGGCGAATAGGACGAAGCAAGTGAACTTGTTATTGGGCCAGTAAGCAATACTCTCAGAGATCAACGTGGTCCGGACTAGTAAAGTGAGCTTGTAAATAATATCATTAACGAAAGGACCACTACTTGTGCGTGTTGGAGGGGAATACTATTAACCCCATCCGTGCTGATGAGGCAAATGTGTGCAAATTTAATTTACCTACCTATGATCAGGAAATTCATATGGCACAGAGTGGGTTAACCATCTTTTATATCAGTTCATTCTTCTTTCGGAGTGCACATAGTTTATTTATGGGGGCATGTGGGATACGTTGATATAGTGGTTGAGAGTCTGGACTTTAAAACGGAGGTCTCGAGTTCGAGTCGTGCCAAATGCTTAAAAGGATCGTATAGTTTTGGTTGAAACCTAACTACAGGTTTCTAACATTTTTTTGTTGAGATAATGAGAAATCTCTTATGAAATATGAAAGAGCATGTAATCCCAAGAGGGATTCAACGTTCATTTGATGAATATTGGTTTCGGAATCGCTGAGATATCCAAAACAGAGCAATCCTAACGAAAGGTGGGACCCACATTTTATTAGGATCCCTTTGTTTTACTTTGTTTTTTGGATGTCTCAGCCATTCCAAAACTGATTTTCATCACATAAACTTTGAATTCCTCCTAGAATGGTATGCTCTGTATCATTTTATAAGCGGTTTCTTTTTATCTCGAAAAAAGTTTAAAGCGCAATCCTCATCTCCACCAGTACTATACCATCCCTTTAAGGCATGAAAATGGGTACCGGGCAATGCTGTGATATATCAATAATAATGACAGAGTCCTCTGAAAGAGCAGTATTTACGCTGAAGAGGCTATCCTAGGTAAATAAGACCGTATTATTATTGTTGCTACTTCTGCTAGTAACATGTATCATTATCAATTTTGAGTTCCGGAACAAAACGAAATCATGATTAAATATATATTCCCTTCCCTACTGATATGAGACTCATGCACACTCAACAAACAAAGAGGAAATGGTTTTCCCTTACATGT
Organism: Diadema antillarum; assembly: GCF_040938485.1. NCBI lineage: Eukaryota > Metazoa > Echinodermata > Echinoidea > Diadematoida > Diadematidae > Diadema > Diadema antillarum. Next base: position 1,099,115 of record NW_027271821.1, read on the forward strand.
CCAGGCTCAGAGCGGAAAACTGGATCGAAACCGATGAAATTACCGTCTTTCTTGGTTCTTCCTTGTCCTTGTGTTAACAACCTCTCTGTCACCATACCATATACATAATCATTATGATATCCCTGCGTTACCGATCATTTGAATGTCATTACAATTGTACGAAATAAGATGCATGCATGTGTAGTCTTGTTCTGAGGCACTTCAAAATGTGTTTATTTGTAGTATATCATATCACAGACGCCTGATGTAGCGCAATATATGCAGTTGATGTACAAATACGTAGATAAACCTATAAGTTCCAGTGGGTGATAAGCTGTGCAATAAATACTGCAAACGGCTGACACAGTCTTGTGTTTGTTCGTTGATGTCATACATAGTATAATCAGGGTATCATGTGTATAACGCACTTAATATTTTTCCATTTGAATTCGTTTTAACTGCACGTTTAAACAATGAAATGCCGCGTTCAGTAAAACACGCAGGGGGTATAATGAGTTCAATGTGTTTGAATGATGTACATATTCTTTTTCCTTGCATTGCAAGAAACTTTTATAAGTCCGAAAGGAGTGGACACTATTTTGTCAATTTTCGTAGTGGTTGAATTAAAGGAATACCTTTGCCATCAGTAAAAATTCTTCCCTATCTGTCACGCGTTAAACAGTCAGTGCACTGTTGTCTTCATCAACATGGAGTCGAGGGCAATGTTGATATGGACTGACTAATTAATTGTTCATTTTAATATTTTTTTTTCTTCTTGCTGATTCTAAATAGTGCGTTCAAATAAAATGATTCTTCTGTTGGACGAAATGAACTTTTCGCAAAATCTTCATGACGGCACGCATCGGACTAGCGTGGAAATACCGATTCGATTTCAATGCGACTTGAGTTTGTTGAGAGGATGAATCAGAGTCGTAGGCTGACGAATCGTATCCGAAAGGCGCTCACAGCCATCGCTACTCGCCATTTTCTGTGCAATTCTTCATTGACAAAACACTGATGGGACCCCGACGCGATTTGATGTACCCATTGTGGCATTAAAATAACGCCTCGAACACGTCCAAACATTAATTTTGGAGTATGGTGAAATCATAGTACGTGTGGTTCCTTCAAAGAGGTTGCAATATCTATTTTTCATACAGCTTTAACCATTTCAATGATCTTCAAACCAAATTTTTGTGATTTCGTCATTATCTCTTTAGTAGAATTTGCACCAATCATTGCAGTTGCTTACCACTTAAAGACACCTTTAAGCGTGATTTCATATTTCGCACGCGGTGTTACAATTTCAACCGACTGGCGATTCATTGTTTGCAAAGGAAAGACTCGCAAAAGAATATTGCTGAAAATCTACAACTGCTGTGGCGTCACGTATAGAGTTGTGACACATTTTGACAACATGAATTTCGGTGTGACCTTAACCTCGACTATCATATACACGGCTTATGCAGAGTAAATAGTTCGCTTAGATATATGGCTAAGGTCGGCTGGTCTCGACTAAAGTACATTCGCACAAAGACAAGTCAGTTTAATGTCAAATTCATTTTGAAGAATTTATCCACGCATGCAGCATCTTTGAACTAACAAATGGCACGTGTCTGGAGTAATAATCCTTGTGTGTAGCTGAGTGCTTTTTACCGTTGTCCAGGAATGGTGACCAGGCTTCTGAAATCAGGTCAAAACGAGCTGGTGGCACATTTTTTTTTTCATGAATAAGTTTCGCAGGAAAGTACACGAGTAATGCTGAGGGTTGAAATACCTTTTGCCCGTGAAGGTCACTCATTTCAAGGAAATTGGTAGCCAATGGACATACCATTTATAAAAAGTGCATGGTCTCAACTCTATTACAAAGGGGCCGCGGAACGGGGGGGGGGCTTCAGGACTGCAGCCATCCCCTCCCACACACACACAGACACACACAGACACGCACAATACACGCTCGTTAAACAAGATCGAACAAGAGAAAAAAACATGAATTTCCGATAGTTCCATTTGGAAGTGGGGGAGGGGGGTACCATTAAAGCTTGACCCAACGAAGAGCATTACACCTGACCCCTCCCCCCCCCCCCCACACACACACACATTGAAAAACCCTCCGCGATTGCTGCTATACTCGACACTTGCATATAAATGGCAATAGCGTAATTGGCCCAAGTACGGTTTAATTCTTCAAGGAATGGGATGACTTGGGGATAGATAAAGTCCAGAATTCATTTATAGCGCATGGCATAACATAAGTTTATCTATGTTTAAAATTAAGAATACAACTACATGTGAATATACCATTGGGATCTTGTGGAGGATTTCATGGCTATGGTACACTTTACACGCTATAACGAATATGAGCGTCCGTCACATGTTGTCAATTTCAATCACGAATCGCGTTGTAAATAAAATGCTGATTTTTGAGTGGTTGGAATCGCATCACGTGACTTGAACGTTTGCGTCATAATGAGCAGTGGTATACACTACCTGCATCGGTTTACTATGTCAGTGTATGAATTTGTAAGTGGGAAATAAAGACTTTCGATAACGTTTTATTTACTACAACAAATGGTGCACGTTCCATCATATTGCAATCTGTGTTTTCTTAAAAATGCAAAAATTGGTCCTCGTGTAGATCTTTCTCCACAGGTCTCAATGGAAATAAAGCTGTGCTCGGGGTAATCATGTATTTTGTTGTGCATGCTAGCATAGCACGTTCGAAATCAAGTAGAGACCACGAATATGTCTTTCCTCACTGCACGGTTGCATTCACTCTGCGTGGATTCCATGTGCATTGATGATGGTGTAACTCTGAGATTGCATAATTTAAAGGGATCGTATAGTTTTGGTTGAGACTTAACTTCAGCTTATTATCACTTTTTGGTGAGATAGTGAGAAACCTCTTATGAAATATGAAATAGCATGTAATTCCTTGAGGATTACAACGTTTATTTAATGAAAATTGATTTTGAAATGGCTGAGATATCCAAAACAGAGTGATCCTTATAAAGTGTGGTACCCACATTTTATTACTATCTTTTTGTTTTACTTTGTTTTTGGATGTTTCAGCTATTCCAAACCCGATATTCATCAAATAAACTTTGAATTCCTCTTAAGATGGTATGCTCTGTACTATTTCATAAATGTTTTCTTGGTATCTTGCAAAAAAGTTAAAGCCCAATTTTCATCTCCACCAATACTGTACTATCCCTTCAATCTTAGCCATTCCGAATGGCTACTGAGCGAGCGTTCAGTTTCGCATGCAGTAGATGCTATTGTTGGGCAAGTCTTTGCGGTCCATCGCAATATTTCTCTTATAAATTATTGTAAGCTACTCTGTCTCTTAAAGTTCTTCAGATCCTTCCTACGCAATCAGGTAGGAGGAACAATAATGTCAATGGGTGAAAATACCTGGCTGTGATAAGGCCTACTGTTATATCTTTTTTTTTTCATTGCTTTGAGTATATTTCATTAAGAATTTGACACGAATAGTCTGCAGATATAGTGTCAATCTCGTATGTTATATAACATGACTGTATGACATTTGCCGACTTCGAAATAACGATTCTGTACTTCCGCGTGTATTAGTATTTGACATTGCATTCGAAAACGACCTGTTCATATCATCCGAAACACATGTATGATATTGTAAGAAATCTGTGAATAACGTTATTATTCGTAATAAATCGATTGATAATAATAAAGGTTTCCCCCGTGTCTCCTGTCTTGTTATACATCAGACCGTGTCGAAATGAAATCAACATATGTCTACACTACGACTTTAATATGTTTACAGAATTTCCCTCTTTTCAATGATAAACAGGATTCTAGATGAATAAGCAAATAGATGCGAGAGGAAAGTAACGAGGTACAAGAAAATAGACCAAGAAACTGCTACAGTTACTTTATTGACTTACGCTCCTGATATTGCCAAATAACTTCGTTCCACTTGGTGCAACTACTACTACTCTTACATTTGCTACACTTCAAATACTTCCGTCTTACCAATGTCTACACTTTTATTGCAGTTACGGCCACTCATACAATCGTTGCTAGTAAAATTACTGTGGTCATCGTACTTACATATTAATTTTTTTATTATTCTCATCATAATGCTTTTCGATTGTTATCTTTTTCATTGTTATCGTTGATATTATCATCAACATTCTTATTTTCATAGTTTATTAATATATCATACAGGTATCATTATCATAGTCATTATGATATTTATCCTCATTATTACTATCACCGATCATAACTATAACCATTATCGTTCTCTATCACTACAACTTGAACTAACAAATTTGCAACTTTAAAGACGAATCACAGTAGATTGTGCGTACTTACGGACGCGCAATGACAAAGCCGGATCAGTATAGCTATCACTCGATGATATTAGAGCTTGAAAATAAGATTTGAAGGATATAAATCTGTCCTACATTATATTAACCAAAATAAAACCCTCTGCTATCACGATTTAGTACTCCCAAGTAACAAAATCCTTTTTTTCTTTTTTTATCACCATAACACGTGTCTTTGACGGGTGTATGAAGGGTGGAAAAATCTAGGTCGACAGAGATTTAATGTGCAGGCTTGCCTCTTTCGACACGATATAAAGTATTTTCTGATGTTCCCTCGTTATCGATTCCAAATGCAGACAACGAGAAAAATTGCACTCTACTTTTATTTTATGTGTACCGTTTCACATTAACACCTTTATGTCTTTATTGTCTTCTTCAATCTTCCCGAATACATTTCTGGCACAATTATGCCCCGGGGGTACAAAGCGTGACGGCAACAACATTTCATAAATTATATTGCTCGAACGAAAATTCAAACGCGATCCGCTGGTTCCAAATGTCAATTGCCTGCAAAAAAAAAAAAAAAAAAAAAAAAAAAAAAAACCCCGAAGGAAAAAAAAAAGAGTAATCTGCGTAAGTCATTTCACGTCGGCTTTCAGACATACTTGTGCTCGAAACGCTTTCGATGTGATCTAATGGACCATACCCTTCAATCAATGCAGATAATATGTTTTAACTGGTGTCTTATCGCAGATATAAGTAAAAAGAAAGATGCATTTAGAATTCCATGCTTTTTCGCAAACATGAATGTGTAGAGTGCTGAAAAGATGTTGTCACAGACATTGACAAAACAATATAGTGAGGAGTGTAACAAAATTTTAACATTTAACTATTAGAGAGAGACTGAACGAGATGATAAACAACATGACCTGAAAAGGTGTTTTCAAAGGTGACACAAAATTGCTCCTGCGACAACTGCTCAGGTCTTATTTTCTCCAAGGACTTAGGGTTAACGTAAGGGTTATGTGTTTGTGGATAGGTTTTATGTTTGGCTTAGAGAACATATTTTTTTTTAATGGAGTAGTTGTCGCAGGAGAAAATGTCATGGAACCGTTTTCTAAGTCTACATAAAAACATTTGAAACCCTTTGTTAATAAAAGCGTAAGAGAGACCCCATGACAAAGAAAGAAAGGGGAAATAGTGTAAAAATCCCACCAATATCAAAGATACGAGGTCATGTCAGAAACTGGAATATTCGATAATGGTGAATTATTTTTTTTTCCACGAATATACACGTCCCGTCTTTATCACATTATCAATACCCAACCTGTGGCATTATATTGTAGTGCACAGGTTTTTCAATTTGCGTTTCCTTCTTTTCTCTCCCCCACCCCACCCCCCCTCTCAGAGAGCGTGATTTACCAATATGTGCTTTCGTTTCTGACGCCCTCATATTCTGCTCTCCTTCTCTTGACCTTTGACACCTGAATATTTATCCATCTCTTACAATTGGCATTTTTGCTGTGCTGCTGTTTGATTTGATTTGATTTGATTTGATTTATTGGTTTCTGTATCATCATTGTACATATACACATTCATGTACAAACATAAATATCACAATATATATAAGTATTTTCTTGTTCATTGCCTGTGTACAATGTACAGCATAAGTACAACAAAACATACTACAATGAATAATACAGAGGGGCTACAGCATAAGCGTAGCTTGATTTGCGTGCAGCCCCCGTAGCATAACATAATATATAATTTACATCGGAAGGAGAATAGGAGGGAGGGATGACTTGCATAGAGATAGGATAGTTGAAAGGAGAAGAGGAAGGGAGAGGCTTGTCTGCTTTCACTAAAGGTTTATACAAAATAAAATCACCTGTATCACTGATTTAGCAAGACATGACAAAATATTTCTTCAACGAGGTACAGGTGGACAGTTGATACAGGTCATGGTCGGTTACATAATCATTATTACATAATAGATTAATTGTGTCGATATTTGTACGAAAGAATTTCGTGTATATAACAATGACAATGGAATTACTGATATTCAGATAACAACATCGTTTTTACAGCCTTCCTAAAAGAATACGTGGACTTTAAACTTCGAATTTCAGAAGGAAGAGAATTCCAAACATCGGGTCCGGTATGTCTGACAGATTTCAGAGCCATCACTGTTTTGGGATTGTACAAGTGAAACTTATCAGATTGTCTTGTTGGATAAGAATGTATTTCCTTATTTAATTGAAATAATGAGTAAAAAGAAGATGGCAACTGACCATTATGTAAGCGAAACATAAAGAGTGAGTTTTGCAAAAAGTTAATGTCATTTACCTTAAGTGTTCTTAATTCTGCAAATAAAGGATCTGAATAGTCTCGATAACCTGAGTTGGTGCATATACGTATTGCTTTCTTTTGCAAAAGTAATATACTATCAATGTGGCTTTTTGATGTTGCCCATACAATGTTGCAATAAGAAATATGCGATAATATCAGTGAATTATATAACATAGATAAAATATTCTGAGGGACATAATACTTTAACTTTTGAAGTATACCAACATTACGAGATACTTTATCAGAGATATATTGTACATGAACATTCCATTTCATATTTTCATTTATATATATTCCGAGGAATTTAATACTCTGTTTTTGTTCCAATAATACACCATCCACTATAATATTTAAATGTTGCATTTCATTGTTGTGCTTCTTGTTATAGAAATACATAAAATTTGTCTTTTTCAGATTAAGTGATAATCTATTACTCTTAAACCACATAGATAATTTCGGTAATTCAGTGTTAAGAGTTCTTAGTAGCGAATGAAAATCAGAATTGGAACAAAATACATTGGTGTCATCAGCAAACATAATATATTGCAGTGACTTAGATGAGTTTGAAATATCATTTACATACACTAGAAATAATAACGGTCCCAATATGGATCCTTGTGGGACTCCACATTGTATAGGTAATACTTCAGAGTTAACAGATTCATAGTACACATATTGCTTTCTATTCAACAAGTAGTCTTTAAACCATTCAAGTGGAATGCCACGAACACCATAAGACTGCAATTTACGTATGAGGATAGTGTGGTCAAGAGTGTCGAATGCCTTGCTTAGGTCCATGAAAACACCGATGACATGTTTTCGTTCAGCTAAGGCAGTCGACACTCTATCGTATAATTCAGCTAGTGCCATATCTGTTGAATGAAATTTCCTGAAACCATACTGGTCTTGGTTAAATATATCATATTGTGTCAAAAAATCATACAATCTGTTATATACAAGCCTTTCTATTACCTTAGATATACTAGGAAGAATAGAAATAGGACGATAATTTGATACAAAAGAAGAGTCATCTTTTTTATATATTGGAATAACTTTAGCAATTTTACATGCATTCGGAAATATGCCAGTTGAGAGTGACAAATTACAAATGTACACTAAGGGTGTCAGTATACTACCAATAATCTGTTTTAAAATTTACTCATTTCATCATGACCAGTTGCATAACTTGATTTTAATGAGTGAACAATGTCAAGAATCTCACCATAATCTGTTGGTTTAAAAAATAGTGAATTATCATTTGACGCACCTAAATACTGCGAAAAATCAGTTTGTGTGGGATCTATTTTTGAAGCTTGACTTGGATCTATAGCAACAAAATACTCATTGAAACAACATGCTACATCCCTAGGGTTACAGAGTGTTTGACCGTCACGCATAATTTGAAATGTTGACATATTCTTTTGCTTACCAATAACATTATTAATAACTTTCCAAGTGGCTGACATATTTCCAGTAGCATTTTGAAAAGCTTCTGTATAAAACATCCTACGGGAAAGCCTTATAATTTGTGTCAATTTATTTCTATATAATTTATATCGATTAACATTATCATTATTAGGATACCGTAAACTGCATTTATGTAACATATTTCTTTTCTTTATTGATCGGAAAATTCCTTTTGTTATCCATGGATTTTTAATTTTTCTATTACTTTTCCTTTCAATTGCGGGGATATGTTTGTTAAAATAAGAAAGAAATATATTCCAAAACGTATCATAAGCAATATTTGGGTCTGCGCAAAGCAATACATCATCCCATGTCTCCGAGATTAAATCGTCGTTGAGTAATGATATATTTTCTGATGTGAATTTGCGCTTCTTCTTACTTTCTGTTTTCTTGACATGGGAATGTTGTATCTCGTCACAGATAAAAAATATAGGTAAATGATCAGATATATCACTATACAAAAGACCAGATTTCGAATGATCTGTGTCAATATTAGTAACAATATTATCAATCAATGTTGATGAGTTAACCGTCATTCTCGAGGGCTTATCTATAGTGACATTACAGAAATTTGCTTGCAAAATATTGCAAAACTTATTCTTAGCATTACTTCCTTGATTCAAAAGATCAATATTGAAATCACCCATCAAGTAAACATCTTTGTTTTCTTGATTGATCAGCTCTAATAAAACATCCAAATTTTCCAAAAATAAATTACTGTCTGTATGAGGGGGCCTGTATACAACACAAAGTATTATATTTCTTCTATTACATATATTGATTTCAACACACATGCAATCAAATTCATTTCCGTTATATATCAAATCAGGTCTTACTTTAAACGATAACGAGTGTGATAAGAACAAAGCAACTCCGCCCCCTCGTCCGCATTTTCTATCAGACCGGACAACAGAATATCCATCAATGTTATATAAAGGGGGAGATTTGTCGTTAAGCCATGTTTCTGTGACACCAATAACTGAAAATTTCATATTTATCGCAGACAACAATAATTGCATATTTTCAAAATTTCTTTGAAGACTGCGAGCATTAACGTGTAATATACTGAGAGAATGTTCGTTACTAGAAAATTCTGAATTAAACTCGTCAGGTAAATAATACCGACATTGGACATTTTTATGTGTACATAGATTTAATTCATCCATATTTTATATAGGAACAACATATTGACCATAACATGATCATAAATACTTGCTTACAAATTACTGAAAGCAGACAAGAAGTGAAGGAAGGAATAGGGCAAGTCATACAGAATGTGCGTGTGAAGGTATGTGTGCTGATAGATGAGTGCGAGGTGCGACATGGTATCATCATGGCACGTCATTAAATTACGAACTACAAAATTAGCGATTGTTTTGCACATCTCAACTGAATTACAAAGTATTTCCAATGAAATATAAGGACGCTCCACAGCGATCAAAAGTACATACTAAAAAAAAAGCTCAATTTCGAATCGAGCTCTGTTTGTCGAAAAGACTATAACAAACAAAGTCATTATTATTATGGTGTAACAAACTTGTCATTATAGCTGACAACTCGCAGCAGCAATGACAGCAAAATATCAATTACTTAATATCGTTTAACATTTATCCAATCTCAACAGATTCATTTAATTTTTTAATTGTTCATATTGTTTATATTCATCCAATCTCACCAATGATCTTTTAATTGTATAAAAACATTCAGAATATATTTATTTTTACGTAGGTATATGAAATTCATATCAAATACGGAAAAAGAAGAAAAACAACAAGCGAGGCATGTTGAGGTCTGGTGTGACATGGAATAAATAGCCCAGCAGTGGAGTTACACTGATATGGATACATGTACAAAAAAGAAAAGGAATTCAAGAGAAGCCAAGCTGGCGTGTATTAAGAGCACGTCCGTCCAATGAGTACACAAATTACAATTACGGTATTATTCCGCCCAGCTGACAAAGAGAACGGGAAATGCTTGTAGGACAATAACAGGGCAGATACCAAAGTGGCGAAGTTCCAGAGTTCATGAACCTTGTACTATCGGTCCTTTAAATGCTCATAAGAAATGAGAAAAAAACGAAAACAAAAGCAAAACTGAATTTCATTATGATACAGATTAACTAGGTGACAAACACTTCTTACATGAGTGTGTACAGTCCATTCTAAGGGTAATGAACAATGTAAAAAGGCTTAGGCTGATATGAATATATGTACAAAAAAAAAATGGAATTCAAAGGAGCCAAGCGGGCGTGTATGGAGAGCTTATACACATACACATTGGGTACACAAATTACATTTGAGGGATTGTTCCGCTCACCTGAAAGAAATGGTGTTGCTAACCTTTGTACTAACATTTGCTGTAATTAGACTTGTTGTATGAAAGTATAAGAATGCTGAATATAAGAACGGCTGACGTAAAGGCAACGGAATTCAGGTACGAGAAGTCAATGTAAATGCTCTAGAAAGTACCTCTGATGGATACGCAGAAAACATACTGTATGGATTATACGTGGCTTTCAGAGCAAAAGAGAAAGAAAATGAAAAAAAAAAAGGTGGAAATGGCGCCATATGACTTCAGGCGTGTCATCAAAACAGATATTTCTTTTCAGAAACCTTAGTGCCTAAATCAGTGAAGTTATTTAAATTGATCTGATTCAAGTAAAAAAAAATCAATTTCTCATGATTTAGGCCAACCTTTTCAAAAAGAACAATTTTGGGAAACGTATTGGCGTAGGCCTTATAACAAAATGGCAATTCATCAGAAATTATACAATTCAGCTTATAAATGTCATACTATCATGTTCTTTGATTAAAAATAAATCTACAAAACTTCTTACGTTAAACATTGCATAATTATGATTTGACATTATCTATACAGGACATTTCATTTCAATGCGATCAATACTGCAGTGTTTATCCGGTAGGGCATTATTATCAAGAAATCTATAACAATATCATAATTTGAAATCATCATATAAATGGGTTATTATGTTCACCTTTGACTATTAGATCTGCGTGTTTACAAACACTTTTCAGTACAAACTTCTGCGGTACAGAACTGAACAGGCCTACCCTGCAGTATAAAGTAAATAGAACAAAATAGATAGATAGATAGATAGATAGATAGATAGATAGATAAATAAATGACTAAATAAATAAACAAATAAATGAATACATAAATAAGTAAATAAATAAACGAAATAGATAGATAGATAAATGAATAAATAAATGAATGAATAAATAAATAAATAAATAAATAAATAAATAAATAAATAAATAAGTAAGTAAATATATATATATATATATATATAAATACATAAACAAATGAATGAATAAATGGTACTAAATATCATGGCAAGAGTTCATGAGCTCTTGGTGTTTCCGCTCATCAAATTAGTACATGTACATTTTATTATTACATTTTGATGTGATACATCATATGCATACGTGATTCATGATTGTTACATCATCTGGACTATCTACGCGTATGTACTAGGTGCATTTCCCACTTTTGATCTAAATCTATATATCAGATAATACTGAATAGTGTACAATTTAGTTTGAGGTGATTTGAACGTAAAAGCACAAAAAAGTTTCATTAAATCCATAATTAATTTTTCAAAGTTAGGTTCCAGTTTTGGGTCATATAACCTTCCGAAAACTTTAACATTACACAGGAACCAATGATGTGAATGCTTTACTGATAATTCATGATGGATTGCCCTGGGCACTGCTAGTCTGAATTCATGGGAAAGGGTAAAATGCACGCACACGAAAAAAAAAGTAAACACATGTTTCCATGTGCGTGCATGCACTAAATTTCATTTCAGCTAACAATCGTTTTCAAATTTTGTCTCAGAAGTCACTAAATTAGGGATGTAAATAAGCATGAAATCTATCTAAAGTTTTTCGTTTCATTAATTTCATGCCCTCTTTTCCACTGCAACATACTGGGGCAACATCATCATCATCATCACTAGTATCATCGTTAGCACCATTAATATCATCGTCGTCGTTATCATCATTATTATCATCATCATCATCACTGTCACTATCATGATCATTATCATTATTAGCAGCAGCATTATCATCATCATCCTCATTATCATTGTGTTCATTATCACCATAGTTATCATCGTCATAATCATAACTATCATTGTCATCATCATCATTATCATTATCATCATCATCTTCATCACTGTCACTACCATGATCATTATCATTATTAGCAGCAGCATTATCATCATCATCATCATTATCATTGTGTTCATTATCACCAGTTATCATCATCATAATCATCACTATCATAGTCATCATCATCATGATCATCATCATCACAATGGACATCAATATTCCTATCCTTTCCTATCCTTTGAATGTCTTAAATATTTTTGCATTACTTTGACTGCTTCAAAATTCATTAAAATAACATCTCAGTAAAATGACTTTACACAGTTAAAGGGACTGTACGGTACTGTTTGAGGTGAGGGTTCAGGTTTATAACATTTCTTTTTTGGTGAGATAATGAGAAACCTGTTATGAGATATGAAAGAGCATGTGATTTCATGATAACAAATGCAAGAAGGACTCTACGTTTATTTGATGAAATTGGCCTTGAAATGGCTGAGATATCCAAAAAAAAAAAAGGCGATCCTAATAAAATTGACAGGCCACGACTTTTAGTAGGATCTCTTTGTTTTACCTTGTTTGTAGATATCTCAGTCATTTCAAAACCGATTTTCATCAAATAAACTTTTGATTCCCCTTAGAATTGCATACTATTTGACATTTCATAGAGTGGTTTCTAAATATCTCGCAAAACGTTACAAGCTGAATCCTCACCCCAACCAGCACTGTACAGTCCCTTTAATGCCAAATAAAAACTAGTTGTGATGGTGGAATTCCTCATAAATAAATAATAAAGCATTCAAGGCATGGCCATTGTCCAGGACCATTGTCTAGGTGTTAACCACACACTCCCATACACACCAACTGACCCCTGTGCACAGTTACTTTGTACAGAGGGTTGAAAATAGAACAAAATCTGAACCCTAACTTAAAGATCAATCTTGAATTTCATGAAAGTGATTTATGCTCTCATTTTCAATTTACCTCCAAAAATTTTTACACTATTCAGTTATTGCTCGTATCAATGTCAGTGTTATCTGATTTATAGTTTTTGGACTATTGAGGATAAAAAAAGGGATTTTTTTTGTAACACCTTGTATGTCAAAATATTGTATATACAGGTATGTCCCCCTTGATTTCATACGTCTATCAGATTATAATCAGAAATGCGAGATAAATTTTCTCCAAAGTGCGATTTGCCCCTTGGGGCACTGGACAGGGAATAGGGTTGTTGTTCATTTTGACATTTTTTATTTCATTTCGCTCTCTTTTCTTTTCATTTCTTTATAACTTGAGGATTTTGGTTTGGCCCGACAAGCTGAAATCTTAGGTGGTCAGCGGCGACATGCACTTGTTTTTCTTTTAACTTTGAACGATTTGTGACTATTCTTGTTGCCATCTGGACAGGGAGATCGGCTGATGATTCAATGGCCGAAAGGTAAGCATCGCGCTGTCATTTTTACCTCAAGGTTTGCCTGTACGTACCAGCGTGCTGATATTTGAGAGCGACGTCGGATCGAATTCTCAGTCTCAGGTGTCGTTAGCGGTCTGGTGAGATGCCGTTTATTGAATTCAGTGGGCGTGGGATGACATTTTCTCTTACTCCTTATTTTTATTCTATTATTATACCAACAATGACCCTCCTGCAAGGACGAACCCTCAAAGTCATGGCAAGGTGACGGTGAGTGATAGCAGCTGACTCTTTATAGTGGCAAACAAAGTAGCTGCCGTATAATAATCACATTCACGTCGGATTGTAAATCTGCTGAGTAAGTTAATCCTATTTGCGGCATGACGCCCCGTGTACAATATTGCACCAGTTTTCAGTCGTCCTTATAGTAAAACATATTCAACCTTTCGTTTATCACCCCGAACTCTCCCCTGTTACCCTGATAGAGGGTGCTGACTATATTGTTTAACAGGTACTATACTTAATCGGACAATGCTATTCTTTATATTATTTTAGAGAAAAAAAAAGCTGCTAAAAGTGTTAATCCAGTAATAGCAAGCCAGAGGAGTATAATTGAGTCAAAAATATGATCTGAGCTTCTATTCCAGCAGAATCTTTGTCGGAGGCAAAAAGACCCATTATACTAAATTTATTTCTTTTTCTTTTTCTTAAAATAAATATGTTTATATTTCTATTCTTTATTGAATCAGTCTTGTATCAGTCAAATAAAGATGTCCACGAAATCACTTTCATCCAGCGTTACATATCATCAACCCCCTGCTGTTAATGCTTAAAAATGATTGGCCTCATGGAAAGGATATTACAAGAAACTGGGTATCTATTTATTCTTTCCCTGTATACACGGCGACGTATAGTATTGCAGGCTTCTCGCTACTCTCCAATATGGGGTCTTTAGAGTTGCCAGTCGATTTTGATATGTATTATTACAATGTCCTATCATAATTATGATGGTCGTCACCCAGTGGCGTATCTAGGGGGGGGGGGGCAAGGGGGGCACGTGCCCCGGGCGCCACTCCTTGGGGGCGCAAAAAAGGAAAAAAAAAACGAAGAAGAAGAAAAAAACAGAAAAAGAAAAGAAGAAGAAGAAGAAGAAGAAAAAAAAAATGTCGCCCGGACCGGGGGGAGGGGGGGGGGGGGAATGGGGGGGGGGGGGCAGAAAACCAAATCAAACAAGATAAAAACAAAACATGATGATGACGCGGACAAAATTACAATATTCATTGTGTTCACACAAGAATTCCATGTTTTATAAGCTGAAGTACAAAAAATTTTGGCTCGCTCGCTGCGCTCGCTCGCCAAAAATTAATCTATATCAAAATTTATATATATATAATATATATATATATATATATATAAAAAGATAAGAGCAAAACGTGATAATGACGCAGACAAAATGACAACATATATTGTGTTCACACATGCCATCGTTAGAAGGCAAAATGTTACACGGAGCAGCCGCTGCAATTTCTTTCGTTCTGAAGCGATCGCCGATTGGATCAAAGAGGGCGCCAACAGTTTCGAACATGGGGGGGGGGGGCGCAAAAAAAAACACCAAATCAAACAAGATAAGAACAAAACATAATGATGACTCGGAAATATACAAATTTCGGCTCACTCGCGCGTACTAATTTAGAGTATTTTTTCAAGTTCTAAGTTTGTAACTATAAATCGTTATCTATAAGGCCGTCACTATAATATCTTGATTAGAATTGTAAGATTTAATAAGCAAAAAATGACAAGAATTCCATGTTTTGTAAGCTGATATATAAAAAAAAATTCGGCTTGCTCGCTACGCTCGCTCGCCAAAATTTATCATAAAAAGAAGAAGATAAGAACAAAACGTGATGATGACGCGGAAATATACAAATTTCGGTTCACTCGCGCGTACTACTTTAGAATATTTTTTCAAGTCCTCATTTTGTTGGTATAAATCTTTATCTATAAGGCCGTCACTATATCTTGACTAGAATTGTAAGACTTAATAAGCAAAAAATGACAAGAATTCCATGTTTTGTAAGCTGAAATACAAAAAATTTCGGCTCAAATTTATCAAAATCTATTACATTTAAATCACCCTCAAAAGACCCCTTTTAAGTGCTTGAAAAGGCATATCATGTGGACTTTTTTAAATCCCTACCGGGATGGGGTTGGGGTTGAACACTTTTTCAGAAATTAGGGGCGCAATTTTCGCGCTTGCCCCGGGCGCCGTTTTCCCTAGATACGCCACTGTCGTCACCAATATCCTTTGAAGAACTGTCATCATAATTTTGTTACATTGTTACAAATGCTTTCTTTGAGTAATAGGAGAAACTCTCGCTTAAATAAAAAAGATTCAAATCCTGCGGTACTTCTATTTCTGCACTTATCCAAAAATTTGTACTGTGGTACTGTTAATTTTTCTTCTTCTTTTTTTCTTTTATGAAGGGAAAATGTCTCTTACAAGTTATGTAAAAGTGAACTTCTCTATATCGACTTTGTTCATAGGATTACACTTGGACGACATCTTGTACTGTGTGTATTAGAAAAGTATTCTGTAGTTTTGGTGCGTGAGATATATATATATATTATATATATATATATATATATATATATATATATATA
This sequence comes from Diadema antillarum, assembly GCF_040938485.1. Taxonomy (NCBI): domain Eukaryota; kingdom Metazoa; phylum Echinodermata; class Echinoidea; order Diadematoida; family Diadematidae; genus Diadema; species Diadema antillarum. Next base: position 1,115,413 of record NW_027271821.1, read on the forward strand.
GTAACGAAATTCGGTGGAACCGATTCGATTTAACTGTTCGATTAGTATTTGTCATGATCGATAGTGCCTATAACATAGAAAGGGGCACAATATCGAAATGTTAGACAAGCATTTTAATGTGGTAGTGCATTATTATGAGTTTTAACATTTATTATTAAATATGTGGTTACTTGTTTGTCATGGGCAAGTTTGGGTTATTTAATACCAACTCCGGTTTAGACCGATGATACATGCCGAATTATAGTAACCATGTACAAGAGATACTGTTAAAGCGTATAATCAGTGTACAAATTTTGTAACCACGCCAACATTGTAAATAATTTGAACGATTACTGCGGGTATTCTACGCGGAGCTCACGGCCGTGCGGGATTGCCTCCTCGTTCCGCGATAGGAGGAGGGGCATATAAAGTGGCCGTTGTGTGACATAGTCCGCAACAAGTAGTAGCCCGTGTATGATACATTTACAATGTGTTGTTAATGTTCACTTCTGTATGTAATAAACTGTACATGTGTTCCTGAATTGCTGCCTTCACTGTGTCTTCTTGAGAGTTCTACCACAATACAATAGCTTGCAGAGTGGTCGTACATGTTCTTGAGCTGGAGCACCATTCCTGAGAAGACCAAGTATAGCAAGTCATTGAATTTCGGGTAAAGTGGTAATGTGACTTGTCGCATATGCCCTGTGCCCAATCCAAGTTCCAGTCGTCGCCTGAGGAAGTTGGTAACGGTGCGATACTGCATTTTACCCCATGCCATCAATGATACCTGTGCCCATTTGTACAAACAGTCAAATACACTCTCTTAATTCACGACGAGAAGGCGAGTTCGTCACAATATATATATATATATATATATATACATAATATTGATATCTTTGTTACTATATTCCCATATCTCCATTCTATTCTCCTGGTTTGTACGTTACTTTGTCATACAATCTCACAGGTTGCATGTCAATATACTCTCGTCTCTTTCTTTCTTGCTCTGCTGTTTTTGTTCATAGCACTTCACTCCTTTTCCATTACACATCTCAAGGGATACGGAGACCTGGAATTTTTCTTCTATCGCTCCTCGCCTATGGAACTCCTTCTCATCTTTTCTCCGTGAAATTGCCAAACTAATGAGCACCTCAAATCCTCACTCAAGACTCACATATTTCACCAGACATTCAATTGCTAAATCTCTTGGAGGAGTCTGCGCCTTTGAATGTTTACACAACAGATATATGGTGCCATGCAAATGCTGTGGATCCTCATCACCATCACCTGTTTAATCTGTTTATTCTTTTGTGAAGGCCTAACTATGCTCTATAAACGTCAACTTGGGAGGATCCAGGAATTCCTTAAAGGGATGGGGGAGCCCAAAGTGGTCTATATTTCTCATTGTTTCTGGTGCCAGTGCCAGGTTTAATCAACTGACAGGCAAAAAAAAAAAAAAAAAAAAAAAAAAAAAAAAAAAAAAAAAAAAAAACCTTAACATGAAATTTCTCTCGTGCCACTTCCGGGGTTAATCGGCTGACAAGCGAAAAAAATAGAGCACTTTGTTTTATATTTATATTGGTCATCATGGTCATATTTTCTTTTTATTTCTTTTGTTAGAAAAAACAAACAAAAATAAAGGGACGTGCATCCAGTGCGGCCCCGCCCTCACCCCCATCTGACTCTGGTCAATGCCTCCCCCATTGGTCTCTCTCTTTACGCGTGATGCTTGTCGATGCAAACACTATATCCGCGACGATTGTGTTGCTATGACTCTGTCTCGTGGAAATATAGACCGCTGGATCCCCTCTGAGTGCTGACTGATTAAACAGTATACGAATAGAATGCTCACTTCTGACAAGTCAATAAAGATCATCAATTCAATTCAATTCAATTCAATTCATCGACTGTATATAAGTGATCGGCTGTAACAAGCATAAATTCATTCAAACTTTCCACTTCCGAGTCTTGCGTAAACAGTCAACAGTCACAGATAACGGCCACCCGCTGAAACTTAGCGAGCATGATCCGTTACAGTGTGATCATGGGCTTTTGTCACGCCAAAAAGCGCCGTATTATAAGCACGCCTTCTCATTAAAACTGACTCTGATAAAGTTTGCCGGAGTGCAACGAGATGGTCCGGTAACCTCTGATATTCAAAAGGTGTCAAACCAATCCATGTTTAAAAAGAAAGAGAGGGGGGGGGGGGGGGGGAAAGCGCCAGGCCTCGCGTTGCTACCAGACTGCAATGCCCGATAAATTATCTACACAAGATATCAAACTACTAGGCGGGAGATTTCAGATTAGATGACCACGGGCGGGCGCAGTGTCAATTTCGACGAATTAATAGCCCGAAATAAGCCAATCAAGTGCGATCAGCACTCTCTTCCTCTCCCAGCGGGCGTTTCAAATGGCAGGCTTTTTGCCGCATTATATCCGCACGTCTAATCTGTCACAAATCAAGCCGCTTTCGGCGGATGTTGCCCCTAGCGGTCACGTGTCCGCTGACATATCGCAGCAACGACTCTTCTCCCGCCAAAATAAGACATATCCACCATCCGGTGGGAAGAGATTTGAAAAAAGAAAATCAACGGATTCAAAGGAAATGTGATCCGGTGGGAACGAGACATCCACACTCTAACTGAGACTTTAGGCAATCAGTTTGAACTCACGGGGCACACATCGCCCTGTCCCAACGGGTCAACATGAAACGGATGAAATAAGATTGATAACAATGTGATTCAATTATTCTGTCGTCTGTTGATAAACAGGAATGATGAACCCACCCTCCTGATTCAATACTCCCGTTGATGCTATAAGGTTTGCCGTTAAGGTTATTATTCAGTTTCCTAGAACAGTCTTGAGATATTACTTAAACAGACATACACACTTTCATGTGTGTGTGTGCGTGTGTTTTTCTGTATCCATTTTATCTGGATCTATCTTATATATATATATATATATATATATATATATAAGCCAAAACCGATTTTCTCAAATAACTGTGTTAATCCGCCTGCCCGCTTCGCTTCTGTGTCGAGAGCCCTATATACAGATGTAGGAGAGGGGAAAAAATGATTTCTCGGGTTTATCATAATTTGGACTGTGATAACATTATCTAGAACAATCCAAGCTAATGCAACACTCAGATAATTTTTTTTTTACTCAACCTCCCGTTCGCTCTCCCTCCCCATCTCCCATTCTCTCTTTCTCTATCTATCTATCTATCTGTCTATCTGTTTATCTATCTATCTATCTATCTATCTACCTACCTACCTATCTTTTATTCTCTTTTGCTTTCTGTCTTGTAGCAGTGACTATAAGGACCGGCGATACGAGTTGAATTTTTCGATCACCAAGTGTAATGAAATTAAGACAGAGCTCAGACCACTTTTGCGTCACACTGGAATCTTTGTTGATCAACTAACGAAAGACAAAGTACAAAATGAAAAGACACGAAGTTATATTTGCCACACCAGAAAGACAGATTAACCCTAAGAAGGCCGGGGGGGTTGAATCAACCCCACCCCCTCGACATTTTTCGCGACTACTCCGCCGCGCAAAATTTTTTGACCGCGCCGTTCGCTGACTTTTTACTTTCAAGTCTTGCGCATCTTTTGACACCATTTTCGCGAAAATCGCGCATACCGTTACGACGCTGCATGACATTTTATACATGCCTGTCAGGCCAAAAATGGCTCAAAAACGTGATTTTGTGTATAAAGTCTATGCAAATGGAGTTTTCTCTTCTTATTCATAAAGATATGATTATTTTCACTTTTATAGGCTGAAACTAATTAATTTTAGCATAACTATGCTTGAAATAGGTTCTGTCATAAATTTTGCAGAAAAAAAATGATAAAACAAAAGGTCGAAAAAACAAAGAAATACATAAGAAATTCATAAAACAATAAAATACAAAAGAAATTTATCATGATACCAAATTTTTTTCAAGAACATTGTTATGAATGCTACAAAGAATGTTTTCACCAAAAATGAAAATTCTAGGAGCTTTAACTTCTGATTTAGAGCGAAATGTATGATTTTATGCATATATTAGCATAATTAATTATCATGACGACAATTTCCATTTCTCTTTGTATAACGTGGTAGAATACGCCACAGGCAATGCACGTGCCAAATTTCATGGCGATTGTGCGATCGATGGCCGAGATCTCGGGGGGGGGGGGGGGGTTGAATCAACCCCTCCCCGGCCACAGAACACCCAAAAAAGCCCGGTCTGGTTAGGGTTAAGGAGGCTAAAACAGTCTGAATACAATGCAATGTAATATCCTTGTGTGTGTGTATGTTTCTTTTCAAATCTTGCTTTAATCTGTTGTTCCTCTTCGGGTGCCGTGCATTGGCCGTTAACACAATACATTAAATGCACCTCTACACTGGGGAAAAGGGGCTGAAATGCCACAGGCTTCGGTATGTGCTATTAAACAATCTTGGAAATTGGATATTGTGAGTATTCAGTTAACATGGTTAAAGTACCGTAATTTATCAACAGGAATGTGCTACAGATAACAAGTTGCTGTGGTCAATATGTATTACTCTACAGAAAATTGATTTTAGAGCGCGGCAAGTCCTCCCTTGTTAATCGACATATTGTCTGAAAATGGGATCTCTGGTACAAGAAAGACACGTGCTACAATCCTTTTAGTTCGAACAAAATAAATGATAACGGGGTTAATAGGCCCCAGTTTTTCAACAAGATGGTTACGTTGATCGCATTTGAGGCGTCGTTCAGTCAGACTAGGCGAAGCGTGCCACTTCTAAAAGTTGTTACTCAGTACTCTGAACTAATAACAGCCTGATTGCCGGTTAAGACCTAGCTTTGAACATCAATAATTCATTTCTTTTTTTTTTTGACACCATAAACCACCCCCCCCCCCCCTCCTCCATTCCCTTTAACTACAGTACCTTTCTAATAGGAGTCATTCTATACGTGGAGTATGATTCGAAGAGGGTGACTTACGGTGATGTTGATTGAGGATCGACCACCAGACCGTCGAGAGATTTGTAAACGAAGATTGACATTTTTGGTGCCCCAAAGACAGTCAAACTGTTAGTTTGATGCATGGCTCAGTCTTTTCGATTAAAAAAAAAAAGTTATTCATAAAAAAACAATGTCTAACGGATTCATTGAAGAGTGGTGCACACACACACACACACACACACACACACACACACACACAAATGATAGGAGGCACTTGGGTATAAGAATTAGAGTGTCGAGAAAAGTTGACATTTTTTACTCGGTCAACCTGGCCGAGTTTGGAAGGGGGAGGGTGGGCGGAACGGTTGACGGACGCATCATTCCAAGGAATTGATGGGAATTACATTAGCCAGTGATCTCCAGAGACAAGATATCATAGAGTATCTCGCTAGAATGAGGAGTCATTGTTAGATCATTTTTGCCCTCACACGCCAAAAAAAAAAAAAGAAGTAAAAAAAGAGATGAGCAACTTCAAATTGAAATCTATGCAAAGAAGGACTTGTCATACTATCTTAAAAATCTATCCTTTCATGCCCCAAGCATGGATATTATACTGCGCACGCAAATCCATTAGCTCATATGGCCGACTTAAAGAGGGAGGAGGTAGCGGTAATGGTACTTACTTTTATCACGGAGCAGAGAAACGGGCGCGTATAGAGTGTAGTAGAAGAGTGATGTGTCGGGAATTTCGCAGCATAAAGGTAAAGCCCTTAACAAAGCAAGTGTTTTCCTTCAGTTTCCTCTTCCTCTCCCCAAAAGATAATAAGCATCATGGAAAGTGAATTCAATGAAAAAAATCATACGACTGTCCCAGGATTTACCTTCTACGTGTATAGTATCAATAATTGATGACAACAATGATGATGATGATGGTGACGATGGTGATGACGGTGACGATGATGATGGTGATGATGATGATGATGGTGGCGATGATGATGACTGTGATAATGATGATGCTAACGATAATAACTACTACTGTTATCGATATCATTGTTGGCATCATTGTTATCATCGTCATTAATGTAACAACGATTATGATGATAGAAAGAGTAATAATAAATAATCTTTGTATATTATGCCTCTCAGGCTTGGTATATTTGTATAATCATCCTAACTATAGCATCTTCTAATGTTCTGATGTAATAAACGAAAACATGCATATACACACACAATACGGGTATGCAACCTAATATACACATAGCTTTAAAAAAGATCAATCAACATATATATATATATATATATATATATATATATATATATATATATACATACATATATATATATATATATACATATATATATATATATATGTTATGTAATAAATAAATTAGCAAATATTATTTTGAATGAATAGATGAAAGAATAGGTAATTGATTGAAAACTTAAAAAAGAGGCACAGAAATTATTGCTTTCGACGTCTGTTATAATTCTTCACATATCTTGTCCATAAATAAGTCGGTATACTGAAAAAAATATATGTGCACATTTTTTAAAAGTTGTATAGCATTTCTTTTATTTACTTTCGTTCAATGATCAGTAGGACAAGAGGAGATCTCTTTGCCGATGAACATCTAGATTCTAAAGTTGTTATATTTGCGTTTATATCTGTACGCACTGTAATCATGTTTTGATTTCAAATGTACCTGTACTGTCACTCTTCAGTTCTGTCAACTGACAGCAACTGTTAACAGATTTAATTTGTTTTGGGAACAAATTCTCATTCGGCAGTGACCTATACAAAAAACTGCTAGTTATCAGTTATACACCTTTTCCATGATACCTTATGTTCTCTCATCATTTTCTCTTTTTTTTTTGCATTTATTCGGTTATCATTGATTTTTCTGAGACAGACACATCGACATTTACTAGTATCATTTTTGCCAACTTAAAATGTCAACTTAACATGTTATTCACTCATGTCAATTACTGATAAAAAGAAAAAATTCCTAGTACTTTTAGTTTGGTTCGTTTTGGATGTAAGCATGGTCAGTGCAAAATTAATCTGGCTTTGAAGCAGTTAACGGTTTGTATTCACTTCTCATAGAGACATATAGAGACTCAACATGTACCTAAGGCTAAAATATTAGTACATCTGTAATATGCAATCAACACGACGCGCACGCACATATAAATACACACAAACACACACGTACACACACACGTACACACACACGATGACGGGCAAAATAAATTTGCAATGACAATGACAATGAATTTCATTCTTGAACGGCGGGGGGGGGGGGGTGGGGGGAGCACGGAAGAATAACAAACGAGTTAATGCTCTGCTGTATCACGTGGCAATATATACAGACCTACCATACAACTACATAAAGACAGAAAATAACACTGCAACATAATATAATGTATAAATATATACACTAAATGATACATAAATACGCCACGATGATGAAACGCATAATGCATATGCCCAGCATGCATAAGCATGCATGTACGTACAATTGGATGTATTATGACATCAAACCGAAGAGACGCATATCAAAAGCGGCATCACAAACTCCCTCTGTCGTGCACTTTTTATTTTATTTTCATTTTCCCAGTGGTTTTATATAACACCACCATGGAGTCCCACGATGACTTAATTCCTTTGCCGAACGAGTTCCTTTTATCCTCCGCACCATCGCAAGTGGTCTCCGCCATCGTTTATTTTATTCTTCCCGCGATTAAATTTCCTGCTTTTAGCGAAACGGGAGAAGAAATCTGACATGGTGGGGGTTTATCGGTCTTAAATCGACACGTAGGGACTGTTCGTTGTTTTTGTGATGTCGAAACAAAAATCCATGAAGCCAAAATCGCGAAGCGATGTACTTGCTGTAGTGAGGGATTCTCCCGACGGATTCATTTGTATAAGGAGATCTTTAAATTCGAGGAAAATTGGCATACTTCGATTTTTTTTCGTCGTTTTTCTGTTTCATTTCGTTGTTCTGTTTCACGTTACCAAAGATTGTTCCACTGTACTGTGCATGGGGGATGTGTGATTGTTTAAGCTGTAAGGACTCTGCGATAGTAAACCAAGAGTGTAGAGAACCGGAAAAAAAAGAAGATTATGAAATATGCGATGGCAATTGCAAAACTGGGTTAAGTCCCACAGCAACTGATACACATCTCGGCGCTTTGCAGCGCACCAATCGCAGACGGTAAAGTCATCTGGGAATCACGTGATGATCGCTGGAGATATCCAGTTAACTTTTGATTCCGGAATGCATTTTGCACTCCCCCAGTAATGTTTCGGAGTTCCCCTCCTCCTCTATTTTGCCCCCCCCCCCCCCCCCCTCCCTTTCCCTCTTTTTGTCAACGTGGAACATTGCCCTGCTTTATGAAATCGAATCTCTTGCTGTGAATAAGAGCTGAAGCGCTCAATTTGGTTGGTCTGTTTAAACAAGAATGTGTGCCAGTGATTTGCAAACTAGGCCTGATATCGATGACGAATCCGCTGATGCCGGGGATTAATAAGTGTTTACATATAAGCTATGAAATGGGAGAAAACATGAGCAAGCGAAACAAAAAATAAAAGCTCTGGATGTTCGTGTTCTGAAATGGCGAGTGATGATACCAAACCAAGATCGCGCTTTATCTAACGATTTGAGAGTGAAGTCCTGATGCACGATTCCTCTAGAGAACAAGGTGAAATCATTAGAGTATCTCTTACCAAAGACGGGAGATTTTGAAGGAGATACTTGTTACGGAAACAAGTATTGTTCGCGTTTAGAATTTTCATGCATACAGGCCGAATTACGATGGGGTTTGTTTATCTTACCCCAGCGACTTGGGATTGCCCTTGTCTGAAAGGAAAAGACATGCGCGAATAGTGTTCAGTTGTCAGGAATACTTCAAATAATGTTTAATGTTACCAAAATATCCTATATCTTCAGGGCTATGCGCTACATTGACACGTTTCTTGTAATTGCATCACTATGTCTGTGTCTCGAGGGGAAATAAAGACAAGAAAAGGGGCGTGTATTGGAAACCTGATGGCTGTCTTAATCAATGTTCCAGATTGTGACCGCTTTTCATATCCTTAGCAGACACAAATACACAAATACACAAACACTCAGACACACACCACATACACACGGGCGGAAACACTCAAGCACGCACACACACACCTTTTTATGATATTCTTTATTTGAATTTCATTCTACATCAGGTTCATTTTCACACTGAAATTGTGAAACAAAACAAAAATAAGCAGCTGTATTCTGCTGAATCACAGTTTTTTTGTAACATACAGTACAATTTGAATGTCTGTATGTATATGCAAATCATACCATGTATATACCAAATCATTACGGAATTACAACTGTATCTCTTATCAAATACAATGTAATGTATAAGTGATCCCCTATGAAAACCTGTAAATATGTACATATAATATATAATATTGCTTCAGAATCTGTGAATATTGTAAATACACGTACGTCATATAATCTATATCATTGAAAGGACTGGCCTCGACTAGCCTGCGCGCTATTGCCGGTTCTTTTTTGCCAAAACTGTACTTTAACTATTGACTGTTTTGACTATGTTGACGACGTTTGTTTAGTAAATAAATTTCATTTCATATCATTTCATATATATATATATATATATATATATATATATGTATATACACAATTTATCTGCTACAGAGGCAGAAATTTTCAAATCAGATCAACATACAGTGTATAACAACTTGGAAGTCATTTAGCAAATTTTGCTTCTCCCGCAGAGCTTTTTGTTTGTTGCTGTTGTTTTTTTTTTTTCAACTGAATTAAACTGTGGATTCTTTCTAAACATCATCATTGCATTGGTGCGAACAAGTTACACCGTTTTCATTCAAAAACTAAACAAACCCATGAAGTTATATCAGGCATAATTCACTGATAACAAAATATGCATTTTTATAGGAGCAGTAAAAGTTATAGTAGTAGTAGTAGTAGCAGTAGTAGCAGTAGTAACAGTAGTAACAGTACAGTAGTAACAGTAGTAGCAGCAGTAGTAGTAGTAGAAGAAGAAGTAGTAGTAGTAGTAGTAGTAGTAGTAGAGACGACGTAGTAGTAGTAATAGTAGTCAGCAGATGTAGTAGTAGTAGTAGTAGTAGTAGTAGTAGTAGTACAGTAGTAGTAGTAGTAGTACAGTAGTAGTAGTAGTAGTAGTAGTAGTAGTGGTAGTAGTAGTAGTAGTAGTAGAGACGACGTAGTAGTAGTAATAGTAGTCAGCAGATGTAGTAGTACTAGCAGTAATGGTTGCAGTAGCAGAAGTAGTAGTGCAGAGACTCCAACTCTCCCGTTTTCGACGGGAGATCTCCCGCCGAAAGCCCATTTTTGCTAAATCTCTCTTTCTCCCGCCCTGGCTCTGTGTCTCCCGCTTGAGATTTAATTTCTCCCACCCTGGCTCTGTGTCTCCCGCTTGAAATGATTTTTAACTTAGTGTCAGCGTATGTTGAAAAATAAAGCCTTAGATAGCATGGAGAGAGCATCTAGAATCCTAGAACTTCGCGCTTCGCACACATCAAGTTAGGGTCTCCTGCTCGCTAGGGATTTCAGGCGGAAGAATCTCCAGATCAGAAGGTGCTTGGGGTTGGAGTCTCTGGTAGTGCCAAGAGTATTTGGTGTTGTCTGTCTCAAGTCATAGAGCTAGTCAGACACCCCTAATACGTATACACCATTTCCACACAGACACGTCAACTAACATACATTAATAACATCGGCACAAGCAGCACTTTTGAGTGTCAGTTGTATTGAGATTTATTCCACAGGATTTGAAATCAGATACGTCTATACATCCATGGTAGATAACATATCACATGGTGAATGGATAAATCATAACTGTGGTTATATTACTTACATGTATACATAATATATATATATCTCATTTAGTGAAATGTACACAATATTAAAGTATTCCTGTGTCTCATTAATCATTAATTTTTTTCCTCTCTCATCAAGGCAAACTTTGTCTACATTACCGTCACTCTCTCCCACTATGCGACACTGGTATTTCAGCTACAAACAAAACACACATAAAAATTTCTGGTATGCTTCTCACACTATCTTAGAGAAATACAATACCTCATGAATGGCGGCTTGGTGAGAAAAATATAAGGACAACACAATCATGATTATGTGTGTTCTCACTTGCCTCGCTGACTTTCTTTGAATTTTGTAAAAAAGTAAAGAAAGGGAAAAAAAAAGAACTTGATCCCAAACTAATGTGCTTTCATGAGTTGCTCTGAAACAGATCACTAAAACACAGCCATAAGATTGACTGCAAACTGTGGATTCACAAACTAATACGGCAATCTTCGATGAAGAAATACTTTGTGACACATTCACAGAGCACTGAGATGAAGGTCACTGCCATATAGCTATCTGAAATTTAAAAAAAGAAAGGGGATCCATATTTCATTCTAGCCCCAAAACTAGGACTCCATTATATGGACCACTTAAGGTGTCTCGGGTAACACATCGTGTCAAAAATAGTAATCTTTTAAGCATGAAAGTAATGATTTTTCTCAGAACACAAACCTGTTGCCCATGTCCTCTGACAAATTGTCATTCAATTTCAAAACAAGAATACTTCATTCCGCTTGGCTGATATATTTCATAATTGAGAAAAAAAGAGAGAATCTCCAAAGATTCCATATCTAATATCATACTACATGCATGTCTCAATTTTTATATGTCAGTTGCGAGCAACTAGGAAAACATTTCCAGCCTCAAGCAGGGACAGTCGCAAATGTGCAAAATCTAAGAAAGGAATAACCCCGGAGCCTTTTTTTTCTTATCATTACCGTTTCTTTCCAAGCATATTCTGCTTTTGGCCAGAATGGGACTCACAGCTGATGAAATTCCAAACCAACTCTGTTGGTCGCATTTTTTCTTATCGACAGAAAAACATTGCGAGCAAATTGGGATGGGAGATCAGAGCTGGAATAAAGTTACATGGATGTGCATAAAGTACCAAGACAACAGTGACACATTTAAGCAATATCGAGTTTGTTTTTCGTCATTGTTGCTATCGCTACGATGTTACCCCCCCCCCCCCCATATAGAATTTGATACAAGTCCTCTCTTCAAATAAGAAACAAACATTATAACAACATCAACATCAAAATAGAAAGGAACTAACTGAACAAGAAAGGACTACACAAAGACCAAGAAACAGAAGAGTGCATTTGATTAACCCTGTGTGTGCTTTGAGTTCCAACAGGCATAGAAATTCCCATTGCATTACACACACTGTGCAAAGTCCCTGGTACAGATAGGGTAAAGAAAGCCAATATTGATTATTGCTGGTTACTGACAAACAAGGAATGTGCGCTTGCATTTTAATTTCGCAAATTTCGCGAGAGCCAAGATTTGCAAAATTAAAATGCACACGAAAGTTCTCGTCTACACTATACGCATTGAATGTTAGCGGCAACTCGCGAAAATTTCATGCCGCGAAAAATATGGTATTTTACAGTACATTGATGTGTGGAGTTAAAAAGTTAGTGGCATAAATCAACACGACTACAAACTCGCCAACACAGGTTAAATTTTCTCCTCAAAATTGACAAATTTGTCAATAACCACTGTTGTCTTTTCTCCCGGCTCTGCAAAACAGGTGCGTGCCATAAACGAAGTTTGAAAGAGATTTTTTTTTTTTTCAAAAATGACTGTGATACAAGTCTGCGATTATGTTCTTCATCTTGGCAGACAACAAAATATACAATGGAACATACTTATATCTGGTAAGCAGAAATGATTGGGGCATGTTGGGGGGGGGGGGGGGGTATATCTCAACGGCAGGAAATACATATATTTATTTACAAGACAAAAGAGGAAAAAAAAAGCTTCAGCCCCTTACCGTATAAAATAATCATTAATAACGATAGTAGCAATATGGTGTCATATATCTAGGGTGGATTCATGTATGTCAGCACTGCTCAGCTATAGGGTCCTGCCATTATGATTGCTACTCCAGCATCATCTAGTATACAAATATTCAATGTTTATGAGTGTGATGGTTCCAAATACTACATGAGCGTGCGTAACAATGCGAAGCGGAGTTGAATAGAATGGTTAAACTTGCACCGAATGTAATATTCGGACCGTCGCATGACTGATTAAACATTGAATATTTGTTTTATACAACACACGATATAGGCCTGGTATGGACCCAAATAGATTTAATGTTAAGCCAATCTAGGAGGAGGACTAACAGTTAGGTCTAGATCTAGATCTGGCTCTAGGTCTTGAAACGGGTGCACATATACATTATGCATCAATGCTTTACGATACACAAGTTCCGTGTGTCCTAGGATCTATTGCACTGCTGGCGCACTTGATTAACCGTTCAATAGAGGTCTATTGCACCGCCATTAAGAGTGAGCACGGGAGAGCTGATTCTTCTAAATGTCATGTGACCTGCATTCATCCAATCAGATGGCAAGGATCAATACATGTGTTGTATAATACCCACTACTAGATCTGGGTCATAAGGGACATCATGGCCAAAAGTCTCAGCCTGATGATATTATGACTCCACGGCCTTATCACATGCTACTACACCACAGTTTATACTAATACGAGATACACAACACTGTTTCATCATACCAAGGTGTAATAATCATGATGTTCCTATTGATAGACGGTCAACTTTGATGCAGTGGAACCCTGATATCATAACAAGCTTGCCTGTCACAAGAACCCACATACAACAAGGACATGACTTCTGATTAGTCGTTGTGTATCATGCTTTACTCTTTAAAGGGATATTATAGTACTGGTGGAGATGAGGACTGAGCTTTTAACTTTTTGCAAGATACTAAGAAACAACTTATGAAATGTTATAGCGCCCACAATTCTAAGAGATATTCAAAGTTCATTTGATGAAAATCGGTTTTGAAATGGCTGAGATGTCCAAATGCAAAGTACAACAACACGATCCCAATAAAAGGTGAGTTCCACCTTTTATTAGGATCGCTTTATTTTGGATATATCGGCCATTTTGAAACCAATTTTCATCAAACAAACACTGAATTCCTCCTGGAATTACATGCTCTTCCATATTTCATAAGAGGTTTCTCATTATCTCATCAAAAAAAAAAAAGTTAGAAACCTGAAGCCAGGTCTCAACCAAAACTAAACCATCCCTTTTAGAGATCAGCTGTTACATACCATGATATTGGCTTATTTCCACCTGTAAGGAGCTTTCATTTCACAAACCAAGAAGGTTGCAAGGTATCTTTGAACCTGACACAGCAAGCAAGATATGTTTTCTTTTCTTTTCTTTTTTTGGATGGTATTACACTCAGAAAAGAGAAGAGAAGTCAGTAAGATGAGAGAGATTACCAAGAACTGTGCGATGGTCCCACTCATCACAAAGATAGCTAGAACACGACACCACATCACTACATGAGCCTTGTTTTTGTTTTTGTTTTTGCTTTTTTGTTGCTTCCCATCACAAGTTAGAGTTACTACTGTGGCGTTATGCATCTACATTTTGTTGCTGTTGCAGCATTTGGTCAAATGGTGCTTAGATAGAGCAACTGCTGCTGTGTTAGTGGAGTGACCACAAGGGTTTGCTTTGAAAAGGCCACATGATGAATAATCTGTTACATTATACTATTCATATTTGTGTGCAAATGAAGAAAGTGTGAAGTGCCGAGTGCTCCAACTGCCAAATAAACTGAATTTCACCAATTACTCAGTACTAGTAGTTCCCAAACCATTCCAGGTCTCATTCTCAGCAAAATGGAATTTTCAAAGCTGAATTCATTTCATGTACTAAGAACTCGGTTATGATAGAGGTGTTTTGTGTTTTTTTTTTTTTTTCATGGGGATAATTAAAACAACATTGATGAAGAAACTCCTTGATGGAGAAAAAACAACACCATAATTGTTTCTTTTTCATGGTCTTTTTCTTCATTCAACTTTGGCACTGTTATGAAACCAGATTGATTTGATCTTTCACTCTGGAAATGCACAATGAAAAACTCTGGCAAATTATACATCAGCATATCAAGCTTAAATAAGTCATGCTCATCTCAAGAATAAAACAATAAATTGTATCTTTTCTTCACAGCTCTTCCCCTCAGCTTATACTGAGTGTGAATTCTTCCATTAGACAACTTTCCTTTCCTCTTTCCACATTTGCTAACATTGTTGGTCAAAAAAGTTTCCATACTCTTTGAAGAAACTTGAAATATGATATGAATCCAAAAATCTATGCAGGAGACAAAGTTATTTTCTATATATTTGTCTTTTAAAGTATCTTGGGAGTCAGAGAGAGAGATAACACATGCTCAATCATACAGAAACAAACAAACATGTGGCGTAAAACAAAACAAAACAAAAATATGTCTTCATAAGTACTTCCTCATCATGCACGTCAATCTCCTTCTCCCTCAGCGTGTTTGTGGTTTGCTTTTGGTAATCTGATCAGATCGTGGGACCACTGCGTAACGAGCTGTGGCCTCATGTCATTCTTCACCCTGGCATGCCCCATTGATGGCTATGCCGGCCGGGACGACTGAGACAACATATTTGGCACCCGTTTGTTTGTCCGCGGTCCCAGCGTCATCCCTGCCTAATGGCGCCTCTAGGCCATTCACTCCATCATCGTTAGTCCCCGGTTTTGCTCCATAATTGCGGTGGTCGTCTGCCCAAACGGGACTCTGCACAGCGGACACGGTCGGGTCTCCACCGTCGACGCTCTTGGACAAGATGCCTGCATCACCCGCCCTGGCCCCTGCTGCTGGTGTTGACGTTGTCGTTAGAGCGTCTCCAATGTTCTCCTCCCTTGCCTCTCTCTGGGAGGGCATGATAGGGCTGCTGCTGCTTGGCGGGGATCCACCCTGGGATTTGCTTCCTAACGGATCACATTCCCCGCCTGGGGGTGAGTTAACATCGTCACTGATTGATGGTGGTAATGACCCTCGCTCTGTTGTGCTGCATCCCTCATCCAAAAGCACTGCACCGGCGCTCTTCTTGGTAACACAGCAAACATCTCTGGTGTCCTCTCCAGTAACAACACCGTCGGCGACACTCGCAATTGTTTCTGAGTCTAGCAAAGCAACATCATCTCTTGTCAAAGCACCAAGTGATGTTGGGTCACTATGACAACCACTGCCTACATTTCTGCTCATCATCTCAATGTCACTTGGCTCTGGGCTACGACACGCAATCGAGGAGCCCTCTGCACTTGTATCAGAGTCTTTCACGCCATGATAATGAACTTCCACGTTCTCCACATGAGAGGCATGCTGGCCATGTTCCTCCATCCAGTCAAGGAAGGGGCCGCTTTTGTCCTCCGTCTTCGCCCGCCTCAGCTTCCGCCGATCGAAATGTTGAATTTCAAGCTGTGGTTGATAAAGAGAAACACAGAGTCTTAACAAAGATTTGAAGGGGAAGCAGTTGAGAAGCAGGATGAGACAAAGGAAGAGAACGGAGAAAAACATGACATCCCCACGAGGGCTTCGCAACATAAACCTTGTGTCCCCTTCAGCTGCATGTGTTGGCACATTCTCCTGGGACGATTCTCACAATGCCCAACCGGAGCTAAAATACATGGAAATGTATGCCCGGAGGACGGCTAAGAGACTACAATTGTATGTTTGTTTTCATTCTAAACTCTCATTCCAGAATTACCTTGGACTATCTCTGACTACAGATAGTGAGTGAGAGATAGGAAAAGGGGGAGGGGATAATCCTCGCATCATGAGGAAAAATTTTGGTGTCCTCTTTCTCTCACCTGGTGACGAAGGTAGAGATTCCAATTGAGCTGCTGCTTATCCTCAACCTCGACGTGCCGCAGCTGGCGGGCCGGCTCAAACTCCCTAATGGACTGGTTCAGAGCCCTGATGCTGGAGCGGTCCGTGTCGCCGAAATAGTCTGAGAACTCATGCATGGACAGCGGTCTCAGTGAAGATTCTGCATGCATGATTGGGGAGTGTTTGGGGAGGGGGGGGGGGGGGTAAAAGGGGGGGGGGGGAGAGGGCGAAGACGAGCCATGAAGATAGCAGGCAGATGGGATGCCAATATTCTGCTTTCTTATTTCACGCATTCTTGCACAGATGTGTACGTACATACATTGGTTATTCTTCTGCCTAAGTGTTTCTGAGTGACATTTACTATAAATACATATCTTCCTACACAGTCTTTCCTCACATGCATTCATTCAGTAAATCCAACTTTGGAAGGAACATGCTCTGAATCCTCAAAAAAAGAAAAAAAAAAAGAAAAATGAAAAAAGATTTCATATCGTTACATTATTGCATACTGTTAAAAGCCTGAGATGAAAGTGGTGCTGTTGTAAATACGATGTGACCATGCGTGTGTGACATTCCATAGGTAACATTGCACTTAGTAAAGGTATTCTTTTGTAAGGGTAACACATATCCAATGGGTTGAAAAAAAAAGTACACAAATAAACCATATTGCGTGTGAATATCAAAGTGAATGAGAGCATGAACAACAAATCAGGCCACAAAATACGAGGAAATTGAAGAGAGAGAGAGGGAAGGGGAAACACAGGAGAATTTACAAGTGCATCAATTAAAAAGCAGAGTTCTAATAGAATAAGCCAGTTTGTTCTTTAGCTCATGTGCAAATTTGTTACCAATGACCTTTCTCTTTTCTCATTTGGTTTACATAGGCATTTCATTCATTTTCAAAGTGACATAATGCATAAGCTTGCCCGACATAAAAACTCATGGAATTCATGTTAAAAGAAAAGAATTAAGTTGCGTAGGTTGGAAGATGCTCCATTGGGGATGCACCCATTTCACTGTTTGTGTCATATGCATTGATAAATTTTCCGCCAAATATAAGATTTTAATGAACAGTTTGTCGCTGTAAGGTGGATGTGCGGGCAAGCACCATCCATTTATAAGGATTATGTGAATAATCGTCACATCACAGATGATTATCGCAGTGAATTTGAAAACCAATATGCCTGTTGGTACAAATGAAATTTGTCTGCTCATGCACAGAGTGGAACTATGAACTGGCTTATTGAACTTCGCATTTGCATGCTAAGTTTGGTGTATTTTACATTAATGTTGACCATTTCATCCTTCTGTTTTTTTCTTGTTTTGTTACATGACTGCAGTCTTTATCTATTCAATCCCTTCAAGTCATTCTCATATGTCAGAGAAAAAGAGGGGTCAAATGACTTGCCGTGTGCTTAATACATCATTTCTCCTTTTATGAAGATAAAAGCTTAACCACGGTCAACAGTGAATTGTTGGCTCATCAAGTAATTTGTGATTGATCTCTCATGAAAGGACATGCAGATAAAGTGCAAAATACAGCAGAAATGCTATTGATGCTTCTGTTATGTCACTTGAGAAGCATAAGGATCTCGATGATTTACAATTTGGTGACTTAATGCCTTCTGCCTCTCTGTCAAAGAATCACTCCATTGTTTGAAGATATGTTTTGATGTTCCTGAAATATGCATAATGCAACGCTGCACACTGGCACTGGTCAGACGGTCCCTGACCAGTAAATATCACTGTCAGACCAGTAGCTTTTTCAGGAATGGACCAGTAAAATATGGAAAACCTTGGTACCTACTGGTCTGACAGACAGGTCGGACCAGTATAAAAATGGGTTAGTGTGCAGCTCTGCATAATGTTCCTTTGCATGCAAGCAGTTTTAAACTTTTCCCCAACAAACACATCCTCACACATGGCACAAACACTAACTGTTTGGTTTGGCGTCGGCCTGGGCGTTGGCTGGGATGCCTGCTGGGTCCTCAGCTGCTGCTGAGTGGCTGTGGTCCGGACTGAGAGGGCCAGCCTCTTGGTTGGCATCCGTGGGATCCGCCTGGGAGGAGCCCGAGGAGGTGTTGGTCTCCGTGGACGTCACAGACTCCACGTCGTCGTCTCTCCTCATCGCCATCTTCAGCATCTGGGCGATGTCGCTGCGCTTCTACAAGGAGAGAAAATAAAGAATACTTATCAACCTCATTTCATGAATCCTCGATTCTGATCCCCTGATTGGTTCTAATTTGGGACATCAATTGAACAGTTGCCTGCAGCCTCGTAGAGTCTATCATAGTCTATAAGATATTATCATCACGTATGTTATGTTCTTTTGAATGTTCTTCCTGTTTTGCTTGCTTTAGACTGAATCATCCAATTGACTAGTCCCACCTATGTAGTTCTATGTGAGAAACCTCTGCGATCCAATTATTAAGCCTAAGGTGGTGATTTCTACATACATCATGTGGGTCCTGACCTGTGTGAGTCGGAGGGGTATCTGCTGCGCCTTGTTCCTCAGGTGTGGGTTGGCTTGGCCAAGGTCAAGCAGTAGTCTGACCAGGGGTGCAAAGTTGAACCTGGCCGCCTCATGCAGGGGGCTGTTGCCTCTTTGGTTGATCTGGTTAACGCTGGCACCATGCTACCAGGAGAAGGAAAAAAAAAAAAGATATATGAATATAAAAAAGGCAAATACATTTATTGTTTCATCAATGCAACAAGGTCTTGCAATATAACACAGGATCATTCACAGTGTACAATTGTAGATACGCATGATAGCTCTGTTTTACGAGCCCTTTGGATTGACACTTTTCATTCTTACAGGTTTGAAATACATTTATTTATTTATCATATATTTAATTTCAATAAGTGACAAATTTAAAAGGTGGGTTGCAATCACTGTGAAAATGCATTAATTGCAGTTGCTATGATGGTAGGAGCCAGGAAACAACAAAACAGTAGTGTATCAGTCATGATGGCACTACAATTATTGCAAAAACAGTAAAAGCAAACTTTCTGAGAAACAAACTCTGACATACCATACAATTTTTATCACTTTGAAGCTGTATTGTCTTTACATTCACCAGATGCTTAAAAACCATCTTCCAGTCAGCTGGAGTGAAACTTTTGAATTACAATGCTAAAACAATAGTGTCCACATTAATCTGAACAGCTACTTCAGGCAGTGTATTCATAACACTACAGTGAACATATTCAATGTTTGAAGGCTATGCACATGTCTATAGCTACTAATTTCGAGAACAATTTGGAACAACCAACTGCTTTGAGAGTTGCTTTTCATTTACAGAGAGAAACCCTGTACTGTTTGAGTCTAGAATGACTTCGTTGTTACAGTAGTTTCATTTAGTCATCCCATAATGCTTTTTTTTAAATTTCATTTTCATTTTGGGACTGTTGTTGTTTCTGGACTGCAGATTCTGAATGACCACAACCCTCTATCCCTGTGACGCACAATGGTACGTGCAATTGTCATTTCCAGTCTTCAGTGTTCTAGAAAACTGTTCTTGCTATTGTTGCTGTTCTTCTTCTTGTTACCTGAATGAGTACTTCAGCAGGATCCACGTGGCCGTTCAGGCAGCAGTAGTGGAGCGGGGTGTTCCCACGGGAGTCCTTGATATTGCACTTGGCCCCATGTAGCAGTAGCTTGGCCACCACCTATAGGTACAGACAGATCAAGATGGGACAGATCCCGCAGGGGGCATCACGAAACAATTCAAGGGCCTCCTTCAGGCAGATGTCTCTGACTATTTTACAGTTACCACAGCAAAGAGTTTTAGCGGCCAAAACTGACTGGTTTTGCTACTCGCCAGACTAACAGCACAGCATCAACTTGTTCACATCTTTTATTTGTTAAAAACTTAGCAAATCCAACTCCTTGTGTTACACATAATGAGATTCCATTGCATCTATGTTGAATGTAGGAAGTCCAATACACTTTACATAACAGATGTGATATTCTTAACTGTCGTAGGGAATGTGTGATGTTCATCTATATTTGGGCGGTTAATACTTTGTCAGGTGTAGTTGGCACGTCTGAAATAAAAGCTCTGAGGACAAGAATTATGGAGGAAAAGGGATTGAAGAATCCAGTTTGGTCTAGTATCGGCATTTTTGTTGAGTTTTGGGAGATATGTGACCCTGCACCACAAAACAAACAAAAAGTCACCAGACATGGATTTTTAGTTAAGGACAGATTCTAAAAGAGCAGACTCTAAGCTTTAAAATAATGTATAACTCAATTCAAATGGACTCTCCTAACCTATCTAAATATTGGAAAGAAAGCGCTCACTCTGGAAAAGTGGGAATCAAGAAAAGAGGCTCTGAAGTACAGGGTCTATCTGTCTATTCAAGCGCTTAATCTTTCCCAAACCGTGCTAGCTGTGCGATGAATGTGACAAAAACAGAATGTAAACCACTGGAGCAACAACAATGAAGGGATTATCAAATTAAATTGAAATTGAGCACGCTCTATCAACACATTCTGCCCATGATTAATGCCAACTTTCAAAGCAGTAGCATTATCCTTTCAAAAGTTATCAGACTTGAAAGTGAAGAGTGTGCAAAGGGTTATCAAGAAATGAAAATGGGCCTCTAAGACATACCTGATCTCACTACTCTACAAAAAAAGGGTTTTAGAAAAACTTCTGAAAATGCACTTTTCCATTCATTGTATGATCCCAAACTTAAGAATAATGTAAAAGAAGGGAATCTCTTTAAGAAAATATGAAAAAACTGAATATTGACTTGGTTGACCCGTTTCACCTTTTTCGAGTCCTCACGTTTAAATCAAGGGGTGCGACTTTTTGTTCGTTTTGTGATGCACGGTCACATACGCTTTGAGGAGCAAATAAGTCCATGCTTCTCATATATTCACGCAGATCTGAGGTTCATTGAAAGCAGACCACGAGTGAAGCATGACAACTCTATGCACAGTCCTACATCATCAAACAACAAGGAAAAGTAGAAATTACGCGGTGCGTAATATATGTCCCCGCCGGAAGTAGCATTTTGTAGCAAAATGTACAATATAGGTCAAAAATCAAGGTCAAAGGTCAAAGAAGTCAAAGGTCAAAATTCTGTGTAGAAATTTTGAAGCGCTCACCTAGTGCCATCACATAAAGCAAACGGAATCGAAATCGGGTTAGAAATGGCGAAGGATTAGCATTTTGTAGCAAAATGTACAACAAAATGTAGGTCAAAAATTAAGGTCAAAGGTCAAAGAAGTCAAAGGTCAAAATTCTGTGCAGAAGTTTTGAAGCCCTTACCTAGTGCCATCACATAAAGCAAACAGAATCGAAATCGGGTTAGAAATGGCGAAGGAGTAGCATTTTGTAGCCAATGTATAATATGGGTCAAAAATCAAGGTCAAAGAAGTCAAAGGTCAAAATTCTGTGTAGAAGTTTTGAAGCCCTCACCTAGTGCCATCACATAAAGCAAACGGAATCGAAATTGGGTTAGAAATGGCGAAGGAGTAGCATTTTGTATCAAAATGTACAATATAGGTCAAAGGTCAAGGTCAAAGGTCACGACTGAAATTCTGTGTAGAAGTTTCAAAGCTCCAATGTAGTGCTATCATATAAAGCAAACAGAATCAAAATTGGCTCATAAATGACAGAGAAGTAGCAAATTGAAGATTTTGATCACACACGGACGCACACACGGACGGACACACGGACGGACACATGGACACACACACGTACGGAGCCCGTTTCATAGTCCCCTGCTCGAACTCGTTCGGTGGGGACAATTAGTAACTGAGGTAGGTTATAATGACTGCAGTTGCCATAGTGAACAAGTGAAATACTCTCAGCAGCTGGGCTGATAGCTGTTGCCACATCCTCATACTGCTGCTATCATGGAAACACTGTCTGCTGACAATCTAATGGGTCTTACGCTGTCAAAAAAAAAAAAAAGTCAACAGAATAAGCGCTTTCTTTTAATCTCAACTGACAATGCACCAGTGATGTGAGGTTGTGACTGTTTGTGGCTGCCACATGAAATGGGGTACATCTGCTGCTGGCTGTGTCAGCATGGCCAAGTCAATGTGGCATTGGCATTCTGCTCACCTTGGGGTGGTTGCACTGGCAAGCCAGGTGGAGCGGGGTGCTTTGCTGACTACTGCTGTTCTTGTTGTTGGGGTTGGCCCCCCTGCGCAGCAGGGTGTCGATGAGGGTTTCGTGGCCGTGCAGGGCGGCCACGTGGAGGGCCGTGTACCCCTCCTGGTTGCAGGAGTTCACACTCAGCCCGTTGGTGTTCATCCTGGTGCACTGCAAAGTTGGTACAAAAGAGCGCGTGGCCGGCATAGTGGCCCAAATTATCGGCTTATTCAAATTTACATGGCAAAAGAACACACGAGTCCAACAACGACAAAATCTGGCATTCTACACACTTACTATCAGCACTGATCCAAAACACTGTGTATGCATGTACCTAAAGTACTTCATGACATGCACTGGATGGGGCAACTGTATTTAGTTTGGTGAACTGGACTCCAGTGCATTTCTCAGCTCTCATGTTATTACAATAATGAGAACGTAAGTTAGATATCACAAACTACATCAAAAGCAGTAAGTACTTTGATATCTCAGCCATTTGAAAACTGATTTCAATCAAATAACTTCGAATTCCTCTAGAATTGTATACTCTTTCATATTTCAAAAGAGGTTTCTTTAATATTATCTTGCAATATGTTAAAATTTGACTTCCCCCATCTCAACCAAACTATATCATCCCTCTGATGCTAATTTACTATCACCATGACACCATCAATTGAAACTCAGATTTTGTATCTCGCAAAACAAAGTAAAACAAAGTGGTCCTAATAAAAGGTGGGTCCCATCTTTTATTAAGACCTATTTGTTTTAGGATATCTCGGCCACTTCAAAACCAAATTTCGTTAAATAAACTTTAAATTCCTCTAGACTTGTATGGTTTTTCATTATTTAATAAAAAGAGTCTCATTATATGACAAAAAAGTTGGAAACCTGAAGCCCCATCTCAGTCAAAACTATTCCATCCCTTAAATACACATTTCCTGAACCCCCCCCCCAAAAAAAAATGAAATAAAGAAAGAACACTGCATCATTAAATGGATATAACAAGGATTCATCTTCCATTTAGACATCAAATTAGAAATCCTACCAAAGCCATTGGTCAATAAACTTGACCATTTTTCTCAAAAAACAGGGTTCCCTGTAGCCTAACAAAGCACTCAAGTCCACACTTTCCCATGAGCAGATTCTTCACACTTTGTGACCAGCCAGTCATTGTTTTCTTCTCTTTCAACACTGTGACACCATCTGGCCGACTCGTCTCAAATCAAAAACTCCCTTTGTAGGAGGCATCACCCACCTTTTGTAGCATTGCACATTTACTGCACTGGCAGAGAGGGTGACAGAGCTTTGTGTCTGCCAGATAACTGCTTCCGCCGTCTTCCTCGTCGTCGTAGTCGTAGTCGTCGAAGTCACTGTCGCTCAGCCAGCCGAGATGGTGTTTCATCATGACCAGGTCATTGTCGGCCACGCTGCGAAGCAGTTTCTCCACCTGCACAACGTAAAGATGGGAAATGGTGGGATTTTGGAGTATGAAAGCAAAAATGGCAAATGACTCTTTGGCAGGAAATTGAGTTTCACGAGATACTACAATCACTTTCTGCCTTGAAGAGACACAAGACAAAACAGAGCTGCCAACCATTCTAAAAAATTTGTATTTGTTAAGGTGCGTTCCCATTTAGCCAAGTTGTAGTCTCCAGTAATGGCGAGCTACACAAGCTTTAACTTGCATGAATTTGCATGAAAAATTCCAAATTAGCCAAACTGTAGTGGCGAGTCATGGCAAGTTGTGTAGATAGAGGAGGCACTCCTGAATACTCGAGTATAGCTCTTCATGTAACCCGAGATAACTCGCGACAACTCAACATGACTCGAAGTAACTCAGCACAACTCTGCTTGAAATCGCAAGCAAGTCCTCAATTTTTGAACATGTTCAAAAACTTTGCTAACTCTTTGCAACTTGTTGCAACTCACGCTAAGCTCATAATACACTTGCATTACTTGTAACAAGCTCGAGATGAACTCTACACGTGTATATAACTTGCAATAACTCTCCACCTTCAAACATTCGGATATACTTGAAGGAGATGAGTTATTACGCCATAACTCCCCACTACAACTAAGCTAAGTGGGAACCCTGCTTTATGAAAATCTGAAGAGAATACGAAAATACAAAAATGCCTTCAAAATAATTAAAATTCACAACAACAAAAAATAAAACGAGACTGTTCAAAAAATGCATTGAAAGTAATAGATATAATTATATAATAAGTACTCAGGTAATGCAACATATACCTACTGATGTACCGTATGCAAGCGCAGAATTAAAAAGCACACACACACACACACACACACACACACACAGGCTAACCGCCACATAAAAGTAAGCGGAGCTTCATGAATCCTCCAACTAGGAACATGACTTGCTTGACGGAAACAGCATCTTAGTTTGTTCCGGGAAGTTTTCCCTCTGCAGACATATATTGGTAAGCTACCACATTAAAGGGAATTTTCAAGATGATTTCCCAGTGGCAGAGAGGCTTACCTCCTTCTGGCCTGGTTGTATCAGTCTCGTCGGCTTCACCACCGAAACACGGTGAGGAATGACAAGATCCTCTTCCGATGTTGACAAGATGCTTGCGATGGGAGGGCTTGTGGCCTGAGAGTGAAAACATTAAATACGAATATCAAGCATGACAATTATTTTTCATCATGGCTACTCAATGTAATTAGTTGATCCTGAACTCAGAGATAATTAAATCCAGAATTGCAAGCATCAACAAATATGCATGTTTCAGGTGATTTATGTTGTGGATCATGTGCCTGGTACTTGGAATATCTTGACTCCTTGTGTCCAAGATTTTTCACTTCTTGCACAATTTACAAAAGTAAGAACTGCAAATGGTCTCTAGGAGCCAGCTAGTGGTATAAAGTAGCTATAAACATGTGGGTACATGGTGCAAAATGGAAAAATGAAATATCCCATGCCTCCTACAACCCATCTTCCTCCCCCCACCCCCCCCCCCCAAAAAAAAAGAGAAAAATTCTTCTCTTTTCAGGAGTTTAGTGTATGTCTGTATATCACCTTTTTCCCTACAGGATGACTGAGCTACAGCAATGGGCCAACAATGTAGTGCAACAGTGTATGAACCAACATGTACATTCAAAACTGTAAATGAATGTTATTACATAATTTTTGCTCTCTTTGAGACACATCAATGGTACATAAAACACACACACACACACAGACACACAAACACAACATGGAGAGATAGTGTAATGCCTAACACTCACATATGTGCTGCCCCCATCGGTCTGGTTCTGCGAGCTGAAGAGGATGGCCCTTGAGATGTTGATGTTATGGGAGCACATGAGGGGAGTCTCCTGTCTCCGGTTTTTGGCCTCCACTGACGCCCCATGGTCTATCAGCGTCGTCACAATGTTGGCTGCAGGGTTGGAGGAAACAGGCGGGCAACCAGTGAGCAATTACCCCAATCACCAAGTGAAAGGAATGTGAATGATGACATTGCAACTACCATTTAAATGGGGAGAAATATTCCAGTGATCAGTCAGTTTGAGATACTTTGTCATGTGGAAATGTACAGATTAAAGATCTCACATCCAAAACAGCAATAACATAAATTCAAACAGATTGAAAACATATAGATAAAACATCAGATGAAATAAGCAATACATTCATGACTGGTTGACTGCAAACAAATTGAAGAAATCCACAAACGGGACCGTGTAAAATCAATTTCCTACAATACCGTTAACTAGTCAATCAATATCTTTATAAATTACACACTTGGCTTTTTTTTGTGTGTTTTTTTTTTCAAATACAGAATTTCTTCATCCGCTTTGCGTAGATATTCTTTGGCCTGTCACAATCGCTAGAAACCTCCTGTCCTCCTGTAACATCTTCCACAAATCAGAATACACAACATCTTCACTCTTGGTCTAGAATATAGACTACACGCCTGCATTTTAAACACATCCTGTCAGGGTCTAGTAACAAAGACTACACACCCACTCCTTGCCTTACTGAACACAATTAAATGGTCAGGGTACTGCGTACTTAAAGGGGAAGGCTAGTAACTGATCAGTGGGAATCAGTGGAAATGCTGGGAGATGATTGTTCCAATCCTTATGGGATTCATTCAAGAGTTCATTGTATATCTATTGTTGTGTGAAAATGATTTGCTTCAGAATGGTCTCATATTCAAGTAATGTGCAGTTTAATGCTTCCAGGTTAGCGTCCCTGGTCAGTGACGGAGCATTAATCTGCACATTACTTGAATATGAGACCGTTCTGAAGCAAATCATTTTCACACAACAATAGATATACAATGAACTCTTGAATGAATCCCATAAGGATTGGAACAATCATCTCCCAGCATTTCCACTGATTCCCACTGATCAGTTACTAGCCTTCCCCTTTAACACACTCTGCTCACAGGGTAAGCGCGTATGACCTTACCGTATCCCCATCTGGATGCCAGATGAAGAGCGGTATCCCCCCTGGTGTTGGTGGCATTGATGCATACCCTCTGGGAGGGTCGGGTGGAGTACAGCAGTGCCTTCACACACTGGTGGAGGGAAAAAAGAGGCAGGAAATGATATGAATGGCTTCTTTGAATGATATGACTGATACATAAACTAACTCATGCAATGTAGAACTATATAAGTTTTGAGTGTCTCAACCACAGAATCTTATTCAGAACCAAGGTTCTCAGTGACCAATTACATGTATGTCAACAGTTCTCATGATATTGTACTGCTTGGGCAATGCATCCCTCTGTTGCAATGGTTACTCGTGAGGCCTGTTGGTCTGACAGGACTACCTCATGAGGTATGATGTTTCTTCAATTTGTCTGCCATCTATTGACCGATTTGGGTTCGTTGAGGGCAGCAGACATTTCATGGCACTGGGCGCAGCCATAGTGGGTGTCTCAGCCGACCCCCCCCCCCCCCCCCTGCTCTCCCCCACCCCGGGCAACATGTTTATCGCGCACTTGTAACAAGGTTCGCGCACTAAGCAAGCATTCGCGCACTCAGTACGAGACGCCGACTGGCTAAAGCAGTTTTTCATTCTGCGCGCGTGCTAATGTAGGGAGAGGGGTGGGGAGTGGGAAGGGGGGGTCGGCTGAGACACCCACTATGGCTGCGCCCAGTGCCAAAAATACACATAGCGCGTCACAGAATCGGTCAACACAAGCTCTTTGGACAGTCAGGACTAACCATTGTGAGAGAGGGATGCATTGGCCTAGGAGTCAATCATGGCATCAAATCAATCTTCAGCAGCTATCATTTTGTCACATGAAGGAAATGTTGCTGGTCTGCTATGATACATGGTCTTTCATATCACAGAAGGAAAGGAGTATCGAATACCATTCTTCAGATTAAAAAAAGAAAAGAAAACAGAAAAGACAGATATAAAATCTTTCTCAAAAGCAGGCAGATAGAGAGAAAGAGAGAGAGTGAGAGAGAGCAAAGAGACCGAGATAGAAAAAATGACAGACAGACAGACTGACAGACGGAAAGAAGGAAAGAGACAGAAAAAAAAAAGGTCCTCACCTCTTCATGGCCATTTGCGCTGCACAAATGCAAAGGCCTGTTGCCGTCATTGTCCTCAATGCCCACCATGGCTCCTTTGGCAAGCAGCAGCAGCTGTGCATAGATATCAACACAGGGGAAGGGATGAGATATTAACCTTGAATGTGATCACAAACCCAGTGCCAAGATATTTACTCCCTACACCATGTGCATCCATGAGCACACAAAGATAGAAAGCCATTCCAATCGAAAGAACCTTGATTCCTCCTATTATTTGTCTGCAATGTCAGACAGAGATGCTGCATTCATTGGATGGTCAATTTTGGATGAGATTTTCTGTGTACACGATATCGAAAAAAAAAAATCAGTTAAAACTGGAAGGGAGTGCAAATGTGACATGACTGGAAAGTGCCAGTATTTGTAAACTTGGCTTTCTTGCTAGCTGCCCATGTGCGTAAAAATGGTGCCCTAATGGTCAAAAGGTGAAGGCACTATTTCATACACCTATACCTTTACACTTGGAAACAGCATGAACGAATGTTTCTACCACAACTTTGTATACTCTAACATAAAATGAATTCATGCACCACTTTGGGATTTGGTACCGAACGCTAGCTAGTCACACCCAGTTACATTCCCTGTACATTTTAATCTCTAACCAACCTGTCTCCTCAGGGCTGTGTCTGGATGAGACAGTATCGAGCTCTAGATCTACTATGTGAATGCTAAGATGATGCTAATCAGGCCAAATAATGGTGTTCTGCACATGCACGAGACAGAAACCCAGAAGGCTGCGTTGTCTTAGCGCTGGCGACACAGATCTAAAGCTCGCTACTACTGTAAAACGAGGAATTTTCGCGTGCACTTCAATTTCGCGAATTTCGCGAACGCCAAGATTCGCGAAATTAAAATGCACGCGAAAGTCCTTGTTTACACTATTATGCATTGAACGTCAGTGGCACTTAGCGAAAATTTCATGTCACCAAAAAGGCTGCCGGTTCCAATTCGCCAAAAATTCATTCCGCGAATATATCATGTTTTACAGTATATGCAAGGCGGACAGTTCTTACGGTCACGTGTTGGTGCCCTCTCTGGCAGGCTAGGTGTAGTGGTGTAGACCCGTGGTAATCGGTGGCATTGACCTCGCCTCCCCTCCTCATCAAGGCATGTACGACATCTGGATAACCTGGAAAGAGAGAGGGCAAAATTAATATGATAACGGGGAGAAATAATACTTATGATATGATGATTATTGTCATAGTAATGATGCTGATAATGAAAAAATATATTTAATACTGATTATGATGATGATGATGATGATGATGATAATGATGATGGTGATGATGATGATGACAAAGATACTATTTCATTGCTTTCATTATTGGTGTTATCATTATCATTATCACTTTAAGTATTGGTATTATGACTTCTGCGACTACTTCTACTATAACTACAAAAAGTTCAATAGCAATAACATAAATAGTAATAATCAAGATGGCAACAGTGATGGTGACAATGAAGATGGTGGTGATGATAATAATGATGATGAGGAGGAGGAGGAGGATGGCGATGATGATGATTGTATATCTGATTGGTAGTCTCTACTGTACTAGCACTGTGCCACAACAGGTAACCACTGCGGTCATTACCACAGGATTGCTGAGCATCCATTCATATATTGTTGTAAAGTATTTGAAACCAGAATTTCACTGATCATGTCCCATTGTCTCATCTTGAGCCATATCCACTGCACCACAGCACCCTAGCCTACAAAGCAGCCAGTACCCCATCAAGACATCTACCTGTAGCACTGACTCATAAGAAACAAGCCTCCTCTCCCACATCTAACCAAATACAACAAAATAAAACCTAAGGTGGTAATAGATATCAAAAAGCCACAGTCAAATTTCTTAAACTTTGCCACGGATGCTGACAGAGCCCTCTGCGAGGAAGGGATCAGAAGGGTCAAAGGTCATACCATATGCTGCTGCAGCGTGCATGGGAGTGCACCCTCTGTTGTCTCTTGAGGAGGCTGTTACCGCCCGGGGGTCATTCCGCTTGCTGGAGGGGAGAAGATGGGAAAAGTGTAGTGACATCAACAGGAATATCTCTGGCCTTGTATTCTATACAGATCAAATAGCTAGACAGATCCATACGGTGTAGATCTATCAATTTTATCAAGTGTTTACATACGATGGATGGATATATAATTGACAAAAATAACCACTTGATACGATTTACAATGATTTTTTTAAAGAAACTACATAGTATCTTTGAAGTAGTCTCTTCACCCCTATATCAAATCAAGTCTATAATGGATTAGAGTGATATTCAGCTTTGCACATGTTATGAAAACTAGCTCTCTTCCCCTAACAAGGATCTGTTTACACTTGTAATTATCTCGGTGTTTCCAATCAACTCTTAACCCAGTGACATAATGTGTGATGCATTTCACTGGTTATCTGTAACTGGCAAAGATCTGTTCACACTTGTAATTATCTCAGTGCTTCCAATCAACTCCTAACCCAGTGGTATTCATAAAAGCAATGCGTCATGTATCTAACTGGCTGTCTGTACCTGGCAAGGATCTGTTCACACTTGTCATCATCTCAGTGCTTCTAATCTACTTGTAACCCAGTGACAATCAAAAATAGCACATGTGTGATGCATCTGACTAATTCTCTGTACCTTGCAAGGATCTGTTCAAACTTGTCATAATCTCAGTGCTTCCAATCTACTCCTAACCCAGTGACATTAAAAAAAAAAGCATGGCATCATGTATCTAACTGGCTTTATGTACCTGGCAAGGATCTGTTCACACTTGTCATAATCTCGATGCTTCCAATCTACTCCTAACCCAGTGACAGTAAAAAAAGCAAGGTGTGATGTATCTAACAAGTTCTGTACCTGGCAAGGATCTGTTCACACTTGTCACAGGCACAAAGTGGATGGCACATCTTACTGATCAGCCAGCTGTAGTCTGTACTGCTGGCCTCCAACATGGATTCAATTTCATCGGTCTTTCCCTCTATCACTTTCTGCAGAAAAGACGCAGAGGAGATTGGCATTCAACGTAGCATTGTGAACATCCCAAACCCAAAACTATGAAGTTATGTGAACAAGTCCTTTACATTACAAACTGAATCTTTGTAGAGATTGAATATTTCTCAAATAGGATGGTAAAGAATCTCTATAAATATCAGTATCAATATCTTCATGTGGCACAACTATACTAAGAATTGGAACAAAACAACAAAAAGGTCTTCTCACATGAATGTACCTCTTATAAAAGACCAAATGAAGGTAGCTATGTTCAATACCTAATCTAATATCTTAACCTGCAAAATGCAACATCTGTTTAAAAGGTTGCAGTCGCAGCGGACGACTATAATTAACTGCCCCGAAACCCACGAAACGTTTTGAATTTTCAACCGTCATCGAGGCAGTGCGAATCAGGCGTTCTCATTTTCACCAAAATTTCACCTTCTCATATCTCCGCTATACATTCACCAAAATCGCTCAAACTTTCAGTATCAATGCGAAATCATGATTTCTATCTACATACGAAAAATCATGAGAAACGATTAAAAACTTTTTAAGTTATTCAACATTTCATGTTTCGCTGTCTCGGAAAACTACAGTCCGATTATTTCCAGACACATCTGGACGCACCACTTAATATTCATGAAACTTGGCATACATATTCATAAGACATGTGCGGACATTAAAGGACAAGTCCACCTTCATAAACATAAGGATTGAGAGAATGTAGCAATATTAGTAGAATACATCATTGAAAGTTTGAGGAAAATCGGACAATCCGTTCAAAAGTTATGAATTTTTGAAGTTTTTGTGCAGTAACCGCTGGATGAGAAGACTACTGCAGTGTATGAATAACTTAGATGTCACATGCGTACAACAATATAAGGAAAATATAAAGAGATTTTCACAAAATTTCATCTTTTTAAAAAAGTACACATTCCCTTGACTCGTTACCCACATATGTTATGGGTAATATTATTCCTCCTGCCCTTAGAAAGAGGCAAGTCAAGTGCTCTTTTATTATGCGAAAAAAGTGAAAATATGTTAAATTTTCTTTACATTTTCTTTATACTGTTGTACGCATATGACTCATAAGCTATAGTAGTCTCCTCATACAGCGGTTCCAACACAAAAATTTGAAAAATTCATAACTTTTGCATCGATTGTCCAATTTTCCTCAAACTTTCACTGATGTGTTCTACTAATATTGCTGCATTCTCTCAATCCTTATGTTTATGAAGGTGAACTTGTACTTTAATGTAGCCCTGTTGGCTTTGCCGAAGACCTATTTTTGAAGTTACAAGTTAAAATAAATGAGGTATCTTGTCAGAAATCTAGGAGCAGCAAACCAGAATAATGACATCATATTCTACGAAAAACTGATTTGCGCTTGCGCAATGAATGGACTTTCCCATGCTGCTACGATCCAGCGAGCTGATTGGTCGATGCAATGCAGCGTACTATTACTGTGCCACGCGAGGTGGCTGCATGATATGATGCGGATGCCTAGTACACTGCACATGCATGCTATGAAAGTGGGACGCGGGGTGTCGATAAGTAAAATGTTGCAGAGTGCTGCAGGGGACTTCGCCACCTCAAAAACAAGCATTTATGTTATCAGAACTGGCCTATTAAAAAGAAAGTAGCAAAAATGTGAATATCTATCAGCTATGATACCAGTTGCAAATTCATGACATTGGATTATTCGGACTTTACGCAGATTTTACTGCACTAGTAAGTAACATTAAACTACGAATTCCCGGTACGAGTTACGATCAGAGTACAGCAGTGCCGTACGGCACTGAAGTACAGGTGACTGTGAGAGCGACAAAGATGTGGGTACGTGGGACTGTACCCTGTCTTCCCGTGTGCGAATGAGTATGAAATTTCGTGTTCGGAACGAAGGTAGAAAGTGCACCTCTTTCGATTATTTCCAGACATATAAGGACGCATGACTTCTCGAATGTGATATTTTAGAGTTACGGAAATGAATACATACTTAGTAACATACTTTAAATTTTGTTGTTGTTCACGAACTCAAAATGTGAAATTTTAGCAACGATTTCTGATAATTATTTTCCATTTTGAGAGTGAAGTTATGCTCCATTTTGGAATATTTTATCGTTGTTATTTAAAAAAGGTAACATAATGGCAGGTTAGAATTAGGTTTTTACTTTTCATAACCGTTTGGATTATCAAAAAATATGAATAAATAGTAAAGTTACAGAAGTTTTGCTGAGACACTTTCCTAGCGGTTTTCGTGCGAAACGTGTTCATTCAAGAGGAAAGCGAGGTCAGGTCAAAATGAAAACAGTGAGTTAATTGCACCCGTTCGCTGCGACTGGTTGGCATTAACAATTTCAACAAGCCTGTAAAGTAAGGATCACTGAATGAACATTAATAACACAGAGGCAAGAAATAAACTCAAATTTACACACTCATGCATTCTCCAAGTTGACAAAAACTTCAAAAAGAGAAAAAAATGAAAGAAAGGCAGACAGACAGATTGACAGAAAGAAGAAAAAAGAAAGAAAGAAAGAAAGAGAGGAAGGAAAGAGGAAGGGAAGAGGAAGAAGTACCTGGAAAAGGATATCCACCGAGGGAACACCGTCCTCTGTGGCGTCTAGTCTCTGCCACAGACTCTCTGAGCTCTTTAGTGACGTAGGTGAGGACGGTGGCATGGAGAGGCGGGGCTTGTCCACAGAAATGGGCATGGCGAGGGTGGAGCTGCTCATGGCACCGGACTTCACGTGCTCCACTGCCGCTTCGATGGACGCCATGTAAAATCTGGTCACCACACAAAGAGAGAGAGAGAGAGAGAGAGAGATCAGTAATGTGCATCAAAGATTAAAACCCTATGCTCTGCAGATAGGAGTTCTCTCTTTCCATTGTTCATTTGTTTTGTTTTGTTTTGTTTTTCCTTTCTTTGAGTGGAAGAGGGAACGTAAACTTGACCACTGAATCTCGGAAATAGAAACCATGAGATGTGTCTTGTTAACCCTTACTGCGCTTTATGCACTGATTGGCATTTCAACTGAATTGCGTTCTTCACCAGCTGGCACAAATGCCTGCAAACTAGCTGATAATAAAAAGGGATTACCTAATCTCCTTAATCCCTATTTCATCATCATGGCCTTCCTGTTGGACTGAGGTCACAATGTTACATCCGAGTTGGCTGGCCAATTTACAATTAGGTCAACCGTCAAGGAATTGATTGAATGCCAATGAAAAAGCATAACAAGTTCAAGGTAAGGGCCAAGCAAAACATCATGATGATTTGACCCTGAAACAATGTTCATTTGATCATTTTCACAGATAAAGTTCAAGTGGACCAAAATGTTGATCTTGCATCACAAACATAATCACATGAGAGTTTTGGCCAGAATATCATGATCACATGAAAATCATGATTTTTCTTTCTTCATGCCAAATGGGAGACTTTGTATTTCAAATGACAGAGCACTGCAACAAAGCACAAAACCATTTCCATATCTCAGATATGTTGCCACATGATCTTATATTTCAGTATTTCTTAAATGACATCAAATGATGTATACCACATTTATCACATATTTTCATCTATAGTAATATCCCTAGCTTCTACATCATTAAGAACTGACTGTAATCCATCACAACGATTCTTATCACTTGAATAAAGTACAAAGTTGTATGAGGAGCAACACAATCATTTACCCACAAACATATCATCAGATACATAATGTGCATGCGATCAAATTTATTGGGCACCCATTGTAAACACAACTTGAAAGGAGTGGGGTTTGGGGCTTCTACTCATTTCTGCGCTCACTACAGCTAATGGCAGACATACCCGAACTCTCCGCCAGCAAAGTTGGAGAGACAAAAGTTCTGCATGTAGGAGAGGTTGGCCAGCCAGTTTGGGATGTCGGACTTGACGACAAGGAAGACGAGGAGAGGGAGGAGGTCATCAGAGGACATAGCTTTGCCTTGAACAAAAACAAAAAGAAATTGACATTAATTATTACAGCTAGAGAAGCCAAAAAAAAAAAAAAGAACAACAGCTTACCGGTATACATAGTGTTTATTTATTCATTAACAGTTCTTTCAATCAGGGCTGCATCATCAATACGTTGACATTTCACACTTTAAGCCACTGTTTACCATTAGGAGCAATGATTCAGGAAATGTTCAGGTTCTCACATTTGATGCATGTGTATAGTTCAGTTGTATCACAAAACATCCTACCATATAAGAATTTCACAATAAAGCCACAACAAATACAAATCTTTTATCCATCTTTTCATCTTTAGTTCTATCAATCAATCTACTTCAGCGTCTATTCCTTTATTTTTCCGTCCATTCATTCATCTATCTTTTTATATATCCTTATCAACCTCTTTTGGTCTCAACAGAGCTTCAACCAAAGTTGTCACACACATTCAGAGCATAAAGTTTTGCTAAACTTAACTGTTTTCGATGATCTTGCCCCTGAAGCCCTGCCGGGTGATGGCCAGCACGGTCCTCCTAAGGCACTGCATCTTTCCCAGCGGGGTGCTGAACTTGTTCAGGGTGGACAGCTCCCGCCGGGCCCTCGGCACGTTGGTGGTGAACTCCGCGCGCACCCCAACGTCCTTAACCTGCAGCTCGGACAGATTCCGCGTGATCTTGTTCAGATTGGCGTCCTGCAGCAAGAGGTTTTGTGAGAAGTTCCAGTTATCCTCCTAGGCTACTGCTACAACACCCAGACACAATATCAGGGCTCAACACTAAATTTTTTTCTCTGGTGGCCCATTCAGGCCACTAAAATCTTTGAATTTGAAATTTTGCTGGCCTAAAAAAGACATGTAGTGGCCAAAAATAGAAGGAAATATCAATTCATTTTGAATTCTAGCTGCCCGATTAGGCTACCATAAGACAGCCTTTTTGGAAATTTGGTGGCCCGACATCAACTTCTAGTTGCCCAGGGCCACCAATAATGTTGAGCCCCGCATACATACACACACACACACACACACACACTGATATGTATGTATATACACACACAAGAAAAGTATCTTGCAGCATTTCAAACTGTACAATCATCATACAAACAGTAGCAAAGATAATTGTATCTTTAATACATGAAAGGCCTTCAATACAGTACAACTGACAGACAAGTTTCTGGTCCAAATAATTTCATTCTGCAGTAATGCACAGTAATCTCTATCATATAGAAGACCAGAACGCTGGATTCCTCAGGCATCATTTCCTGTTTTTGTTTCTTATTTTTTGCTTTTTTCACAAATCCTCTCTTCCCAGGGAGTCAGCAGAGAGTTGGAGGTCATTTGAGCCTCAAAATAAATTTCTGTGTAATAGTATAAGGGTTTCATGATAACAGATTAGAAGAGGAATTCAATTGTGAGACAAAAAGCGTGAATGAACACCAGATGACATCTACACAGATGACCGGTCAAGCGTCCCACATACCTCTGCAGCGTAGAACTGGCTGACCGCCTTGAAGACCTTGGTATACACTGCATTCATTATGTAGGTTTCCATGGCAATCTTCAGGTTGTCCATGTGCCCAGCATGCTTCTGCATAGTCCGCTGGAGACGGAATTAGACAGGGTGGCAGAGCATTTCACAACTGATGTGTCTTTTCTTAGTGGAGAAACTGGTGCCACAAGATACAAAGATCATTTTATTCTATTAAACTTTATATTTCAAGAAAGTGTAATTTCTGAAATATGCACTCCTTCCAAGTATACCTGTAAATGCATGTGCACATTCTATCTACAATTTCACATTATTTTCAGATTAATGGGAAATGGGTATTAAGGTAGGGAAAATGGCATAACATCTGTATGTTTCTTGTTAACTCCCGAGTGTATAAAAGCACTCCCTTTCACATACACCTGTCAGGCTGTCTGCAGTGCCCGATGGAAAAATTCACCACCTGTTCATTTACATCCCCATATAGAGCTACATATGTCTTATGTGGCCAAACTACCTACAGTGGTGAATTTGGTAAAATTGCTTGCCCTGGTCAATACAGAGAGCTTTCATCACACTTAATGCAGGTGCTTTTATTGGTAAAGCTACCCAATACCCGAGTACATCAACCACAAAAGTTTACAGCAATCTGCCTTTCAGTAAAAGCAACTGTGAACAGTCCTTGAAAAAGAGCATAAAAGGTCATACTACCAGACAACTCTGGAGAATTAAAGACTCATCACTATGCAAAGTACTCTGAAGACTTTTGTGATCTGTTTCTTACATTCCATCTATTCCCTTCCCATTAATGCTCGCTCTTTGAGCAAAGTTACCCTTTAAATCACACACAAATGCACACACACACACACACACACACGCACATACTCATGGGGCCAATACAGCATCTTTCAGTAACTTGAATGCCACAACCAGTGGGGGATCCACGGGGGAGCGTACCAGTCATGCTCCCCCCTTTATTTTTTGCTACAACAAAAGAAATAAAAACAAAGAACAAAATGGAGGGGCACATGCATCCACCATTTAATTTTGTAAAGGTGCCCCCCCCCCCCCCCCTTTACGGAATTCCTGGGCCCACCCCTGACAGCAAGGCTAAGTACGATCTAAGTTGCTCTTCCCTGCTTCCATTCTTCTGTTTCTATTTAAGGGCCCACACATCAAAGTACTCTGCACTCGAGTGCCTCTAAGTTTCACTTCTGCAATGCATTGCTGATGGCCCCTGTTAAAAAAAAGGATTCAAGAGACTTACCAACACCACATCCTTGAGGGCAATCTGGATGCATTTTGTGAAGAGGGTGCCGGTGGCATCGATGATGTGGCGCAGGATGTCCGCCCGCTGACTGGAGCTGCAGAACTGCTCTATCAGCTCATCCACCTTCTTGTGGGACACTTTGCTGTCTGTGTGTTTTCGGGGAAAAAAAAAGAGGACAAGAGGCTCATCAACCCTATCTAAGTACAGTCACGTCAGCAGACAATTTGAAATTCAAATATCGCTGCTCATAAACTTAGTGGCTGTATGTAATACACAGATTTTATGTCTTTATGCTACTCCTGATAATTTGACATGGAACACACACAATTTGCTGCTTCGACATTTCCAAATATGCAATATGCCTCAG
Organism: Diadema antillarum; assembly: GCF_040938485.1. Taxonomy (NCBI): domain Eukaryota; kingdom Metazoa; phylum Echinodermata; class Echinoidea; order Diadematoida; family Diadematidae; genus Diadema; species Diadema antillarum. The sequence continues at coordinate 1,153,900 of NW_027271821.1, forward strand.
ATTACAAGTTTATCCCTTTCTTTCTACAAATGGAAGACAGGAATAATAATATCACATGGTTAGGCTTTATTGATTTGAAGGCATGCTAAACAATATCCATTGTATTACTCTATCTAATACTCAAATTAGTAAATGCTCCAGCTGCACTGACTCACATTTGTTTCCCCACAGGAATTCGCAGCAGTCTTCGTAAGTTTCCAGGCATGGAAGTACAGGATCCTCAACGATATCTGTGTTGGGAGAAATAAATCAAAAGAACTTTTTATCCCCTGCAGACAGTGGTTTAGACTGAATGCAGTGAACTTCCTAGCACTACTGCAGTGAGTGCTAGATCAAAGTATGTCAAACGAAACAGGTTATGGCTACTTGAATGTCAGTGGTAAAGTAACGTTTACTTTCACCTCTGCCATCTTTACTTTCAGTGAGATTGATGTTCGGAAAGGAAAGTTTACTACAAATACACTGCATGTACTGGTATGTGGATTGAGTGAATGCAGGGATATTAGTAGTACACATCAGTGAAATTCGAGGAAAATTGGACAGTCCATTCAAAAGTTGTGACTTTCGAAAGTTCTGGTTAAATCCATGTGCTGTCATTGCTGGATATAAGGAAGATTACAACAATTTGTGATGTCACAGTAGAGCGACAATATAGAAAAAATGATTCAATATACATGTATATTCATTCTTCTAGAATGATGAAAGCTTCCTCGACTTACCTCTATCAAAAGGCAGGGGGAATGACATTACCCTTAACATACAATATGTATGTCAGTAATAAGTCAAAGGAATGTGTACTTTTCATATAAATATAAATATATATATTTGATGTTTTCTCTTAATTGAATCCACATGTAAATTGTATATTTGAGGTAAATTCCCCTTTAAGTGAAATTTCACTTTATGCAGTAGTCAGAGAACAATCATATTCATTTACATAGGCGTGCATGTCTATATCCTTTGACACACAAATATATTAGAACTGAAGTGCAATCAAATGAAACCAAACATATTTGGTCACCACAAGTGAAAGCACTTGTAAAACAATGTCGGGGTCAGCTTAACGACAGGAAAGTTGGAGATTAAAAAAAAAATTGACATAACACAGAAAAGCCTGTGCAGACATCTTCAGCAGAGTAGAATCATAGACCACACCTGAAATACATTTTATGCCACATTCACACATAAAAATCTGACTTTTCACTCACAGTCTGAGAAGGAGTCTTGCCTGAAAGGCCACCATCTTGGTTTGAAGGTCACTGCAAGCATGAAGCCCACCATGCTGATAAAGGTATAGTTTGATGATCTCACGATACAGAAATGATTTCACCAGGTGACAGACTGATGTTACGCTAGAACTTAAAGAGCGCGACTGCTACACAGACTAACAAATTCAAAATGTGGGTCCTTCAGATCGTTGCAGTCCACAAGTACACCAAGGTCCTTTGAGTTTTCAATGTATGTACTTTCTAAAATCCAAAACTACAGCTGACTACTCTTCTCCTTGGCCTGGTGTAAAAGCTAGCATCAAGAAAAGTGCACCTTGCAACGTGAGATAGCTAGGAGTTTCAGATACACTAGATCATCTTCACAGCCTGCACACATTAAAGTGGTTGTGCAAAGATTGTGCTGAAACAGTTGAGTACAAACCTACACAGAGGCATTGAAAGTATGGTATGGCATGGTATAGAATAGTCAGTCTGAAAGTGATTGCTGCAGGAACCTGGCTATATACCGGTACATGTATACTCAGAGAATGTTGATGACCACGCATTTACCATCTGACTCCCATCCTCACATCCTCTTGCAATGGCCCAAAAGACGGCGATAATTTCAATTGGCTGACGCGAGCAACATAACTGCGAGAATATATCCTCAATGTGTGAGGTCGACGTTCGGCAAGTACATTGTATGGATGAGACACGTCACAAAAATTTAAAAGAATTGACGCACAAGTCAAAATTAGATTTGCAACGCTGATACAGGACACTCCGATACACAAAACATTCAGTCATAACATGAGTAAAGCCATCTCACACAATGTCAGGGGTCAGGTGTACAGCACTTGGCATCACGCCTTCAAGAAACGGCTGATAAATCAAACTTGCATGTGCTCACAAGGTGCAAGAAAGACAGCGATCATGTGTCACAGCAGCAGTGTTCCATCGAATCATTGAGAAATTACTGAAGTAGCAACAAAATGTCACTAACACGTGCCAAGCCACTTTTACTGAGTTTGTTTCTGCAGGGGGCACGACAGAGTACAATCCACTACCAGATTTAGAAGTCCATTGTACATCAATACCTCTCAAAAGAGTGACTAAATCTTGCCCACTCCTAAAATGTACGCAATGACCACAACCATCTCCTGTACAATGTTTAAGCCATAAAGGGGACGCATGTCATGCGCAGACAGCTGTCAGAGATAACTGTGATGATGGAACGTTAACCGAAATAAGAAATGGTGCAAATTTGATAATGTAAGTGTCACACAAACCAGTTCAGCGAAATGGGTGATAGGTGGTGCATAATACAGTGTATACTTGTGAACACACCTGACTTCAATTAAATTCACTTCTTAACACTGAATAAAGAGCATACATTGATCTGAAAGCCTGCGGGAGGGCGATCATTCTAGATAACCCTACATGGTAGATGTTATCAAGGTGTAGATGAAGCCAAAATATTTTGAACTCTCATGTATAACCATACACAGTGTATCTTATGTCAGCCTCTTCATGTGAGTAGACTTGTTAGACAGCACTTTGAACAAGTAATTACAAAATCAGAACCATGAGTTGTAGAGAAGTCTTCAAACCACTCAAAATTTAATTGATGCATGTGGATTGATGTTGAAAAAAACAATGATTTAAGAAATATATTACTGTCATGAAATATGCATGAGATTCTACTAACTTGAATACTTGGTACATAAAATTGAAATTAATTATTCACAATCTGCATTCCACATATAGTCCTTGGAACACATAGTTTGCTGGCATTTCTCTCTAACATCGAATCATGAAGATGCATACCGTACACAGAAAAACTGACTTAAACTAGAGAAGCACTCTGAGAGCGCAGACCTCCGCCAAGCATGCAGCCCATTTCCACCCGTACTGATCTTGTTCTTCAGTGATTTCCATCCTTACGTACTGCATTGTGTGCTGAAAGCCGCCCGATTTCCCAATATAGAAGCCTTTGTTACGTCATAAACCCTCAGCTGCACAACGCGTCTCGCCCTAGCAGAAACTAGAGCCGCGCTTTAGTGCGTGCATGCAAACCTCAAATATGCGCAGCCTGAACTCCCAATTTCATTGACCCTACCTGCCAAAATATCAAGAATCCTTCATAAATTCCCCCAAAATTCTCGGGTCACTACCAAAAGTTAATCGTTTCTTACTTGTGTCATTCTCAACCTTTCCTGCAAGATCCATCCCAATCCGTTATCTACTTCTTGAGTTATTTTGCACACGGACAAACGAACGAACGAACTAACTAACTAACCAACGGTAACGAAAACATAACCTCCCCCCTTGGCGGAGGAAATAATCCAAACAAAGTAATTATACTGCAATGAACCTGTCAAGCAAGTGCATTGAAAAGAGAGCACTCACTCTTATCGATACAGGCACATATAACCTCGTCCCTCATTTAGAATGCACCCTTGAGAAATTATCTCTTTTTGCCATCATATAGAGCTTGCTTCTGTTTCTTTTTTTTTTTTGCCATCAATTTCATCAGAAATTTTGTGCGCTACATCTAGTCATCTGTCATCAGACATCAGCTAGATATCTGAGAATTACGTCACTTGGTCAAGTAATTACAGAAACACACAGATCTTCACTACATCCAGGCATACTCATTTTTGTGGGTGATCTTGTATTTTGTGACCCATATATCCTCAACCCAACTGTGTATTTAGTGAATTACCTTTAGCTGTTTTTTTTTAAGTGATGCAATACAAGGAAAAATGGGGGAAAAAAAAACTATCAATCTCAAAAAAAAATTTTGTGGGTGATCTTGTATTCTGTGACCTATATATCATCAACCCAACTGTGTATTCAATGTTAACGTAACAATTTTCCTTATCATTCTGCAATACCAGGAGAAATTTAAAAATAAACAAAAAATAATCTACAATGTAATAAATCATTGGCAGCATCAAAAGGGATTCTTGTTCATTTCTTAGCTTGTGCGTCATTCAGATCACGGTGGACTGATCAATTTGCAATGAATTACTGTGACCTTCAGACTTTCTGTCTGAATGATGGCTTATCCAATTTACATGTGTTGCTATAAATTTCTGATATTTGGAAAAGAGTTTTGAAGAATATGAGCTACAGCAAGTTGGCTGCAGCCCACAGTCAATTGGGACACCTTCATCCCCTTGCATGCATTCAACATAATTCATCATACAGCTGTGTATTCTATCAGAACATGGCCCTTAATTTCATGATGAACATCATGAACCTTGACAACTGACCAATGACTGAACTCAAATCCTCTCTGGACAATGGAACTGTCTCCAGATTCATTTCTGTCCATTAGATCTAATAATAACAAATACCATCAGACTTCTAATACTCAATGAAAGTTATGGACAGAAAATGACAATTTGCCTACATTTGGTAACCTTTCATGGTAGTCATTTCAGTTTGTTAAAGTGTCTAAGTATTCATTTTTATCCTCACCATATTGTATTGGCACTGGACAATACTAGCAAAGATACGCATGGAAAGTGGTGTTCTAACCAAAGTACAGTGACCTCTGACCCTGACCTTATTACACCCATAACAACATACCGTATAATTTCTACCCTTCCCTCCAAACCCGTACTACCACAGGACATTCTTATGTAATAAGGTGACTGGAAATGACATTTTTTTTGCAAAGTATGATGAACTTTAAATGACCCTTCACCCCTCACTTCTATCTTACCATGTAAATGACTGCCTATTCATTAATCCCATCCTACAAAATTTCATAATCACTGGTCATTCCAGGATGTTGTAGCCACTTCCTAATGTACGCTAATTTCTAGCCAAAGTTCCAAAAACTTGATGACCTTTGGCCTTGAGGGATTCTGCTCCTAATTTACTCAGTGCATTAGCTACATCTCATGAAGAATATCTGGGCCAGGTATCAAGAAAATCCGTTGAGCAATTCTTCTATTGCAATAACGAGATATTTTACAGAAAGACAGAGCCCTAAGTGTCTGGTATTCTTCAGGACAAAGGCATCAAAGTAATGACTACAGGACAGAGTGAAATACTACATATGACTAATACTACTCCTACTGCTTCTACCACTGATAACAATGATAACTAATCAGTAATCATATTAAATCATCATCATAATATTAAAGAATCATGTTAAAAAGAGAAAGCCACAGAAATCATTGATATGCATTCATCGGCACTGCACTAAAATTATGGATAAATTGTGTAATATTTGCAATGTAATTTATCTAGGAAAATGACATGCTGAATTTGTATGCATGATGTCACAAGAAGAGTAACTGCAGTTCTCTATTGAATCTGGTCAAAACTAAAAAAGCTGGGTCTTCCCACATTATCAATGGACACAAAATACAATTAGTACAACAGATAAGATAAACATATCAAAGGATGAAAGTTTGTTTCCGTCCTGAGATTTCTAGGCCTTATTGCATCTGAAAACTGAAACTTTGCAAGTGCCTGATTAATCCAACTCGAAAAGAAAAAAAAATCCCCCACATGTATCATGTTTTACTCAACAGTCTCTGATTAATGACTGTATGTGCCATACAGTGTATATTTAGCATGTTTAATTTTTCGTGAATCGGGACTTCCCGACAATTTCGCAAGTAATGTGCAGAGAAATGTACGCATGCACATAGCATTCATGTCGGGATCAAAGTTTATACTTTCATGCGTTGTAAAATTCATGAATAGCAGTCAGCTCACTAAATTCGTGAAAATAATGACCCTGCAAAATATATGGCATTTGAGTATTTCTAGACTGCAGTGAATCCCTCCTATTGGCCAATTCACAAACCTTGCGGGGCTCCTCATGTCCCTTGCTTAAAATGGTACATGATTATCTTCTTATAACTGCAGATGTTACCAGGTTGTCATAAAATGTCATACTTGCAATTTTTACTATCCAACACATGCATACAAGCATTAACAAGGGACATGAACAGAGACAGACAGACAGACAGACAGACAGATAGACAGACAGATTGATGGACAGGGATAGTAAGGTACATGTATAAACACAGGTCAAACACAATGGATAGAATCATTACCATGGTACTTAAAAGGCATGTGCTCTACATCACACTTACTCGTGCCTCCTTCCAGTAGACGATCGATGCATAAGACCCTGAAGCTTTCTTCACTGTCGTTGTAGAATGTCTCGTCGAACAGAATACGAACCTACAGTAATAGGCAAAACATGTAAAACAGAGAAAAGTAACCTTGGGCCGCACTGCATCATACAGCACATCACAGAGAGATGATGCAAAGATGAAATTTTATACACTAATAGTCATAAAAAATTTTCCTCTCATATTAGAATTGACTTGCAAAAGATATACCGGTAATGTAATGCAGGTCTCACACATGTGTATGTAGGAGTACGATTTATGATTCTAAAGAGAAACATCATTACGAAAACCCAAATAGTACAGGATATTATCATCATATGACCATAATGACATCACCTGTAAATTGAAAATTTAATTGTCCTTCACATTGATATCAGTTTTGGTGTCATGGTTTAGCTGAGACATAATAACATATATATTCATTCCTGCTGTACTTACCACTCTCTGCTCCTTGTAGCCTTCTCCTGTTGTAATTTCAGTGCCTGTCACCTTGGCTTGCTGTCAGATTAACACAGATTAACATAATATGGATGAGTGATGAAAAACCCTATCTCTAAAAACAAAACAAAACAAAAGACAACTACCAAGTTCATGAAATATCAATTCCTTGTGTGACAAAATCTACCTACCTGATGGCATGAACACTGATCAATTGTACATGGTTTTTCCTAAATTGTTATTAGTACAGAAAGATAACAATTTTACAAAGTGCATGCCTTTGTTTGGCATACATTGCTCTGTTTCTCATGTCCTGCACCATGCAATGTGAGCAGAAATGATGGAATTCATGATACACTGATTACAGTGTCAGTTTTCAACAACAACAACAATATGATTCATTTGCATTATTTTGTTCCTCCATCAGCTCTTTGGTTGTTGTTTTTTTTTTCTATTAGAATATATTGGAAGCAGGGTGGGGGTATGCACTTTCACAGTTAATTCACACTATCATTTAGTATCAATGGATATATTTCACTGGCTGATAAGTTTGCTTCAGTCTATTCATAGATTCTAGCAGACAGCTTTCAAATGGATGTCATACAACATACACATTCACGCTATTTGTTGATATGTCAGGTAAACTGTTAGCATTCACCAATGCTTGCTGAAGATGCTGCTGCATCACATCTTTTTGTAATCCCTTTCTCTGAAAAGAGGAAATTTTCCACATTAAACTTGACAGCTTTCATTTCTGCTTTGCTCTTCCTTTCATTGATTAGTAATACAGTGTACTACTACGGTAACAGTAAAAATGTGACAGACTCTTGTCACAAATGTGCAACTTTACAGCTGTATGCGCATGACCAGTATGTGTGCATATCACATAAATTTTTCGATGTTTTTATAATAAATTGCTGATAAATTTACACTGTTCTTTGCTCTGGGCAGCAAAACCACGTATTCATTTAAACAGAAGGGGGGGGGGGGAAACCCAGACATAACAGCCATGAGGCTATCAATGCATGTCTCTTTGTCATTTTCTCCTTTACTGTAGAATTTAGTAATTGCATATAAGGAGCTGAAAATTGATTATTTCTTTTAATCCACACACCAATTAATCAAATTCATTTTTCCAAAAAGATCATGTAAGAACAGGCTGGTACAGCTGCACAAGGCACACAATTAAAAGCAATAAAACATTGGATGACTGACTCAGGATTGAATTGTCGAAAATAAATCTTAATGTGATCCGTGCAAGCGCAACAGTCCCCTTAACATTACCTGTAGCTTAACCCGTTGAGGACGGACTGATTTTGCTTCAACACGGATTTTCCATAGACACCTGCCCGAGTATACTCGGGACTCGTCCTCAACGGGTTAATATGGAGTACTACCTTTAAATACAAAACGAAAGTGCCACTGAAAAGCAAGATTTTGTTGCTTACTTGGCTGTGGCTAGCAATGTACAGCTGTACTGTGTACACGTATATTTACAAATATGTTGGAGACACATGGGGTGCATTAATCTTTTTATTCACTGGTAATATGAGAGGGAATGAAATGCTGCAAATCCTCTGATGTAATTTGATCATTCAGACTAAGTCTATGGCACTCTTTCTCTTCTTTAGGATATGACATTTACCAATCCTGACACAGGACACCAAATCTGACATATATGGAAAGTGAACTTTTACCACTAAAAATATGAACTTTAGCATGTTACCACTGTCCAGACATAGAATAACTGTCCACTCCTACAAGCAGACTTGGCTGACCTTTGCAGGAACTTCAAAGTTCTGAACATGAACATGATGAATTTACAAAATCATGTTTTTGTTTTGTTGTTTTATTTTTAGATATCTGTATACACAACTGTCTCTTTCTTTGGTCATAGTCAAAAAGCAAAATTGGGTTAGCAAAAATTATGTTTCAAAAGTACATGTAAAACAACAGTCTTGTGGAACATACACCAATGCACCATTACTGCTCACATTAAAAAATAATAATAACAATAATAATTCATCATCCCTTAAAGGAGAATTACCCCATATATGTGTATAATAATGCAATTATGGTAATTGGGTGAATATTAGTACAACACAGCACTGAAGTTTGAGGAAAACAAGACAATTCATTCAAGACTATTAAATTAATTCTTAAAGTTTTAGTACCCCCTATTGCTAGAAGATTACAACAGTTCTTAATGTCACAGTCAGACTACGTATGTACGATATACAGAAAATAGAAAGGGATTTTCACAAAATCTCATTTTTTCATTAAAAGTACAAATTCCTTGAATTGTTGCTGTCAGATACGTGTATTGCCCCCTGCCGTCTAAAAGTCAGGTGCTCATTAATCATGTTAGAAAATTGAAAATATGTCGAAATCTCGATACTTTTCTTTGTATTGTTGCCCAACTACGACATTGCAAATTGCTGCAGTCCTCTTATCTAGAGTTGACAGAACATTAATTTTGCCAAAACTTTTAAAATTCCAAACTTTTTGAATGGATCGTCGGAATTCCCTCGAACTTCAGTGATGTGCACTACCAATATTTCTGCACTCACTGTATCCACATATATGGCCGAAATTCCTCATTAAAGAGTTCACTTTAAAACATGGATGGTAAGTTTATTCACTTTGCATCCACTCTTCATGAGAAAAGAACTTCTCATTCTAATAGGCATACCTCAGTACACAATCTGTCCATATTTTGATCATCATCAAAATTGTTTTCTAACATTTTCAAAGTTCTATGAATCCAAATGAAGAACTCACATGCTTTCACAATATTTTGTTGCATGGCACCTCCATGCTTTGCTCTTCTATGTCAACATCAAAGGTTGCTGTATGCATCCTGTACCATCATGGTATTCTTTCTGGGGGGAATGACTTTGCTCAAACTCAGTGACATACAAATAGATCAGGATAATTTATGACCGAGTAAATTGATCAGCTATAAATATGAATAGCAATACCATTGTTCGAATGCCAGTGTATCATTCTGTGCAGTGTTATGCTGTGTGTGCTTGTGTGTGTACAGTACTATGGTCTCTCTCTCTCTCTCTCCTCTCATATAAGAATATAATAATCTCCTACCCACATGCGCAATGGCTCAAAATTCATTTCCCCTATTTTTATGGCAAAAATGTTACTAATTATCATCATTATCATCATACTTATATTATAATTATCATCATCATCACTCATTGAGGCAATGGACTGAATTGAAAATGGTGTGTTATCTTTGAATCATTGACCCATCACTGATAAATACTGCACACAATTTTGATTCGCATTGTCGTCCAAAATGAAATTTTTGTTGGAAAAACAAAAAAACGAAGACAAGTCTGTACGTATAGCTCCTTTAAAATTTGTATTGACATGCCTGTATTGTAAAGTTGTTATGAATATAAATATAATTATATATGTTTTTTTTTTGGGGGGGGGGGTTAAGAAATTATGCATTTTTCACTTTATGCAACTACTGCACAAATAATAATAAAATGTGGAAATATCTATGAAGATATACACCTGAATAATTTCTGTGCAATAACATATCGGTAGGTGAAACAAATAATAAAATTTAAGCAAAGTTCATTGAGGCTGGCCCAATAGACCATGCCCTGGTATGGGCCAACAATTTTTCCATAGAAAAGAAGCTGCATGGATTCAGAATTATTTTGACTAAATCTCACACAAAAACACACAAAGCTGAGGCAAAATTACATTTCAAGTGTTCAAGTGACAGATTTGTGGTGGGTATGATCCGCGATGTCATAGAAATTTCTCAAATATGACAAAAAGAAAATGAGCCTTTTCAGATTGTCAGCATTTTCAGTGATTAAAATCCAGATAGGGTATCCTGATTTTGGTTTCAATTATAAGACAGGAGGTACAACTGTATGAGCAGTTCACAAAAATAAAAGTTTGGCATTTCTAGAAAGAAAAAAATTCTATACTTTTTCAGTCAAATCACCTGATTTTGCTTAATATCCTAGAACTGCTTTAATACATACCCACAAGTTTATACTAAAGGGAGACAGTTACCACAGATTGAATGATATGATAATTACTACAATCACACAGGGTCTGAAACCAGAGGGGGTGGGGGGGGGGGGGGGGGAGTGCTCTCCTGACTTCTCCAAGCCAAGAGGGCCAAACTGTCAGGTTGGGAAGGAAGCGTCTGTCCATGACACGCTTCTTGCCCATGGCCATGAATAATCATTCTCACATGACAGACTTTGCCAAGGGGATACACCGACACCGACAAAGATAACCACAGGACTAGCAATGCTCGACACTGAAAGGCATACTCCTCTTCTGTTCAAACCCTGCCTCCTATAATTCTTTTTCACTTCAAATTTTACCTGTTAGTGTTATACATGGCACTGACCACTGGAAATGAACACACAATCAAGTAATGGGCATACATGTACTTTTCACAGGGGAATTGAAAAATTCAAGGCATTATTCATTTATTTATTTTTTCATATCATTATATTTATTTATTTATTTACTTACCTTTTTCTTTTTTTTTTGGGGGGGGGTCCAATACTATTGTTATGATTTCCAACAAGGAACAACTAAATCTGATTTCAGAGTGCTTTGCAAACAAAAAAGCAACAACATACAATGGCTAATTAACATTTACATGTATGTGAGCTCTGAATGGCACTCACACTAAATAATTGCAGAGAATCAATTAAACCAGAAAATGAAAATCATCTCTTGTTAAATGTTGTCCCACAAATCCATCTTTGTATTGTTGTAGCTTACAGAGGGGTTGGTCCATCACAAATCTTTTAGTTTCTTTGCTTTTAGTGGTACAGCCTACAGTCTATGGACGGGCATACAAGATGATAATCCCTGTGAGACTGACTTTCATTGAAAAATAATAAACTCCGATAAAAACCAAACAAATAAAAAAAAAATACAGGGCTTTAAGCAGAGCATACTTTGCCAATCAGTGACCCACCCTAATACCAGATGTCTTTTACACAGACAATCGCAATAACCACAGTATGACCTTAGCCTTTCCTGTGAGAATTCAACAGGCATGATGTGGTTAGCATATGGAGCCTATACTATACAGCTACAACTGTAGCTGATACTTGGGCAATGACAATCAAACTCTGAATTTTGTCAGAAAGAGCTGATGAAGCTTGAACATGGAGGGAATAATCAGTTTGAGTGGAAACTGCTCATTTTTTCCCTTTTTGTTCGTACGTAATGTACCTTTCGATTGAAAATCATGCTGCAATAATTCTATTTGATATGGTAGTGCTTTTTACTTTAGAATTATCATAACCAAGTAAGTCTTCGGACATACAAAAATCTCAAAGACTCTAAAAGGCATGATAGACAAAATTCGGAAAGTAATCTTTGAGATATCTTTTGACAATAAAATATAGGTGAAAGACATTTACATGCAAGAACTTGGCTGTAGTGTAAAAGCTCTGGTTTATAAAAAGAGAAAAAAAATCTTTCAAATCACCAATTTTTTAAAGTGACATCAGAGCCTTAACCCAGCTCTAGCATCTTCTTTAGACCACGACACTTGAATATTACAAGATTGTTTTTATTTTGTTTTTTAAGTGGGACAGTTTTCTCCTATTGCATGTTTAGCTGAACTCTAACGAAACAATTTCAAGAAGATCATACTGTTCAAAAGTCTATAGATCTTTACACTACCAACAATGCCCTAAAAGATGTCAGACAATTCCAACAAGGCCATTTGACATTGGTGAGCTGTAGACAGCAAATACAAGACTTGAATTTTATGATTCAGTAGCCTTGATTGATAGTAATGACAGGCTATTATCAGTGGCGGTGGCAGTATCAGACATACAGGAAATGTCATCACTACCAAAGAATCTTGTCCTAGCCTTGCCATTTGGATATAGTGCATGCCAAGTACTTTTATTCAAACATGTATCACTCGGTCTTGGACATTGCACCCTGTTGCTTGCATAGTCTGAGCTGATAGGAAGTACTCTGATGTTCAAAACTAGAGGCGAAACAACGTCAGCAATAACAAACATCAGTGATGGAGAATTTTACACTACGGCAAAATGTAGACACAACACCTCTAGTCATGAGAGCTCCATGTTTTCTCATATTCAACATCAAATTAAACATGAATGATGTACTAATACAGCATGGGTCTTCTTTACTCGGGGTAGGTTCCTCAGTATAACCACTTTTCACCCTGACGGAGGGCCAACCATAATCCCAACCCTCAACATTACACGTGTTCTTACCAGTACACCTGGAATGGGAGGGAAATGATGAATTAAACTAAGTAACATCTTGTCTAAGGATTTTTGTTTTTTTAACCACTTAGGACTCAAAACTAAACACAAAGTTGACTTCAGAAAACTACAGTTGTACATGACTGAACACTGGTCAAATAAAGCACTTCCAAGTGATAAGAATTTAAAGAATTGAATGGTGTGAACTTTTTTTTTTTATCCTATACTGTAAAACCAGAATTTTTTGAGTGCATTCAAATTTTGTGAATTTTGCAAAAGCCAAGATTCATGAAATTAAAATACATGCGAAAGTTCTTGTTTACACTGCATGTATATGCACTGAATGCCAGGGGCAATTCCTGAAAATTTCATGCCATGAAAAAGGCCGTTGGCTCCAATTTGCGGAAATTTCATGCCACGAATATTTCTCGCTTTACAGTGAGGTTGCCTCTTTCTTGCGGATTCAATGCTAAACTAGACATCATACAAAGAGGCAAAGAACACTTGCCCTATTCACAGACATGATGGTTTCATTTTTGTTTTTATCTTTTATGTCTGATAAATGAAGAATGAATGATTACCTTTACTAATGCCAGAAAATCTATCATTTGACCAGTTTGCATACAGCTGCTTGTATAAAAATGTAGATCCTGCAGATTTTGTATTCCATTATCAGAACATATTGTAACTTGCTAAGAGTTTGTTTCATATCATAATAAAATGTACAACATAAAAGCATTCTCACCTTCTTGTTGAGTGAATGAAAGACATTGAGCTGCTCATCCTGTTGTGGTTGCAAAATGTGATTTTCAAAGTCAGCCTGGCTGAGAGAGATCCTGGTGAAAACACCAGTTCTTGGTACACAGATCTAGAAATACAAGAAAATGATTGTTGACTATCAAAGGGAACCTTTTAACAACAGAACAACAATAAAATAGTATAAGATCTTTGGCATGGATAATAAAGACAAGTGGATCAATCAAAAAGTAGTCCTATTCTAAAGAGACCTTATTAAGTCTCTATCACATACACTGCATGAAACTCATGAAACACCAGCTTAGCCTTCACTTTAATACAGTGGCACACTTGATATCATCAGTGGTTGTATTTTGGTTCAATGTTTCAAGAACAGGACTATATCCACCAGGAATAAAAGAACAGATATATTTTCCTCTTTGTGTCATTTTGATGGAGATGTGTTCCTACCTTAACAAGGTTTATCAAAGTAATTGCTACATAGCTATTTGCTTTTAAAACTGATGTAAGAACATTGTACTTCATATATTGGCCAAAATGGGGGGGGGGGCAAAATAAGAAAAGCTGATTCAATGGGTTAAACTATGAGTCAAGTGTGTTGAGCTTTGTCACTGCATAAATCAACCATTGCTATTCATTCTTGAAACCCTGAGTTGCTACTGTTGATATAGATATCACAATAAGAAAAAACAAAACAAAACACCTAAACCCCACAGGTCTAAAAAATGTTGGTAATACCTTAACAATGAATGAAATACTCTTTACACAGCAAAAATCAATGATAGTGTTTATTTGTAACTAGTATAAAAATCTGTGCATTATAAAGAAAAATGCAAAATGCGCAAATGGACAGGAACCTCATGGCCAGTCATGAAGTTATTTCAAGTTTTGAAAATGATAATAGTAGTATCATTATTACCATCATTGTTAATATCATTCTTATCATCATCATCGTCATAATTTTCACTACTAGTTTGTTATCAATGATAATGATGGTAAAAATGCTTAAGTAAAAATATGACAGAGAAGATATCAGATCTTTAAAAAGTACATGTGGAGACAATGGAGAAGATTATTACCATGCATCTCTGCTGCGTTGCCTTCTGATACAGATGCTTGTGTTTACTCTGGAGAGTGGTGAAAAACCTGTTTTCTGTGATATCCTCATCATACCCAGCTCTGTCCATCTCATTTTTGAGGGTTGATCACCAGTCTCCTCACATGTCTCACTGTCAAACATAATCAGAGGAAATCAGTTGCACTTGTTATGCCATGAGAAGAATGCAATGGGAGAGGCATACTGTGCTGTACAACAAAGTGTTTTGCAAGACAGTCATAAAGAGTAGTTTTGTTCCTTTTAACATCTGTGTCTCATTAAATAAAACAAAAACTAAAAACAGAGGTAGCTCAGTAAACTTACATTTCATACAAATTATATCAGAGTAATAATGATGCATACTCTAAGCTTAGCACAATAATTTGCAAGTAACATACAGTAGCCAGGGTGGGCATTACTTCTTTCATGACGGGGTGTTACCAACCCACCAATCTATATTGTACTTGTCCATCTGCCCATGGAAACTTAAACTCACTATCACTATCAGGCAACCAAAACGATTTGACACAATTCACTTGTTCAAAGTATACATGTAAATATTTGGCCCTTGACCACAGAAACATTCAGTCAGGTGGGAGAAATATCTTTAAATTGTATTGCCTTACATGATAACTCTTTCACTGTCACACAGAGCACCTCCAAAAACAGCAAACACGAGGGCCAACATGCCAACCAGACACCAAATATTCTGATTTTAGAGCATAAACTGAGCACACTGCCTGTGTACCCAAATGCAAAATATTGTTGTACTGTAACTTCTTCAAACTTGAATTGGAGCTTGATCTTCACTTTGGACAAGCACTACTGGTCCTCCCTACACCAGTCTCTTCCCTAGAGAATATATGTACCGGTACATGTCTGTTGACCCATCATGCAAGATTTGTAAGATTTGCAAGATTTTATTGACTCTATGGACCCCCTCTTGGGGTATGAGAGTACAAACATATATATTTGTAATATATGAATACAAACATATATAAAGTGACAATTTACATGTTCATGTGAAAATATGAACAGATATAAATAAACATGTTTACGAAACAAGGCGTAAAGGACGTTTAACTACTCTACCACTACGTGTACACACATTCACATCTACTTTACTTTCTACAAAACTACTGTCTTTCTTCTTTGGTTTTGAAGAAAACTGAAACATCACAATTCTGACAAATTTGGCTAGTTTTTTTCAAATAGCAAGCATTAGCTGAATTGAATAGTTTGGCCATATATGTAATGCACTTGGTCTACTACAGTGTAGGTAGGATAACTTACAACTTGAAGGAACCAACGGAAGTCTCGACAGGACTACCTACTACTTCTGTGTAGTGATGATGATGATTACCTGTCGTCTCCTTCCTTCATGCTACTTGTGTAGATTCTAATATTATAATATAGATTCCAGATCTAGAATTTCAGGAAATGTAGCTATGTGGCCATTTAGATCCCATTCAGGCGATTCACTTTGTACTCATCTGGAACTACAGGAATTGCATGTATACAGACATGGCAATACTGGACAAAATGGTAATTCCGAACCACACATCTCTACATATGTAATATTGACATTAAATATATGTGGGACTTAGTAGACTAGCCTCACTGAGCATTGTTTGGGCTGAAATCACCAAAAATGTGACACAAAAATGTAGAAATGCTAAGAAATTCACATTCAATGATTACATTTTAATTTCAGATTTAGAAGAAGATGTTAATTTACAATGTTCCACAAGATTTTATCGCACAAAATTGTTTGAAATGTTCATGATACACCTTTTCCCGTACAATACGAAATTTGAGTTTCATTTGCCATTTTTCGCTTTGTCGTCTGCCCGATATGAATGAGTCCGATGAATCGTCGTGGGTATGAATAGTGATTCTGGTGCATGAGTAAGATGTGAAAGACGTTGATTACTCCATTACAAAAACGCAATTTTGCACAACACAAAACATAACTTTTTGCAGAGCTTATGGATTAACTTGAAACGTATATTTTTTCAAAAATTACAGTGAATGATTCACATAATTTTGCAAAATTCACAATTTTCAGGACTTTGTGAATGAATGGTATTATTTTTGCTTGAAAATTTCATCCTTTGAATATGGAATTTAGAGCAACAACAAATTAGCGTCCAGTACAAATACTCCCCTACTAATTCTCTATACCAGAACCCGGTACCCAAGGCAAAGCTTATTCGGAATAGGCCCACTTATATCGGTAGGCCTACTGGTATATACAGGTTTATAGAATGGGTAGCGAGAATCCTGCGATCTCATTGGTCGAGAGTTATGTGTTGATTTTTACTGGCCGCACGCTGAGCACAGTGGTAAACATGTTATCGCGCACTTGTAGCAAGAGTACGCGTACTTGTAACAAAGGTTCGCGCACTAAGCAAGCGTTCGCGCACTCACTACGAGACGCCTATTGGCTATAAAAACAACCATGCATCAGTTTTTACTGATGCACGGTTGGCCATGCGTCCAGTAAAAACTAATGCACGGTTGGCCATGCGTCCAGTAAAAACTGATGCATGGTTTGCGGACCCTCGTCTACGGCAAGCCAAAAGGAAATGCATCCAGTAATTTTGTCATCGGGTATACACGATAGAAAAATGGGTTTTTTGGCAAGAAAATTACCCATTCTATAAATCAGATGACGCCAGAGACTCCAACTCTCCCGTTTTCGATGGGAGATCTCCCGCCGAAAGCCCATTTTTGCAAAATCTCCCGTTCTCCCGCTTGAGATTCGATTTCTCCCGCCCTGGCTCTGTGTCTCCCGCTTGAAGTGATTTTTTACTTAGTATCATCGTATGTTGAAAAATAAGCCTTAGGTAGCACGACAGAGCATCTAGAACCCTATAGAGCTGGACCTCGGCAGCAAGGAACTTCGCGCTTCGCACATATCAAGTTGGAGTCTCCCGTTTGCTAGGGGTTTCAGGCGGGAGAATCTCCAGATCAGAAGGTGCTTGGGGTTGGAGTCTCTGTGACGCACATGTCTTTTCGTGCGTCAGTCGGAATATAGTGTGCATGCGGTAACTATGGAATTTAGCCTAAACCAACTCAGCTTCGCCTCGTGGGTTAAGCATTCCATAGATACCTTACGCACACAATTCCGACTGACACACTCAGACCTGTGCATCATTTGTATAATGGTATTACCGGACAGCATGGTAATTCCGGACATGCACATTTCTGCATACTAATGACATTCAATATGTGCGTGGCTTTGTAGACTAGCCTATCAGAACGTTGTATGGACCAAAATTGCGAAAAATGTGACACAAAAATGTAAAAATGCTAGTTTAGAAGAAGATGTCAGTTTTCACAAGATTTTATCACGTGAACTCTTCGAAATGTTCATTTTAGGCATTTTACCGTGCAAAATACGATATCTGAGCCTCATTTGCCGATTTTTTCTTTGTCGTCCACTTGGCAGGAATGTGTAGGGTGAATCATGGGTATGATTTGATTCTGGTGCAAGGGTATGATTTGATTCTGGTGCAAGGACAAGGTGCGAAAGACGTTGATTATTCTATTACAAAAATCATCATGTCCAGAATTTATATAATGCGATTTTACACAGCGCAAAAAGACAACTTTTTGGAGAGGATTGTATTTCAAGTCTATTTTCCCAAAATTGAAGTGAATAAATTGTCACAATTTTGCCGAACTCCTTATTTTCAAGACTTTGTGAATAACTCCGTTATTTTTGGCCAAAATATCACTCTCCGAGTACGGAATTCAGAGCCACGGAAAAAAAAAAAGCGTCCGATGATACGATCATCTCTCCTACACCTTGTACCTTTAATTACGAACACCAGAGGCAGACGGTACCACTACTACCACCAAGGAAGAAGATCCCCAGGCCATGCCATGGTGCGCCCGGTGCAGGGATATAAACCTAAACAGTTTAGTCGGCAGGGTCAAAGATACACTCACACTCGACAGTGCACAGGGCATACAGATAGTACACTCACTCTCATCTCACAGTCACACTCAAATGAGAAATAAAGTCACAATATCATGACAAGGCCACAATGCCAATGTCAATGATGCATGTGATGGCTTTGACTCTTTTTTGTTTTCCTTTTTTTTTTGCGTGCAAGTTTACACCATGCACCAGTCAGTGCTGGTCACGCAGGTAGGCCCGTAGGGTCTCAATTGACTACAAAAAAAGTACTTCTACTTGTTAGTGGGTCTACTGGAATACTGTTGCTAGGCCTAGCAATGCCTAGGACTCTAGGTATTTAGTGTAGCCCTACTAACAACCTAACAACACCTTTAAAACTCCCACTCTGACTCTGGTCCTACAAATGTGAAAATTGATAAACACAACACCGTGCAGCTGTGTCTATGCTCTGAAGCTGAACAGTCGTCAGAGGGAACATGTTGAGGTTGAAGGTACACTGATATCTAATTTCAACCGCCCGGGCAGCCGCAGTATCCTACTTTCATGATCATGACTTTCTCACTTTCAGAATTTTCTTGCAAAGTTCTTACCTGTCTGCACCGTGATCTGTAAACAGGTATGACTATTCAGCTAGCTGAGGGAATAAAGTTTAGTAATAGTAGAGTGTAGACTGCGGTATTAGCTGTGCACTATAGCTCCCTGGGCTAAGTGAATGAAGTGATGGTTGTGTTATACGTGATGATACGGCTAAGAGATCTTCTACATCATTACATCGCATGCATGCACTACTACTACTAGTACTAGTATGAAGGGGATTTTTTGTACGGCCTACATGCACTGTACTGTGTGTGCAAATACGCGTATTCCATCCGTATAATAAGCAAATTTGGTTCATAAAGCAGCTTTCGCCGTATATCTTAGCGTGCACTTTGTGGACATCTATAGCCCAATGGTGGTCCTAAAAGCGCCAAATACTGATTGTTCTCGCCTGCGTCGAGTCCGACAAAAAACCACACACTGATCCAACAATGACGATGCCGTTTTCTTTTGCGTCTAGTTTCCATCCTGAAGGAATATATGACGCAATCTCACTCTAGAAGACGTTGAAATATCAAACAGCTATAGATGGTTTGTTTACACTAATTGGATTGATGAGGGTACATACTACATAATTGACAACGAATTAATACGATTCATAATTTTGAACCACTCTTGTGATTGTTTACTTTCTACTTTGAATACTGAACTGTCAGGGGCCACGGAACTTTTCTTCTTCTTCTTCTTCTTCTTCTTCTTCTTCTTCTTCTTCTTCTCCTCCTCCTCCTCCGCCTCCTCCTCCTCCTCCTCCTCCTCTTGTATAGTTCTTCTACTGTTCCACTGTCCGGTATCAAATAATCATCATATCTCGCAATCGTTCATGATTAGACCTCCTGGATCAGGGGACGACGGTATATAATAACAAGAGACCCGCGGGTCTAGCGCTCACCTGAGTATCGCAAGTTCACCTTTCACGCAGTCACTAATCTAAATTATTCACAGCTCTACCAAAATTTGACCAGGCACTCTCAAGTAGAAGATGAAAATGTACAATAAGGTCCCATTTTTTTAAAGATTCCTTAATTTGGGGGGATTGGGGCCCCCTGGGGCCCTCTGGGTGGGGCATGGTGCTCATTTTGATAAATTGTGATCCTGATCCCCTAGGAATGCTACTTGCCAAGTTTGACGAAAATCCATCATGAGGTTTTCAGGAAGAAGATGAAAATGTACAATTTAGGCCCCCATTTGGACCTTCCCAACCACCCCCCCCCCCCCGAGGGGCACCCCTGGATCTCCTATGAACAAACTTGAAACTACAGTCATTAATGTACTCACTCATAGTATTATCTTAGCTCTATAACTTCTGATACTAGAGAAGATTTTAAAAGATTCCTTCATTTTGGGGGTGTGGGCCCCCCGGGGGCCCCCTGGGTGGGGCATGGTGCCCATTTTAACAAATTGAGATCCTAACCCCTTGGGGATGCTACCTGCCAAGTTTGGTGAAAATGGGTCATGGGGTTCTCAAGAAGATAAAAATGTACAATTTAGGCCCCATTAGGATCCCTCCTCACCCCCCTCCCCTGGGTCCCAAGGGGGGCACCCCTGATTCTGCCATGAACAAACTTGAAACTACAGTCATTAATGTACAAACTCATAGTATTAACTTAGCTCTATCACTTATGGTTCTAGAGAAGAAGATTTTTACAGATTCCTTAATTTTGGGGGGTTTGGGCCCCCTGGGGCCCCCTGGGTGGGGCATGGTGCCCATTTTAACAAATTGGGTTCCTAACCCCCTAGGGATGCTAGCTGCCAAGTTTGGTGAAAATGGGTCATGGGATTCTTAAGAAGAAGATGAAAATGTACAATTTAGGCCCAATTAGAACCCCTCCCCACCCCCCTCCCCTGGGTCCCAAGGGGGGCACCCCTGATTCTGCCATGAACAAACTTGAAACTACAGTCATCAATGTACTAACTCATAGTATTAACTTAGCTCTATCACTTCTGGTTCTAGAGAAGAAGATTTTTACAGATTCCTTAATTTTGGGGGGTTTGGGCCCCCCCTGGGGGCCCCCTGGGTGGGGCATGGTGCCCATTTTAACAAATTGAGTTCCTAACCCCCTAGGGATGCTACCTGCCAAGTTTGATGAAAATCGGTCTTGGGGTTTTCAAGAAGAAGATGAAAATGTAAAAAGTTTACGCACGACGCACGACGGACGACGGACGACGGACGACGCACGACGCACGACGCACGACGCACGACGCACGACGGACGCCGGACGAAGGGTGATCGCAATAGCTCACTTGAGCCTTTGGCTCAGGTGAGCTAATAATAATAATGATAATAATAATAATAATAATAATAATAATAATAATAATAATAATAGTGGCTACTTGTATAGCGCACAGGTCCACTTTTCAGTGCTCATGGCGCTTCAAAAATGAAAAGATATATATTTACATGCATATACATATTCAAACATATCAACAAATAAGAAAATGGTAAACAAAAACAAATATATACCAAATAAAGAATACAACATATACCAATTAAAAATGCAATATTGATCCAATATCAATGACATACAGCAATTACAGTCCTCAGTATGAAAGGAACAGATAAGTTTTAAGTTTGGATTTGAATGACTCTTTCGATGACAGTTCCCTTAACTGAAGAGGTAACTGATTCCACAATTTTGGTCCCATAACGGAAAAAGCACGATCACCATACCCATGTTTTACTCTGGGCCTGCGCAGTGTTTTCAAAAGTGTGGGGGCCCACTTCCGGGTTTCATGAGCAAACAAGCCAAAAAAAAAAAAAAAAATGGTCCTAAGCTCATTTCTCCCCGTCCCCGTCCACTTCCGGGTTTCTTCAGCTGACAAGCAAAAAAAAAAAAAAAAAAAAAAAGGTCCTCAGCTCGTCTTTCCCCGTCCACTTCCGGGTTTCTTCAGCTAATAAACAAGCAGAAAAAAAAAAAAAAAAAAAAGGTCCTCAGCTCGTTCTCTCCCCTCCCATTGTGCCACTTACGTACTTCCGGGTTTAAAAAAGTGTGGGGGCCCAAAGTGATGACACCATATCCTTTGTATAGTGCACAAAAAGTGCACGGCCCCCACGGCTGCGCCGCCCTATAAATAGTCTAGCTTCTGGACTCTTTTTACTCGTTGCCGGCTGCCGTGATTGTACGCGACAAGCCGTACGAGGGCGTGACACTCGAGGATTGCGATACCCGAGCGGTAAGCACTATTTCGGCACCCGTCCCGCTTCATCATGAATATTCATCAGGCAGTAAGATACTGTACTAGTAAATGGCAGAACGCTGAATACGTGCAAAACGTATGGCCGGGAAATGCAAAAATCTCGAAAAATTGCATCAACGGGGAATGTTAAAACGTCTCGCCGGGAGATGGAAAAATGTTCAGTTTTGCCGAGAAATGTAAAAACGCTGCCGGGAAATGAAAAAAATATGTATTTCAACGGTATTACGGATACATGTAGGTGATGAATATTCATGATGAAGCGGGACAGGTGCCCAGATAGTTCACGAGTTTTGGAATCGAAATTCGTCTTCCTACGAAGGGGGCCTATCGACATGTATACAGTCATAATCCCAATTGAGAGATCTGCATTTTTGTTTCTTTGTTTAGAAACTGCAATAATCAATGATTATCAATATTTTATCACAAAAAAATGACAAAACCTCCCTTGAATTCTGGGGACAAGTCTGCAGGCGCTAATAAGGGAAAATATAAAAGTAATATATCATATTATATTATATTATTTTATACTATTATATAGGAACTATAATAGGGAGGATCTGCACAAATTTCCGTTTATGTCCACCATCCGTGAAGAGAGTTATAATCACTTGGTCGGGCCTATTGTCTTGGACGTCACCGCTGGAAACTATCACGAAGATATATACAGATAATCATGTAAGTCTTATCATTTAATACTGGAACTGAAAAAAAAATCTTTATACACAACAATATTTGAACTAATATATATATATATATATATATATATATATATATATATATATATATATATATATAATGTTAATTGGCGTCACCATCCGCTCGTATACAATCATCATAATTCTTAAATACTTAGTAAACAACAACATTGGATAAGTGCTTAGCGGGTTTTGAAATGATAACGAAAATATGTGTTGCTTTGGGGTTGCTTTTTTTGAACACATTAAAAGTACTGAATTTCCAGGATTTTTCTCAGTCAGATCAATACATGCATGCAAGTATGACATTTGCATGATGAATGTAGTATATAATGGGAGTGTCTAAAATGGATTTCGAAATTATATCATAAAAGTTTGTTTTGAATACATCTTGAATTTTCGTCTTGTTCGCATTATAGGCCTATCAAGACAAAGTGACTATAGGCAGATTGCAAATGCAATGACAAGGCTTTTATAATATGTCGCGCTCATTCACGCAAAATTTATCAAGCAACTAATAGGTGTTTTTCTCCTTCTCTCTAGTTTTTTTGCTTTCTCACTAACCATTTAACCACTTGGAACATTAGATGCTACACCGTACATACTTCCAAACTATTTGGAGATTTTGTCCCGTCTGCAGTTCATTAGTTTCGCCTATTATGCATATCATGTTATGCTCTCATACGATCATCATCATGATGTATTCATTTTTATTCATTTTTATATCGCTAATGCATTAGCAGGGGTTGGGGTATTGGAATTTTGTTTTATTTTTCGTTTGTTTGTTTGTTTGTCTGTTTGTTTGTGGGGTTGTTTTTTGTTTGTTTATATTTAGGGGAGGACTCACCCCAACAGGGTCAAGGGTCAATGACTATACCCCTCCCCGATTAGACAGGAAGAATGTAAGGTCAGAACCTTCGCAACGTCATATTATATCTGATCGTAATTGTTTTGTTTAATTTTTTTAAAGACTATTTTCGATTTTTTTATACTTTTCCACAATTTTTAAAAATATCTATAGATATTTTTAAAAATTGTGTATTTTCCATCGAGAAATACCAAACTAAAATTGAAATTGAATGGGGGGGGGGTGCAGCAGCTTCCCCCTTCCGTTCCACCTGATTCATTAGATAATAAATGTCTTGAAATTAATGAGATGGGGATTGAGGTTTCCCAATTTTTTTAATGATGATTTATATATTTTTTGAAGATAATGAGGAAACTTCTTATGGAATATTGAAGAGCATAATATATAATTCTAAGACTAAGAGGAATTCAAAATTTATTAAATGAAAATTGGTTATGAAATGGCTGGGATATCCAAAACAAAATGATCCTAATAGAAGGTGGGACCCACCTTTTATTAGGAGCGCTTTGCTTTACTTTGTTTCGGATATCTCAGCCATTTCAAAACCAATTTTCAGCAAATAAACTTTGAATTTCTCCTAAATGGATTGTGTGCTTTTTAACTTTTTCTAAAGTGGTTTCTAAGTGTCTCGCAAAAAGTTAAAAGCTGTGTTTTCACGTCAACCAATACTATATGAGAAGTAGATCGTTTCTGTAAATCTCTCTCGGGGTTTGATTCTTGAGCAAATTCATTCTGCTTGATAGCTTTTTTCCTGTTGTTGTCGCGTTTTCCTTCTTTTCTTTTGTCTTTCTCTCTCTCTCCCCCTCTCTCTCTCGTATTGGTCTGTGCGCGGCGATCCAGGAAGAAGCGGTTGTTGTATACGGCGGGCGGGCGGGTGCTCTGCACCGCACACGGCCGAAAGGTGTCAAAATTTGGTTGGGTGTGTGCACGCCCAATGCATTGCTCCTTGCACACAACTAGCTGCACACGTGCGCACATCGCATCAGCATGCAGCGCGCAATATTCTCGCTCGACATAAAAACTCGCGCTGTAGAAAGAACAGAAGGTGGTGTGGTAACTTCGTAAGTATACATATGATGGTTCCTACTAAATGTTCACATTTACCTGGGTTTAATTGTACATTAAGTGACGTTACTTATTCATGATTACTGAAACTCGAACATCTACTTATGCGATGCCTGATGTCATGATTCTCTCCTCATTCTCCTCCATTGATTGAGCATGACGTGTAATGGGGTATGTGGGACTGCGATGAAAATGATAGTGTGCAAGTTGACGTGTGCTCCCGCCCGGCCCCGCACAGCTACAACTACACTTGAACTAGCTACTGCATGGTTTATGATGGTGTTTGAACAAGAGAGAGCGAGATACAATGCCAGTGATGTTTGTTTGACATTGTGATATAGTATTCATTTATAGACGTACATTATTTCTGAATCTCTGAATGAAATCTTGGACATCGATGATCATGAATGATGATCACACACACTCACAGTTTATCTTCCAGAGCTGAGATGAGACTGTGAGAGAGTTGCATTGACTTGCGATGCTCGATGACAATGTGCAATTCTGTACTGAGTGTACAGTGTTCAGGTGTTTATAAATTAAATTAACATGTATGCTCCAGTTGTGTTACGAAAGCTATAAAGTTATGTAGACTACTGTAAAAGTAGATATATACACGGACTAATGATTACGCGCTTGGCCGGGTGAGAAGAGTTTCACTTGTTTTTAATTCCGCGGAATCAAGACACTCTCTAACGGCTACAGGAACATACGGCAAGCAAAAATATTCGCATGCTTTGATTTTCGCGCTAGTTTCTGGTTGCACGCGAAATGCGCGAAAATTTCAACACAGCGAAAATTTCCACTTTTACAGTAATATTACTCCATTAGAGAGTTGTGATTATGTTTTTGGTTTCAGGGCCAGGGGTAGGCAGTTCCAGTCTTACTATGTCATAGTCCAAGCAAGTGAGAAAACTATTCAGCCTTTCATTCAGCATTGCCATTGAAGGGGGGTGCACATATTGATCCAAGTCTCTTTTTTCTTGGGTGTTTCACTGTTCACATATTGATGCATTTGTAGGGTGGCATATTAACAGTGCAGCTTCCTGTTGGAGTGCCTTATTAGAACAGAGACAGCCTGCTTATTTTCCTTCTTTGTTTTTTTTTTTTTTTTTTGGGGGGGGGGCAATCCAGGGAAGTTCAAATTGTTAAAGGACAAGTTCACCTTCATAAACATAAGGATTGAGAAAATGCAACAATATTAGTAGAACACATCAGTGAAAGTTTGAGGAAAATTGGACAATCGATGCAAAAGTTATGAATTTTTTAAATTTTTGTGTTGGAACCGCTGAATGAGGAGACTACTACAGCTTGTGAGTCATATGCGTACAACAGTATAAAGAAAATGTAAAAGAAAATTCAACATATTTTCACTTTTTTTCGCATAATAAAAGAGCTCTTGACTTGTCTCTTTCTAAAGGCAGGGGGAATAATATCACCCATAACATTAGTCGGTAACGAGTCAGGGGAATGTGTACTTTTTCAAAAGATGGAATTTTGTGAAATTCTCTTTATATTTTCCTTATATTGTTGTACGCATGTGACATCTAAGTTATTCATACACTGCAGTAGTCTTCTCATCCAGCGGGGTACTGCACAAAAACTTCAAAAATTCATAACTTTTGAACGGATTGTCTGATTTTCCTCAAACTTTCAATGATGTGTTCTACTAATATTGCTACATTCTCTCAATCCTTATGTTTATGAAGGTGAACTTGTCCTTCAATGTTATAAAGAATAGGCTTACATTTGTGATGCGGGGGTTACATGTAGTCACTGGTAGACCATACGTGCTGCTCGCCTCTGAGCCATTTTGAGCGTAGCTATCAGGTAGCTATATATGAAGTTGGATTGGTGCAGGTCCATATGGATACAGCATATTCAAGCATGGAAATTGGAATGGATGAGGACTGTGTAGTGTAGGCAGCTGTCTTCACAGCAGGGAGTCGCACTCTGACAGGTTTTTATATGAATCAATGCTTAACAACATGGCTGATGTGATGGTTCCATCACATGTCATTGGAGAGCAAAATATCCCCAAGTAGGTGTAAATGTCTATGACTGACAGGTCACCTATCGCCTATGTTCGCCTATGTTATTGATGTAGAGTAAGAACATCAGGGGGCCAAGTACTGCCCCTGGCAGGGACAGGGACTTGTCAGAGCAGTAGAAAAATGGGTTAGTGTGCAGCCCTGTAGTTGCACATACGTTCCAAAAAAACAAAAAAAAAGATTGAAAGGTTAGTTGAATACTTATTTCAACATTAGGGTTAAGATGTAGGGTTTGATGTAAGAATAGAGATAGAAAACCTGCATTGCATTGGATGTTGTCAATTGAAGGGAAAGTTACTAATAGGCTTCCCTGAATGTGCTTGTACAGCTGTATGTTTTGAAAGAAAGGTTGTGCCTTTGATCCAGAGGTGCCAAAAGCATTATAAATCACTAAACTGGTGTTATCTACATGTACATGTTACTGTATTTACTCTTTGTGTACATTCAATTTGCATTTATGACATGTTTTAGACCAATGTGAAATTGTGGGAAAGTTTTACTTTTTTTTTTTTATTTAATACTCCAAATCTGTGTGCGAACAGCAAAATGCCTGTATGAATATTCCTGTTGTTTTCTCTTGCCCAGGACATTTTTTTTCCAAGTAAACAATGGCAGACAAGGAATCCCGCGATCAACAGGATGCTAGCAACAAGCGATCAGAGTCGCCTTCACCACTGTCCATCCCAGCCATTACTGCTGAGGAGAAGGAGGTGGCCACAGCAGCCCACAGCCACTTTGAGGCAGGCAACTACAACGGGTGCGTGGAGCAGGCTCGCAAACTGGCATCCATGCGTCCGACGGACCCCAAGGTCCAGCACAATCTTGCTGTCGCCCTCTTCTACCAGTCTGGATGCCGAAATGTGGATGACTTCAGACGCCGCCTTGGCCAAGTGTTGTAACCAGGTAAAATTCTGGCCTTGTTATGAGCCTTAACTGTTAGGGGCAGCATCTCACCCTTCTAAGCTGTGTGAGAGGATTTTGAATAGATGTGTGTCACTCGAACTAAACAACAACAACAGTGACAAAGATTTTAGTTACTCCAAATGAAATCTGTAGTAAACTTTTCTGTAAGTGTGTGAGGAGTATAAGCATTTAGCTTTAAGTAGTTTGATTTACAAGACACTGTAAAATATTGTTTTATCTTTTTTTTTTTTCAATCAAACCATTTATGTTAAATACTGTAATACTAGTACAGTGTACATCCATCAACTTTGGGATGTTCATAGAATGTTCCTTTAGTGGGTTACCAGCTCTGATAACCAAAGGGGATGAAGCAGGAAGCAAAATTTCAGAGCTGTAGTAAACTGATTTCCCCTTCATTTTAATGAGCCACAGGAAAAGTCACCATTAATATGCATTAGCTTGTTTCAAGTGAACATTTCGGTAAAAGTAGTGAATGTTAAGCAAAATAAATATGTCTCTGATCAGTGTTACTTTTATTCAACTTTTCTTCTTTTCTTTTCTTTTCTTTTTTTTTTTTTTTTTTTGGGGGGGGGGGGGGGGGGGGGCTAGGGGAGAATGAAAGAGGGTTGAGAAATTTGATTGGTCAGTGATTCTTTCAGGCTCTCTACAGCCCAACAAGAATAGGCCTGTATGTCAAACACTTTATATTCAACAGTATTGCCTACCCAGTCAAATGTCATAACGGTCATATATTCTGTGTCAATTCATTTTCTTCATGTTTACCGGACTAATAGAGTTGGAAAGAAGAAAAAAAAAAAAAGAACCCCTTTTATCAGGAAAGAAGAAGAAAAAAAAAAAAACCTTTGACCTTCAATTCATTGATATGGTATTGATGCCAAAGCTCACTGGCAAGCTTCTGTCAAGTCAGAAGGATGTGCCTATATTGGTATGTCACATCAGTAATTAGATTATTAGATCTTTTGTGTACTTGACCTTTCCTTTCTTTCTTTCTTTTTTTTTCTTCACCAAAGGTTCATATTGACCTGGAACAGATTGAGACACTAGAGGATGCAGACCAGGCCATCTTTTTCTTCAACAACGCTGTCCTCCTCCATCATCTACGGCAACACCACCAGGCGATCCGCATCTTGGAGAAGCTCTTCCAGGTCATCGAACCCCTGGGTGAGCCCTGTAGTTTGAGCCATTTGTTCACACACACACACACACACATACACACATGCATAGATGTCTTGAAACCAGAAAAGCAGTGCACAAGAGTTCACCACCGGAGTAAAAGGTTGGATCGCAACACATCAAAACAGGAAATGTCCCAACAGGAATTGTGAGAGTTGATGTTAGCATGTGGTAAAACTATTTGATAAGATAAAGAGCCAAAGCCCCTGATATTTGACATTGGGTCACCTTTGAAGTGTAATATTACACCAAAATGTAACAGATATTCGATATCTCTTGATAGTATTTGACTTAGTATGTGGGGGAATGGAAAAAGTTTTACATATTACATCTGTCAAACTGTGATAAAATCGAAGCCAGAGCACACATCAAATCTTGAAATTAGCTCCTTGTGTAATAATGCAAACTTACTTCAGTCCTCAGTATGAGTTGATCGAATAACACAGCAAAAAATAATAATTGGAAAAAGTTTGATGAGTGTCAAGAAGTCACATACTGTATTCACCGGCGATAAGGCCGCGCTATTTTTAGCAAAAATAAAGCAGTAAAGTCGGGGTGCGTCCTGTATGCCAGCACAAGCAAATTATTTTCTTTCCAACTCGGATATCACCTGCCTAACCAACATGCATAATTATGTATTTGACTATGCAATGTGCCAATGAGCAACGCGATATCAACCACTGAATTAATCAGTCTTACAGACAATGCTATGTTCTGCAATCAAGTGACAACATGTTTGTGTATTGTTGTTGTTGTTGTTTTCCATGACCTACGTATACTAGCACTGGTGCCGATTCTGAGGACATTTTTTAAAAAGTCTAAAAAAGAAAGCACAGCGCGATTGCAAGTTGGTGTAGCGGCGACTGCAATCCTGCACACATCAGTAGCACTATCTCATGCTGTATTCGACTATTGAATAGTAGGCCTACAGTGTGTGTGAATGAGGACACGCCGGTACTCGGCTATTGAATAATGCATGTGAGTGTATTCACACTCAGTCGTTCTTCGCATTAGGTTCCTACACACAGAAAAATCATTCGAAATCCTGACACGCAGTTTGCATCAAGCGGCAAAGCTTACACATGTATGATAAAACAAACATAAATTATTGTTAAGAATCACTTGGAAACATGTAGAAATAAAGTTCCTTAACAAAATTAATGTGGAAAAGTACTAAAGTTTTAAAGTTGATCAGAACAAATCCCTTAGATGTTTTACATTTTTTCTGTTTTTTACCACCAAAGTCGGGATGCGGCTTACCCGGCGCGGCAGCCTTATCGCCAGCGAATACGGTATGTTAAAATTCAAGAAATTTGTTGATCATATCATCACATTTGCAGCAGTGTCATCAAAACGGTTCTATTTATGATGTATAACAGGGTAAGTGACTACAATACTTAGGCATATCAGTGAACATGGAGATGTTTAATTGAGTGTAATGAAGTGCTGTTTCCTTTGTTCATATCCTCTCAATGCAAAAAAAAAGTTTGAATATGAAAACCGATGTAAACCATTTCCATTTTTCTTAAAGTAAGGCCATCATCAAATTAACAAAAATAGAATATTTTCTGTGATACTGCACCCACTCCATAACAAGAAATATTTTTGAGGATAGCATTGAAGTTATCACATACATAATTTTCCTTGTTATTCAACAGATTTATTCCTAAATATCTCAAACTGATAAGAATGGATATATAGGTATTTGCATTTAGACTCTTTATAGTTAGATTTCATATGCTGCCGTGTTTCATTTGGGCTTGCTTCAAAATAATGCACCGTCCTCCTTACTTCCAGTGAATCCCTTCCCCAATGACGCTGTTTTTGTCCTACCTCTGCAGAGGAGTGGCTGGCCATGAGAATACTCCTGCTCCTCATTGAGAGCTACCTGATCAGCCAGCAACCAGACAAGGCCCACGGCACCCTGGTCTACCTAGAGAAACTGATGCAGAGCAGTGAGGCAAAGAAGGAGTCTGG
The DNA here is from genome assembly GCF_040938485.1 of Diadema antillarum. Classification (NCBI taxonomy): domain Eukaryota; kingdom Metazoa; phylum Echinodermata; class Echinoidea; order Diadematoida; family Diadematidae; genus Diadema; species Diadema antillarum. The sequence goes on from NW_027271821.1 coordinate 1,185,293, forward strand.
AGACAAGGTTAGACTTCAGTATAAAGAAAAAGAGAAGAAGAAAAAAAGGACAAATAAAGTTGAAAAAATTAAAAGACAATAATCATCTTATTTAAATGATTGAATGAAAAATGAATGAATGAAATGAAAAAAAAAAATTATTGATTAACAGTCACTTGTCACATGTCACTTGCGAGAGTACAGTTTATGGTTGGTCTTATCAGCTGCTGACTTTGGAAGGGAAATACAGATGTTTTGCTGTGTGATAAGGACCCCAATACCCAATTATTCCATGATAAATACTCTAAAGGAGAAAAGAGTGTGAAATAGAGTGTTAAATGTATGGGACTGTTTGTGGCTTTGAGTATATACTCGCATACCTATTTTTTTAAAACCTCTGGATTTATATGTGTGAATTTTGTGTATGTGTGTGAGCTATGTGTGTATGAGTTTTACTTTGTGGCAACAGAAAAACAGAAATTGCATTATTTGTCTTGAGTTGTGGTATATTGGAACTATAATTCACAGATATATAGCTGGGCTGGAACTTGAACTGTAGAGCTGCCCTTTCTGCACCATTCTTTCATCATATATTTTCAATGACTGATAGGTCATGACTGTTGTCAACATCATGACTTAATATTTTAATATTTTGATCACGTTTCAGGGAAAGGACAACAAGGAAGATGACCGGCGGCCAGTAGATACAGAAAAGGTGAAGGCCAGAGTACACCAGGTAATGAACCCTTCAGACTTCTCTCCCAATGACTGTAATCATAGTGATAGAGGGGAATTAAAGGCAAAACATCGTTCTCAGAAGAGCTCAAAATTCAGCTTCCACCATTTGGACTTTGGTTGCAATATATTGAAATGGTCTACTATGAAACTTGTCTGGCTGACGCGATTTGCCAGGACAATCATTTGTTTTGAGGGTAATTTGAGATCAAGAGTGAAGTAATTTCAATAATAGTACAGGACTTTTATTCCTGAAGTACAGAGTATGTGATGATCGAATCTCGCCCTAGCAGTGGTATTGAATCGCATGCAGCTAAATCACTGCAGAGGATTTATTCTCCCGCAATGCATACTGCTATGGCCCAATATAATTATGTAATTGATGTAATCAATTATAAACAATTACATAACCACCACTCTTGGGTATGCTCTGAGATTGCAATTCTTCCGGCGTACCTTTTGGGGTAATATTTTACAATTTTGATATTCCACAACCGATGTGTTATCACAACAAAGTGTGAAAGCAGTGGCTGACAAAAGGAAGAATGAAAATGGTTACTTCAAGCATCTTTGCATGTGTGCAATTTACATGAGCGCATAGGGACATCAACACTTTGTGTTTGTGCTATACAAGTGCTTTTCAGTAACTATTATTATCCTTTACCTGCAGTTCAAAACAAGGTGCTACTTGCAGCTGAAATCTTTGAAGCTGTGTAAGAGGGAAATCAAATCAGTGAAGTCTGTCATGAACTCGAATGGAGCAGTGAGTATTTGTACAGATTATATGTATGGACTTCTCATTTTTTTCATATTATCTGCATTGAAATGGAGCACAATGAAGGGTTTCATTCAATTTTTAATTTCAATTCAAACTTTATTTTCACTTTTTGTCAACCGAATATGCAACGCAATGATTGAAATTGGACATGCATTTTAATGATTCACAAGAAGCAAAAACTAGCAGTATGTTCATGTCTGTGGACAGTAATAAAGAAAAGAGACATGTACAGACATATTGATATATCATGCAAAAAAAAAGACAAGTAAACTAAGCTCATAAATGTAAAGTGTCAAGTTACACAGTGAGCATAATGTAGTTCTTTGAATTTGGTCTGTACATAGATACCCACAAAGCAATCCAGACTTTTTTTTGTTGATCATTGGATGACAGCAAAGGTGGATTGAAAATCAAGAAAGGGATTTCATGGAACACCACGGCTAGGTGAAACAGTTCACATTTATTTGTGTAAAGAATGGGAAAAGCTGACTACATTTCAGAGATAACAGTAGAACAGACATCTAAAGTGTTATAGTTGATTATGATTGTAGGAAAAAAGGTGAGACATGTACCATAGTGAGATTGTCTTTTGTACTATGATTTTTTGCTTCATTTTGTTCCATTATTCAGATTTTTTTTTTTTTTTTTGATTGTAGAATATTGTGTAACACCATAGCTGTGTGTGAGTGTTTCTTTTTCACAGCTATTTTCAACTGGAGAGTATAACTTGTATGGATATCATGCTAAATTATGTTTCAAGGAAATCTTGTACGAGCTTGACCGTTTCCTTCCAATTTTGCAGTCCCCGATCACCCTCTTCCTGAAGGCCAACTTTGAGTTTGAGCGGCAGAACAATCGGAAGGCCATCAAGCTGTTGAACAGCTCCCCCGAGGGGCTGGACCACAGGCAGACAGGCCAGTGCATCTTAGTCATGTACTTCAACAACCTGACCTGCGTCCACTACGCCATGCACAAGTACCACCTGGGGGCGCACTATGCCCGTCGTGCGCTCCAAGAGAATGCCAAGGCCGTCAAAGAACTGCCCAAAAGAGCTAGTACGAGTCACAATTTTTTTTTCTCTGTTAGAGTATTGTCAAAATCAAGCATGAAGAATGGTAAAAGCTTATTCCACGATGGACTGTGAATAAGATGGTTACGGAAATTTTAATATTTTTACAGAACAGTGATTTTAGTGGTAACTGTGTACTGTAACATGTTTCACGCGGAGCCAAGATTCACAAAAGTGTTTGTATATGCAGTGTGTTGAATGCCAGTGGTGATTTGTGAAAGTTTCATGCCGCAATGAAGGTCGTCAGCTGCAATCCTTAAAAGTTGCATACCCAAAGTTCAGTGGTCTTACACTATGCAAATTTGAAGAGGATGGTGATGTCATCATCTTACATCTCTCTCATTGGTTTGCACACAAAAATATCATAAAAATCTCTTTCAGTCTATGTCCTACGTTGATCAAAGTTCTACCATTGTGTTTGTCACTTTTTACTCTACTGTAAAAGTGGATATTTTCGCATGAGTAATATTTCGCACTCGGCCATGTAAGATGAATTTTGCATTGTTTTTAATTCCGCAGAATCAGGACATCAATTACTGGATCATATGCCATGCAAAAATATTTGCGTGCGTTTTATTTTTGCCCCAGCTTCTGTCTGCGTGTAATGCCCAAAAATTTCGACTTTAACAGTATTTAGTTGAGTCAACTTGATTATTGTTAAGGAATGGCTTGTCAGTTGACATTTAATAATATGTTTATATGAAGGACTCGTGGTTATCGTGAGGGGAGGAGAAGGCCTTTGGATCACAATTCAAAGATTTAAGCCATGAATAGTAATACTCTTGCAATGCAAACAGGGAAAAGGCTGAGGACAGCAACAGCCTCCCATTTACTTTTCTGCTGTCTCTGTTTCAGATCGTGCCATCCAAACCCTGGGCATAAACCATCACCACGAACTCCTCTACAACACGGGCATCGTATTGCTACATGCTGGGCGCCCTCTACCTGCGTTCGACTGCCTCGTGGAGGCGGTCCAGGTTTTCCCCACCAACCCTAGGCTGTGGCTACGACTCGCAGAATGCTGCATATCTGCCAATAAGAAACCGGTGGGTTAAAAGAAAAAAAGAAGTAATTGACAACAGAACCAATCATTCTGAACTGTTATGATGTGACATCATTGATTATGCATAATTAAATGATGAGTAAGTCAAGTCTTGATTTCCACTGAAATGCGATTGTGAAATAATCCAGAGACTCCAACTCTCCCGTTTTCAACGGGAGATCTCCCGCCGAAAACCCATTTTTGCAAAATCTCCCGTTCTCCCGTTTGAGATTTTATTTCTCCCGCCCTGGCTCAATGTCTCCCGTTGGAGAGGATTTCTTACTTTTTATTGCTATCGTATGTTGCAAAAATAAGCCTTAGATAGTACCAGAGAGCATCTATAGCCCTAGGAACTTCGCGCTTCGCACACATGAACTTGGAGTCTCCCGTTTGCTAGGGGTTTCAGGCGGGAGAATCTCCAGATCAGAAGGTGCTTCGGGTTGGAGTCTCTGATAATCACAATCTTGATCAGTGCTTTGCTAATGGCTGTAATGTTTGGATCTTATCTACTTCTCTTCCAACATAAGCAGCTCGCATTCCATGCAGGCATCCTTTTGCAATATGTGACATTCTTTTGTGTTACTCTGGTTGGGTTTTACAGCACCAAATCAAAGACCTGCATTACAATATCAATCCAGCTGGTATTTCAGCTCTTCTTACAGCCACAAGATTGACTAGTTTACAGGATAAGATTACAATTTTGATTGAATCATCTTACGATTATCTCTATCACCATTTATGTAGTATGTAGTATGTTTTTTTTTTAAATAAAGATAGAATGGGATGTTTCATTCTGTTGATTGTTAGTATTAGCTAACTGACCAGTAACCTACACGTATATGTTGCTTTCATTTCACTATTCTATGTGTGTAGAATGCTGATGCTGACAGCACAGGCCCACCTGGTTCCAACCGGCAGAGCATCGTCCACAGCACCATCGGGATCGGGTCTCACCGCAAGTTCATCTTGTCCCCCGGGACAGGAGACGCGGCGAACAGGTATAAGCTCGTCAGGTTTCCAACACAGTATTTAATCACAAGGGATGCATGCAAAGACCAAGAATTACTTTTTTGTATTTTTTCTCCTGAAAGTAGCAAGCTTCTCGCACAAATGGCTTTTAAATTTTTTTAGAAATGTTGCCATACATGCTTATATGTTATGCTTAATTTCAGCATGTTCTTTCCTTTGCAAGTATTCTAAATAATTGGTGCAGATTTGAGAAAGTGTCCATCACGTCTTGGAAAAGACTATGTGTCACTCTTCTATTAGCTGAAACTAGTGACTTCACTACAGGATATCAGGCAGCTGGTCAAAGTGAAAAATAAGATTTTGAAAAAATGTTATGATGTTACTATTATTATTATTATTTATTCGACCAGGTAAAGAATATAGGGTACATATCATAAACATTACAAACATGAAACAAAAACCAGAATAATACCAGCAGTATGTGAAAGATTTTATCCCTCAATTAGTACCATTTGAAAAAAAAAAAATAAATTTTCTGGAGAATGACACATAAAGATGTACAAGGTAGTTCACATTGTCACTATAAGGATTTTGTTTTCTTGTGTGAATGAAAAAAAAAAACAACAAGCAAAGCAAAGCAAAATGAAACAGGGTAAACAAGACAAAAGAGAAACAAGCCCGAAAAACCCAAATATTAGAAGCATACCAACTTTTCATCGTTATTCACCATAAGAGATTAACTAAAAAACCCAAAAATCTTTTTTAGCTCCAATGTCCAGCCTGGTGCTATGCCTGTGGCATCATTGGAGTTTGCCTCTCTGTGCCTGAGCAACGCCCTCTCCCTCCTACCAGAGAAGAGCGGAAGTCTTCCAACCACGCCCGTTTCCTCCAGGACCAGCCTCAGCAGTGAGACATCGGACACGCCCGACTCAGCAAAGTGAGACGCTTGGTCACTCTGCATGATAAATGAAAATGTCTAGTTTTCAGTGATTCAGGACAGGATGACAGTAAGCAGGCAACAGGAGCGGAATATGCAAAGTGGGGGATAGCAATCATGAGTGAACATCTGTGTGTTGAAGGAGATGGCTAGTAACTGATCAGTGGGAATCAGTGGGAATGTTGGTGGATGATTGTTCCAATCCTTGTGGGATTCATTTAAGAGTACATCATATATCTATTGTGTGAAAATAATTTGCTTCAGAATGGTCTCATATTCAAGTAATGTGCAGTTTAATGTTTCCAGGTTAGCATGCCTGGTCAGTGATGGGGCATTAATCTGCACATTACTTGAGTATGAGACCGTTCTGAAGCAAATAATTTTCACACAACAGTAGATATATAATGTACTCTTAAATGAATCCCACAAGGACTGGAACAATCATCCCTCAGCATTCCCACTGATTCCCACTGATCGGTTACTAGCCATCCCCTTTAAGGAAATTTATAATCAATTATATCTTTTGATAAAACGGGGCCCAGATATGACATGTCGTTGCTGGTATAATGAACCAAGTTCTCACAGTTCTTAGACTACAGCTCTATGTTTCATAAGATAATTCAAGGAACTTGCATCAGTAGAATTAAGCTTTAATAATGAAATGAAAAGCTGTGACAAGGAATTTTCATATTTATTGCTGATGGTCAACGTGTGCGTCAGATTGGCAAACCATATAAATTTTACATTGAAGACCTGGTAGCGTGGATATTGATGAGAGGTCCAATTCCTTCGCTGACCACTGATGTACATTAAAAAACCATGAATAGCACTGGCCAGCGAATACCTGCATTGATGCGTACGCTCATTGGTAATAGTCGACTCCTGTCGAGATTCTTCGGCTGTGTGCACACTTACATAGAGATAAGCGAAGAAGCTGTACACAATCTTTTACAGGGATTGTGGATTATATCAAAACCAGGCCAGCCTTACCCCTCCATGGATCCCCCTGCTCCTAGGTCCTAAATGATCAATCAATAACTTGCAAATTATAGGACTATGTCTACAATACACTGGTGTGCTCAAATATTTGGTAATGAAAAAAAAATATGTTCAATGCTTATGAATATTTCAATTCATTAGATAAAAAGAATGCAATTTAAAGGCATACTGGTCACACTTCCCTGTTGTATATCCATAAAGCTCGAAATGATTTAGGATTGATTTATTGTCTGATGTGTTGAGATATGTTTGATGTATCTGACATTCACTTGTCCTGTGGTGCGCTTCTCTCCCAGCAAGCAAACCGGGCCCCAGACCATCCCTGCGCCTCCAGGCCCCTCACTCAAACCTCCCGAGGTGGCCAACCTGCGATGTTCGGTGTACGCGGCCAGCGCGTACGTGTCCCTCAGTCTAGGGGACGACGCCAGGGCCCTGGACCACGCCCGGACTCTGCTGGCTCAGCCGAAGCTTTCTGGCTCGCTGCAGTAAGCTTCCTTCATTTCATATGAAAGGGGGAAGATTTTTCACAAGACACAAATATGTGGAACCAGTAATAGATTTTCCCCAAAAACTGTAGAGATATAAAGAGTAGTTATGTAGACCTGGAAAATCTATGTTAGTTAGATTTTCTTAGTGTTTGGTTCTTGACAGTATTAATGATTGACCAGAGACAGATATGAGATGTATGTTCTGTAGTAATTATGTTAGTGTAAGGAGGGCCGGTACATCTACTAAACTTGTTGTAAGGTTAAATTGTTAAAAGAAATAGACAAATGAAGGTGACTTTCTGGATAGTCCAGGGAAGAACCTCTTATTATCAGTTGGTAAACAACCGGATAGAATGTGGGGATATTTGAACAAAGATGCCAAGGCTATAGTGATAAATCAGTGTCTTTTGGCTTTTCATTATTTTTACCCAATTTTCCATCTGTTTTGTTTTTTTTTCAATTTGATTTTGTAACCAATTGGTGTTTGATGTTTTACTCCTTTATTTAATTATGTAACTCTTTGTGATTTTCTTCCCATAGTAATGTAAACTGAATAATTCCATTTGTTGTTGTTGTTTTTTTTTTGTGTGTGTGTGTTTTTCCTGGCAGGTTCTTGGCCCGAATGTATGCTGCTGAAGCCCTCCTGAAGCGGGATCAGATCGGTGAAGCCATCCAGCTCCTAAACCCAGAGACTGTCTGTGATGTCTCTGTTCTCATCACTCCAACGCCTGAATTCGGTAATTAAAGACGTTCCACAAACTATTATTTATTATTTTCAGCAGATAAGAACTAGAAAGGCATAAACACTGTACAAAGTCTACACAGTGCTGTATATGCCACATATTTGGCAGTGGTTTGATTTTAAAGAGATTTTGCGACTGATGCTCACAGAGTTATCAATTCGCCAAGCTAGAGACGCACTCAGAGAGTACAGACCTCTGCCAAGCCAGCAACTCATTTCCACCCAGACATGCATGCAATTTCTCAATAAAGATGTCTTTTGTTTACGTCATCAACTTAAAGCTGGGTGGCGCCTTGCCTGAGCCGAGCAAGCGCTTTAATGCGCGTATGTAAACCTCCAGTACATGTAGCTTGAACTCCAAAGTTCATTGACCTTGTATGCCAAAAGATCAAAAGTCCTTCAAAAATCCCATCAAAATTCCATGATCACCAGCAAATTTAATCATCTGTTCCTTGTGTCGTTATCAACTTTTCCTGTCAAGTTTCATTCAAATCTGCTCATGACTTTCTGAGTTATTTTGCAAACAGACAAACCAATGCCGATGATCATGTAACCTCCTTCATTGGTGGAGGTAAATATTGCCTCCGATAAAACAAATGCAGTGAAACATCTCCAAGGTGTGAAATCACCAAATTTGCTTCTTGAAGAGGGATAATGCTTCATGCTCATTCAGTCACTGTAGTTTTCCATAGTGAATTTAACCACTTCATAAATATCACAGAGGCTTATTCATATTTCATGCTGGCAAGACATATAAGTGTATATAAATCGATTGCCCTTCTGATTCTCAACTGGCAACATGTCCTGTAGATGTTCAGTATGTTTCAGTTTTACATAGTTCCTGGAAGTCAGAATGTTCCTGGCATTTTATGAGGTATTCACTTCTTCTACACAATTCTGGAAAAATTAGTTTTGAAAAACATTGAAGAAAAGCAAATGAGCAGAATCAGATCTTTGTTCTTGTCCTATAGTTTTGGTTTATAAATGTAGATATTCTCTTTGTACAATAGGCAGATTTTGTCAAAATAAGCATGTTGCATGCTGCGCTGATGCCGCACTGATGCGTATAAATGTGAAAGCTTGCGAATATATGCATTTAGCAAGAACAAGAAACTACAAGTAATTCATGAATGTCTACACTTCAGCTGGATTTTATCTACCAAATTATTCCTTTGACGTGATGCTTTATATTCCAACTTGATATTTGTGACCTTTGCCAGGTGAGAACAAGGAGAGGGACCGCAACGACAAGGCCAACAGTCACGAGGCGCCCGGTGGCCAGGGCGGGGCCCAGAACAACAACAGCACAGGAGACCTGGGGGACGGGGGAGAGCCCCGCAAGGTGATCCACCAGTACTACCCGGCCTCCATCCAGGTGGCTCGCGCCCAGATGTTCTTCAACCTGGCCACCACCCACGCCCTGCGCAGCGAGTGGGACAAAGCCAGGAGGTGTCTGACACAGGTATGGGGTAGGGGCGGAGTGACTATGGCATTTCTGCTTTAAAGGGATGGTACAGTATTGGCGGAGATGAGGATTGGGCTTTTAACTTTTACTGAGATATCAAGAAAACACTTGTGAAAGAGTACAGAGCATACCATTCTAAGAGGAATTCAAAGTTTATTTGATGAAAATTGGTTTTGGAATGGCTGAGATATCCAAAAACAAAGTAAAACAAAGTGATCGTAATTCAACATAGGTTCCTCCTTTTATTAGGATTGCTCTGTTTTGGGTACCTCAGCCATTTCAAAACTAATATTCATCAAATAAGTATTGATTTCCACTTGGAATTAATGGAAATGCTCTTTCATATTGCATTAGAGGTTTCTCATTATCTCACCCAAAAATGTTAGAAACTTGAAGTTAGGTCTCAACCAAAACTATACAATCCCTTGTGAATCAGAGATGAAGTGAATGAAATGATGTAATGTTTTGAGAAACAAAGGGAAGAATTGGGATGTGAAATGAAGTCATACATTGCGATTTGTTTGATAAAAGATAATTGTGTGTATTTAATGTATTTTTTTTTTCAATCAAACTTTGTTGAAACTTGATTGAAATATGCTAACGGCATATTATGCACACTGAAAAGTGCCTAGTTGTTATCAGTGATAACTGTCAAGTGCAATGATTTCTAAAGCATTTTCAACCTTCTTTTCTGTCAGAGCAATGGAGTAAACCATCAGAGAAATATTGGTCCATATTTCTTTATATATGATTTTGGGGGCAACATTGAGAAGCACTGCACTGTGTTCCTTTCATCTCACCAAGGTGTATTTTGTTGAAGAGCTACAAAGTGACTCATTCCTGTACAATTTTCTTCTCTAGGGTTGCCGCCTGATTCCGAGTCATGACATCCCCAAGCAAGCACTGTACACAGCAATATACCTGGAATTACACACTGGTGAGTGTTTTTTGGAGTACAGAGACTGGATTAGTGATCACGGTCTAGTAGTTGTAGTAGTAGCAATAATTGATCTTTGTTTTGATTAATTAGTCATTTTCATCGTCATCATTTGCGATTTCCCACTTTAAACAAAACTATTGCTCCAATGATTTTTTTTTTTGAAAAAAAAAAAAATAAAACGTTTCGTATTGAAACATTATTAGCTGGAGTGTCAGTTTATAATAAAGCAATAAAGATGCTCTTAAGAACTGCTTGTGTGTCTGCTGTCATGGAAAACTCAATTTACACTTGCAAAATTGAGTACTATGCGTGGTTCACAGTTAACAAGTAATGTAAGTAATTTTTAAATCAATGACTGATATTGCATCACATGTTAGAACAAACACTGTGTGCTCATGCTCATTCCAAAGCTACAAAATGCACCATGAAGAATTGTACCTGTCCACATACAGTGTGTTGTATTTGATGTATATGTCTCTGTCTTGTCAACTGTAATGTTTGTTTGTGCAGGGCCCCCAGTAAGAACAGTACTTGCCTACTGATGGGGCTACCCTGTTGAAAAAAGACTGAATAAATAAATAAATGATAGAGAACACTCCTGCATACAGAGCTGCCATTCTGCATCCCCTGCACAGGTAATTACAACATGGCCCTGCAGATGGTCAAGAAGCAACAGATGATTCCATACATCAAGACCACCCCTCTGGAAGCACCGGTCATCACCCCGCCGGTCCCCTCCAGTAGCCCAGGTGTCTTCCCCACGCCCATAGGGTCGCCTGCCACCGCCCGCCCCTCCACCTTCGGCCTCCCAACCCCCATTGGAGGGGGTAAGCCTGGGGCCAACGCTTGGAGATAGATCTATTCCCCCATTACTCAATTTCAAAATTTTCATTCTATATGCCATTACAGTGTGTAAAATAGCACATACTCCTTGCATAACCCTTTATTACTAGGGGGGTGTTTCATAAAGCTGCTCGTAAAGTTACGAACAACTTATGAGCGACTGGTGATCAGTTCTTGTGCTGAATTGTGGAAATTCTGATAAGTGTAGCACATCAGAACTGATCACCAGTCGCTCGTAAGTTGCTCGTAACTTTACGAGCAGCTTTATGAAACACCCCCTATGGGTGTACTAAATTTCTGTCCAGTATCACTTCATCATAGTCTGGTTCAGCCTAACTTTGTTTTAAGCCTGTCAAATGTGCCTGTGAGAACGTTTTCAGCTTACTTAGTAGTCTCTCTGATTAGGGAATATATTATAGTTGTCTACTTAGATACTGTGAAGGTGGACATTTTTACAGGATGGAAATTTTTCCCACATTTAGGGCAACATGAAGATAGCACGGAAATAGAATTTCGCAAATTAGTTCCTTGTTATATCTAATACCTGTGTCTTTGATTTCAAGGCAGGTATATTGTAGGGGTTTAAAAGCTATGCTGGTTGTTGTTTTCGTCATGTTTGCTAGTCCTGTAGCATCAGTGACTTTACTGTCAAAATGCGGGCCAGTTACCTTTTGCAGTAGTACGTTCCTGCCCAAAACCTTTGCCGCCATGACAAAGTTGAGCCGTTTGAAGTGCTTGCTCAATTGTCATGACCAGCTGCAAAATTTAAAAAAAAACAAACCAAAACATGAAATTTGTCTTACTTGGGTGAGCATGAAAAATTCCTCGCACAAAAATATCCACTTTTACAGTACGTGTGTCATACAGGCATTTCTCCTTAGACTCTTTGGAACCTTCTTGATATTTATGTTGAAAAGTTGACAGCCTTGTACGTGATGTGAAAGTGTCCCCCCACCCCCTAAAACTATTATTCAGTTATTTAGATGCAGAGATGAATTTAATTCATAAAGTAAAAATCATGCAAATAATATTGCCGCACCTCTTGGACCACCCCAGGCCTGTAACAGATAGATGATAACACAGTGAAGTGTGTCCATATGAATTGTGCATTTGTAATATGTTTATTTCCTAGTCAGGAGTGATATATTAGCTGTGTTATACAGTCAAATCAATTTATGTACTAGAAATTGACAGAAAACCTCTCTAGGTGAATAGTATGGTATGTATTTAATTGAGAGAATGAGAAATAGATCTTAAGGAATATGTGACATGATAAATTTGCATGATATCAGCATTATGCCATTAGTCCCTTTAAATGATTACAAAATTTAGGGAGCAATGGCTCTATGATGTTATGTTATTTTTTTATTTTGAGGTCATTGTCTTTGATTCTCTATTGATATTTTCAATATGCTTGCCTGTCAAAGGCATACAGCATTACTCCTGGTAATACCTCTGGTAGGGCTCATAATGAATTGTGCTTTCCAGCCATAATTGACTGTCTAGAATTTTGAACCTTTAGCAAGATAAGTTATATTCTTGATCAGTTCATATGAAGCACATCTGGGCAGTATTTCATTTAAAAAAAGTTGATATGATAGCAACTCTTGCTGGAATGGCAATTGTCATGGTAATGACATGAATCCAGCTTCCTGATTGGCTGTGTTGCTATTGGAAGTTGCCATTCCAGCAAGAGTTACTATTGTAACATGTCTTTCTAAAATGTAGCTCTGATAACGGAGTTGCAGTGAATGACAGCGGTCACATCGAAGCAACAGATGCGTGGAAATCATACTGCAAAAGGGAAATTGGCAAGGCAAGATCGCGCTGTTCAATGTCATTTGATATCTGAATGCTGTCCTGTGAAACGTTCTAGGCAGATCTCAGTCACCTGAACACAATTTTTCCTGTTCAATTTGATTTGCTCTTCACCACTTCCAAGTGGCTTTCTTTAAGGTTAATGGCTAACTCCTTGAATGAAGACTACAGTCACTTTGGCATTGTAGTGACAGCATTTGCCACAATGTGGAACGTTATCGATATTCATGGCCAGTAATTGTTGCACAGTACTCTCTTTGTCATCGTAAATGGTTTATAGCTGTATGTGGCTGAGAAAACAGTTCCAGTTGACACTTTCTGAACCTGATGAGAGTGTAGTCTCTCCTGTTGAATGAGCAAGCCATCTGAAGGAACAGGCAATCCATCGAGTAGCCTGTGCATATCCCACATTTTTCCGCAGAGAATCAACAAATCAGGTGACGTCACCACATGTTCAGAAACGCAAAGATTGCAAGCAGGAGCGTAAATATTTAAATTGCGCCATATGGGACCCGAATGTAAATTTGTCATCCTGTCTTTGATCTGATTTGTAGTATTCAACAGCAGCAGGTAAAGATGAGCATCTGACTTATTTTGAGGTCGTGTTGGGAGGCTCAACTTGTGCAGTGACTTGTGCAATTTCTGCTGTGATGTTGTTGTTGTGTTCTGGTTATTGGAACAAGTCTTGTATTCAGGCTCAATAACTGCGGGGATGATTTTGAGGGTCCGTGTGTGGCTCTGTAGCAGACTATACACTATCATGCTGCTTTCGTACATCTTGAATGAGTGTAAAATTTCTCCGAGTGAGATTTTTGTGCCACAAACTTAATCAGAGATGACGTGCGCCAAGGCATGATGGTTCAAGAGCAAACGATGCCTTTTACAGGAGCAGCTGTTTACCAATAACTTTGTGAATTCCGTCTCGTGAGTGCTGTGAATTTCGTCATTGCATTGCCAACTTTAGCCTAAGCTTGCATCATAAATGATTGGTAGTTGGTTTGAGATATTACCCAAATATATTTATTTTATGTACATTGAGAGCAATTAGCGTCACAATTACGAACTACAGAAGTAGAGTGTCTTGAAGTGCTAAACGAAAACGATGAAACTGTCTTGAATTATGGCTTTTTCCAATTTTCATTTCACAGTGTAATGCATTGATCACTCGTATGAAGCGTGGGTTTTCAGGTTTGCTTTCTTGATTTGATTTTTCATTGCTTTTAAATTGATTAGTCGGGCAGGATCTACACTGATGCTTCTCTTAGTTTGTATTGACATTAAAAATTGGACCGTCTCACACTCTCTCTCCGTACTCCCTTCACAGCAAAATTTTCTAATTATCTCCTTTGCCTTTCTGTTTCTTAAAATGATAGTAATAAGCACTGTTCCCTTTAGTTTGGAATTAGAAAAAAAAAAAAGAGAGAAGAAAACGTGTATTCCTCAATAAAACTTATTGAATGAGCATTTATATTCATATGTTACAATTCATTATCTGAAGATGTTTATTGTATTGGAAAAGGAGAGCAAAATATGCTCTATAAGAACTAATGATAATTTTTTTGAAGTGGGCAGAAATGTACTTGGCTTTGTGAAAGCATGTCCTTTCCCTTCTCATTGCAAAGGAGGAAAGAATCTTATGCGGGATTGATGCCAGTATGTGTAAATATGCATTAACTTTTATGAGAAATTAAAAAAAAAATGGCTAACTAATACCAACCATTGAATTTGAGCCTATTGTTGCATTTCATTGATTATACCAACTACTAAAACATATTTGAGAGTGTTTGAGCTGCATATACATGTACCTTGGTTTTCTTTTCCTCCTTATTTCTGTTTACTTTTTCTTCTGTGATATATATATATATATATATATATATATATATATATATATATAGAGAGAGAGAGAGAGAGAGAGAGAGAGAGAGATACGTATATACACACATACATACGTATATATATATATAGATAGATAGATAGATAGATGTAGATAGAGAGATAGATATATTAAAGAGATTAAGCAAATTAAAAAAAAATCAAGGAACAACAGCATAGCTTTGGGTCCATTGCATTCTACAAATCATTTGTGTATTGACTTCGAAACCTCTCGACAAACCAAACAAACCGACAGAAAACAGACACACACACACGCACACACCATCACACACAGGAGCAACGTGATACTTACAGGGACTGTACAGTACTGGTTGAGGTGGGGATTCATGTTTTGAACACTCCTAAGTGAGATAATGAGAAACCTCTTATGAAATATGAAAGAGCATGTAATTTTAAGAAGGATTCAACGTTTGATGAAAATTGGTTTTCAAATTTTGAGATATCCAAACAAGTGATAATAATAAAAGGCGACAGGCCACACCTTTTATTAGGATCTCTTTGTTTCACCTTGTTTTTGGATATCTTAGCCATTTCAAAACCAATTTTCATCAAATAAACTTTTAATACCCCTTAGAATTGCATGCTCTTTGACATCTAATAGACTGGTTTGTGAATATCTCGCAAAACGTTAAAAGCTAAATCCTCACCTCAACCAGAACTGTTAACACCATTGAACTCCTCTTGACGTAAACAGAGAACCAAAACAAAAAGAAATTGGGCATCAGTGCGAATGTATCTTTATTACAATTACATCTGACATATTCAAGAAAGTACATCAATAAATTAAGACTCTTAATTTACCAACATAATTTGAAGAACACATTTCTCACGAACAGCAACCCACAACAACAAACAGAGTGTGTTCGGAATACAGTGCAAAATGTACCGGTGAACATTGCATTTTCTCAAAGACGCATACACATTGTACAATCGTCATGTTCAACAAACTTGAAAGTCACTCGAAATTCTCTGTATAAAAATCATCAGCATATTTTGCAAGTCACATGAACTTATTTGAACGGTTTTTAACAAAGTGTTTCATCTTAAAATAATATATACATTTTATTCTTAATATCCCCATTGAATTTGATAAAAAGTACTGTTGCTCTTCTCAAAATACACGTATTTTACGTGAGTGGGGAGTTACTTTATCATGTATATCGCGCACACGTTGATTTATAGGATCAAACGGTGTAAGTCATATCTTTGGCGTCAAACACAAACATAAAGGGGTATCGCCATCCAAGTCTTAATTTTTCGCTGTAACGTCGCGACGTGTTTGTTTTTGTTTTGTTTTCCTGTTCTTCTTCAGCCTTATGTAAATTAGTGTAACTGTAACGCTCCCGATAGTAACTCTTACTGACTCCTTTTGTATCGATATTTAAATATTGTTGAACTATAGTGGGAAAGTACTTGTTATTTGCATTGAAACATTTGCATTTTTTCCCATTTTCTCTTAATACTGCGAATAAACCTGCACGTCATTAATAGGTATACTAAGCAATTGCATAGACACTCTTGAATTCTTTCAAAATTAAATGAATTTAACAAGAAAAAAAGTAAAGCTGACAACGTCTTATTGGTAGATATGTCGGAACACTTATCAATTATCTGGCATGACAAGGGCATCACTATATGCGTGCAGCAATATAACTGAATCTACACCCTACGAATCGTGAAAAGTTATTTTGCACTCATCATGGCAACGTGTCTTGCACGAGAAATTACAATTATTGCCCCAATCTTTACTATTTTGGTTCGTTTGTTTTTTTTAGGAGAAATTAGCTGTGCTAATTGTGAAAACGTAGACTGCCGACAGTCAACAAAGTATCCCCGATGGGTGGTTTTCTGTAGAAGTTTACAGATATTCAGTGTAAAACTGGACCAGTCCGGTCCTTGGTCTCTTCCTCAAGGAGTGCGAAGCACATCGGATTGACATGCATACGCCCCAGCGCAGTTCCTTCGAGTTAAAGGGCCACTCGGGACCAGTTAAATGTTAGTCTGAAAAAAGAGTAAAATTTGATAACCACAAAAGTGAAAATGTGATCAAAATCTGACAAAGAAAAAAAAATGGGGAAGTTGTGATATTTTCATGTTTCGCTAATTTTTACACAACAATTTCATGAAAAACAGTCAATATGAAAATACAAAATGAGTGAGTTCATAATGTAATCGCCTTACAACTTCCATTATTGTTTAACAATTCACAATCTCATTATTTGTTTGTTTGTTTGTTTGTTTGTTTTTGAATTTTGATCAGAATGTCGCTGTTGTGCTTACAAAATCTTGCTCTTTCTTGTAAGATTTAATTTAACGGGTTCGGAATTGCCCTAAAAGCTGCGCTAAAAATGAAATGAACTTCTCTTTCCCCCGCGTATCCACTGCTCTCTACTCGGCATCTATAATGGGCATGGCCACACCAAGTTTCTCCACTTCGAACCTGTCGAAGGGAGCCAGCTCCTCCACGCTCGAGGCCGTGACGACGACGTCTTTGATGGGCTTATCGTTGACGTCCGTCTCTGTGCGCTCGACGGCCGCCAGGGTGTCGATGCCGCTGATGATTTTGCCGAAGACCACGTGGGCCCCGTCCAGCCATTTCGTCTTCACCGTCGTGATGTAGAACTGGCAGCCGTTTGTGTTGGGTCCTGTAGTTGATGAACGAAAGACCGTACGACATGGTAGTCTTCAGATCTTACTTTTCAGTCCCGCGTCGGAACACTTCACGACGAACTTATAAAATGCGTTTTTCTTTACATGTACTTTCTATTCGTGATGTCATTATTTGAGATGAATCATTGACGAATACACATCACTGGTAATCTTTTAAGTACAATACCTGCTACTCAAAAAATCTATTTTCTTCGTGCTGTGGTACAGACTTCATAAGAAGTGAAAATGTTTGTTCAACTTCAACAACCCCTTTTTGGAAGTGCTGCTGATGATTATATCATCGTGTTTATTGTGTCTGAAATTCCAATGAATTGAAGTGGACGCAATGAACGTCGCCGAAATGTGAGTACAGGAACATCATACCCCCAAACCTCCTTGTTGATCCTATAGGGCCTATACTTCTGATCACCTCAAGCTCATGATAAGGATCTATGGAGAGCAATATGTGACTGACATCTATATTCTCATAAAACTTTTAATTTAGATCTATACGTCCTCTGCCTGATTTGGCGAGATGGCGACACTTCGAACGGCGATGCGTTATCCTAATCAAATCTATTTAATTAACCCTACAAACAAAATTAATTCAAAACGAAACAAACAGAAACCACTCATCAGTTGTCGCTAGTAAATGATCTGCTCAATGTGTTTTAGAATTGCATAACATGTGTTTTCCTTGTTTCCAAAACTAAGTAGTAGTAAGATGACTCTCCGGGAGTTCCCTTTTCAATATAACAGGACCAAGTCATTGTGCGGGCACATTATAACTCAAGCTGGTATCCATACTACAATCTTCATATAGGCCACTGTACACAAAAGGGAAAAAGGGGGAGTACTGAGCCATAAGCAATATTACACGGGTATGAAGTCACTTCGTGAACGTCTTATTGTGGGGTGACGCACATGCACTTGGCACGAGAAAAAAATTTAAAGGGACTGTACAGTTCTGGTTGAGGTGAGGATTCAGCTTTAAACGTTTTGTGAGATATTCAGAAACCACTCTATGAAATGTCAAAGAGCATGCAATTCTAAAGGGAAGCAAAAGCTTATTTGATGAAAATCGGTTTTGAAATGGCTGAGATATCCAAAAAGAAGATAAAACAAAGAGATCCTAATAAAAGCGTGTCCTGTCGCCTTTTATTATTATCACTTTTTTGCATATCTCAGCCATTTGAAAACAAATTTTCATCAAATAAACGTTGAATCCTTCTTAAAATCACATGCTTTTTCATATTTCTTAAGAGGTTTCTCATTGTCAAACTTAGGAATGTTATAAACCATGAATCCCCACCTCAACCAGTACTGTACATTCCCTTTTAGCTGTTTCCAGGCTTGTTTTGTTTTGTTTTGTTTTGTTTGTGTTTTGTTTGTGTTTTGTTTTGTTTTTCTTTGTTTTTCTTTTGTTTTTGTTTTGTTTTTATGCATACTCATGGTAGGCTCATTTGATGAATGATTCATGAGTGCATTGTATACGCACTTGTGGCAACCCCCCCGGAAGTCGTTCATTCGCGGGTTCTTGTAAACCATTTTTTTTTTCTGTTTTTGTACTATTACGAGAAAAGCATTAGTGTCAATCCGAAAATGTGACGTACTTAAAGAGGTTCTATAGGGATAAATAGAACCTCTTTGGATGCATCTGGCTATTACATTCTCACCAGCATTAGCCATGGCCAACCAGCCAGCGCCGTAGTGGTCAAGCTTGAAGTTTTCGTCGTCAAAGTGGTCCTTCCCATAGATGCTCGTGCTTCCGCTACCATCGCTGCTGAGGAAGTCGCCGCCTGTGGGTCGGGGGACAATCGGCGTCAACACACAAAATAAAAGAAGATAAATGAGGGTAGTTGTCCTATAAGAAAAGGCGCGTAGTATCTTTACAGCAAACGTCGATTTGTGACAGCTGTAATTACAGACGATAATGGTCAAGGCAACAATTTTCACTCATACATCATTTTTTGAAAGTGCGATCCAACTCCATATTCAAGCGGGATTTAGTAAGTATCAAAGCAAAATCAAATAAACATAATAAAAGAAGTTTCATTCACTTTTGGAAATCAAAAGTTACGGCAGTTTGATGTTTCCCTTCTTAACAGCTTACATGATGAGGCGGTGATGTCATGACTTCACAATAAAAATCATCCCACGGTATCGGCAACATGCCGGCATAAAGAACACAAACGAACAATACCTGTAGTCACGCATGGTGCGGGACAACAGAAATAATCCAAAGCAACCACGCATGTATGTCATGATTGAGCTGTTATCGAAGAGTCTCCATGAAATAGTGTGGGACAATGTCAAACTGATGCAATATAATGGTATATTTTGTAACACTATACCAGTTCTTTCATTATGGTATGATTTTTATCAACTCGAAATACACAATCTCAGCACCACGTATGAATTTGACTGAAGATTATTAATGTGCTCTAAATCGTTATAAGACTTGCAATCGCGCATGACGTTTGTAGCATATACTCAAAAATCTAACAGAAATTCGTATTTTCAGATTTCATTAATTTCTTTGACTTTTCGATTTCCCAAGTATGATTTTTGATCAGCGACCAGTAATAGGTTGATTCATTTTACTAATTCTATTCTTTTCATTTTAAAGCTCGCTTGAGCATAGGCATCACACAGGGAAATTAATTCAGATCAGTCATTAGGCTACGCTATTTTGACCATGTGAAACGAAACAGGAAACAGAGTCGATAGAGTCAGATCGAATTAATTAATCATACAGATGTCTGAGTCACAACAGCTAACAGCACCAGTCCATTGATGAGCTCCGGCACATTTCTGACCCAACTGATCAACATTTCCTTTTCTTTAAGATAAGATAGGTCCTGCATAAAGTGTTTGAGCTGCAGGAAATTCATGATGCGTCATTATAGAGAATAAGAGTCGATTAAACTTAAAATTCTTAAGAGAAAAGTTTTTGTAACGACCCGAATAGTGCCAAGGTATGACCAAGCTTGGGGAGAAGGTAGAATAAAAGGGGGATGAGAGTGGTTCAATATGGCTTGTGGTCTTCTTATACAGAGCCGAGGAACTGCTGTAATAGTGCAGGAAGGGGTGTAGTGCTAATGCTGGGGTCAAGGGCACCCCCCCCCCCCCACCCCTCCCTCGGAATCAGAAACCATACAAAAATGTTATAGTACGGTCTGCTATGTCGAAATATTGGATCCCGTGAGATTTTCGTGCCAAAATTGATTTTTTTAGCTAACTTTGTCAATTTTGGGGTGCTGAATCCAAAAAACTTTAGTTCCATTTTTTTCGACCACGTCTTCAGCCGCCATTTTGAATTTCACAATGGCCGCCATAGCAAACTGTATTTTGACCCAGTTCTCATAATGTGAGCATCAATGAAGGTTCAAATTTGATGCAAAAAGCATGTTTATGATATCAGACATTCTGATACACCATTTCCTGATATTGTAGAGTGTTTAATACAATTTGAGGGCTGCCATCTTGAAATTCAAAATGGCCGCCATAGCTAACTGTGTTTTTACCTGTATCTCAGGTTGTAAGCAATATGGAAAGTATTAATTTGAGGCAAAAAGCATGTCAGACATGCCAACATATACATTTTTGTTTTAAATGATGGATCATTTTGGTTAGCGGCCATCCTGAAATTCAAAATGGCCACCATAGTATATGTAATTGGGCCTATATCTCATATTATATGCAGTGTGTAAGGTTCTAAGTAGGGGCAAAGAGCATGCGTATGCTATCAGACTTTCTGAAACATCTTTTTCTGTCCATTTTGATATTATACTAGTAGGTGGCCATCTTGAAATTCAAAATGGCCGCCATACCAGAATGCATATTTTGACCCATATTTCATGTTGTAAACAATACAGAAAGTTCACATTCCGGGCATAAACCGGGCTCATGATGTTGAACATTCAGATGCACTTTGATCCCCTCCCTAAAATTGCAGATCATTTTTGCGGCTGCCATTTTATCTTTCAAAATGGCTGCTTTTCAGCTAATATCTGTGGTTCAAGCAACTTTTAGGCATATCAAGTTTATGGAGGTGTACATTGTACATTCTTTTACAAACATACACACACATAATTATACATTCTGTAATAATGGATTATTCGCATTGGCTGCCACTTTTGAAATTCAAGATGGATTTCTACCCATATTTGGTGCTGTAAGATCTTTATCCTGCAAATTCAAGCATGCTGGAGCACTTTCATGTATAGGACCTACAAATATGTGGAAGTCAATCACTTCAATAAAATAGTATTATCATTGCATAGGCAGGACTGTTTTCTGCAGGTACACTGCCACGTTGAAATGCAAAATGGCTGCCATGGGAAACAATCCTTCAAGAGCATTGCATTTGGGTAAAACTTGTGAATCATGTGATTATAGTGTCAAAGCAAATAACTTTCAAAGGTGAATCAATAACTGTGTCTGAGTGAACTAGATGCCCCATTTAGACGATTTGGTTGTGGAGTTTAAATAAACAATATTAGCCGTGTATCGGAAATTTACTTAGTTAACATCTTCTAGGCTCGTTCCCTGCATGTGTTTTTGAAGTCACAACACTTGTATAGGGCTGTACACAGTGGAGGATTGGTTCTAAATTCTTCCAGAAACAATGACTTTTGCATTTCTTGCCATATGAACATGATAATGAATTCTGTGGCTATACCGTTGGTGTATCGACCGGGAGCTCAAAGCATTTACTTGCACAGTTTATAAATGTATATCTGCTGGAAATAACGACAATGTACCACATAATAATCCCCTGAAGTAGAGGCACAAATTAGGGTGTGAAGGTTTACGAGTTTTGTTCTCTGGATGTGTTGTATCAAGATTCTACGAGAGCAAATTGTCCAGGTTGAAGTCATCCACGCCCAACTTCTGGAAGGCATGGGCTGTTTCATTGCACATTCTGCATGATTCAAGGCTTAGAGAATTCTTGATCCATCTGCTCTTTGAGACATCCTCAAATTTTCAACTTCAGCCTGTGCCATGAAAGGCATGACCAAGCAGACAATTGTTTTTCGCAACAATTTGCAGAACATAATCTCTCAACAGTGTCAATTGTACTATATCATCTCCTTTTCCAGTGATGGAGCAGACAACGTACGATGCAGTTTTAAAAGTAAAGCAAAGATCCATTAGGAGAATGAAAATGTCAGTGTCTAATACGTAATGATCATCAATATCTCTGAAATTCTATGTTTTGCTCTTGAAGTAGCATCTAATATATGCAATGGAATGAGGATATCAGCTTCCTCGTTGTGACGGGTGACAACTCCCATGGTATCTTTGATGAACCCTTTGTTTCTTTTTTTTCCCCGTTCTGTGTCAGATGGAAGAGAAGGCCATGAAATTGTTAGATGAAGAGTCACTGTGGAATTACTTAGAACAGTAGAACTCATATAACTTCCGATAATTGTATCGTCCAGTAATGACTCGATAATGACAAGTCTATCAGATTGCTGTACCAGTAGAAGCGTTATAAGAAGATAGTGGTCCTCTTAAGCTTAATGACTTTTTGATCCAATCTTACACAATGTATTTCAATTGCAAGAGCTGAATGTCTGGCCTTTCTCATATTATCCCAGACAGATCTTTTCTCATATTATCCCAGACAGGGTTTGTTTTGTTTTTTTGGTTTTTGTTTAATTCTTTCAGATACAAATTCTTAGTACAGAACATGAAAACTTCCCTTTTCATCGCTTTCTAGAATATCCTCCTTGAATGTTTCCGATATCTGATTGCCAAGCACCATATTCATAAGTTTCAATGCAGTGCAAATTTTTGAGATTGCCCTCGTGCGATGATGTTCTAAATTGTTGAGGAATTCTGATGCATCCAAAGTGCCACAGAACTGAGCTATTATTGCTCCTTTTTAGTTTTCGAATCATTGGCGGTACATCAGTAATCATCTTGGAAGTCTTGATAATTGAGGATGACCCACACAAGGGCAATCAGGTAAAATCTACTCATTGGCATTCCTTATTCATTCTGTGTTATTCCAGAAATACATCCAGCAATTATGAGCTCCCTGATGAGTTGTTTCATTTTGTGGTCAACAAACACGCTTGTGAGTGGGATGCCTGGTAGGGTGACTATGGCATTTTTTGCCATTGCGAGACTTTTCCTTGTTTGTCTTTATTCTCTCGAGGCGGTATCAAGTTTTTAAAGATCACCTCTAATCGTATCAATGCTTGCTTTTGTTCAACTATTTAATAACTGGGATTAAAAATAAATATCAACGAGGTTCCATGACAACAAATAATGTCTTGCCTGAGAGGCAAAACAAATCACGTGTACGCGAACCACATACCCGCTTGGCTATTATGGGACGTGGGATGTAACGCTTACACACTTGCCCACACTAGTCTTATGGGAAGTGGTATGGGACCCTTCCCCTCCCCCCCCCCCCCCCCTCCTTACGCAGTCTTTGCCCCTCAGGATGACTTGATGACGTCATTGGAACCTCGTCCTTACAGTCTGAATTTATGGCGGCCATTTTGAATTAAGAAATGGCTGTCGTTCTGCGTGACCTGAAAATGAATTCGGTCTAACTAGGACAATTTTGGCAAATTCATCTATGGCTCTTACCACAGTTACAGTATTACATGTATTATGTTTTTCTTTGGCCACCATCTTGAATTTCAAGATGGTGACCTATCTAATGATCTACAATAGGAAACAGCTGTACTGGAACGTTAGACACCACAATCATGTGCATTACTGAAAATTTGATGCTCCTACAGTAATTGCAACATGAGATATGCATAAAAACGCTACGGCGGCCATTTTGAAATTCAAGATGGCAGCCTAGTAATTGTATCAAAACAATCCACAATATCAGAAAATGATATATCGGAGTGTCTGACATCCCAACCATGCATTTTGCACCAAATATGAAGCTTCTACAATGCTCGTGTATGAGATGTGGTTCAAAATACTGTTTGCTATAGCGGCCATTTTGAAATTCAAGATGGCAGCCAACAAATTGTATCAAAACAATCCACAATATCAGAAAAAGATATACCAGAGTGTCTGACATCACAACCATGCATCTTGCACCAAATTTGAAGCTTCTACAATGCTCACTTAATGAGATATGGATAAAAATACAGTTTGCTATGGCGGCCATTTTGAAATTCAAAATGGCGGCTGAAGACGTGGTCAGAAAAAATGGAACCAAAGTTTTTTGGATTCAGCACCCCCAAATTGACAAAGTTGGCCAAAAAAATTAATTTTGGCACAAAAATCTCATGGGATTACATAGTAGCCCCTACTATTATTGGTTTTCTGGCTTTTTTGTTCGTTTGTTTGTTTGTTTGTTTGTTTGTTTGTTTGTTTGTTTGTTTGTTAGACTATGAGTAAAAAGTGTCCAGTGCTGCATCACTAGTTTTTGTTTTGTTTTTACTTTTTCTTCTTTTTTTTTGGGGGGGGGGGGGGGGTGGGCTGGTGAGTCGAAAACGATACCTTGGATCATGAATTCCCGGATCACTCGATGGAACTTTGTATTGACGTAGTTCTCCTCGTTTTTGGGGTCGGAGAAGGTGAAAAAGTTGGCCACGGTCTTGGGGACTACCTCGCCGAAGAGTCCGAGCTCGATGGTGCCCGCCGGCTCGCCTCCGATGCTGATGTCGAAGGAGACCTTGTGCGTCACCATGGCTTTCGCCTCGGGGTCATCGGCCTATGCCGCAGGGATAATAATGATAATGATAGTGGTGGCAATGATGATTACAATAGCATTGATAATGCTACTATACTTATAATAATAATAATGGTGGTAGTCAGCGTGAGGGCCTTGGCAAAAGGCTTGATATAACATGGCTTATTTTGGTCTTATTCCAATCAATTGCCTGATCTGATCGTTTTAAGTAACTAGGACGGAGAAATCAGCATCGTCGCCATGTGCTCATGAGTTTAAATTTTCAAGGGTCACACTGACGGCAGTGGAGCATAATATTGGCAACTACATGTAAAAGTATACGGGAAGTGAGTTTGTCTAGACGTATTCCCTAACTTGTCCGATTACATTGTCGTATCCATAAAAACTAAATTAACCGCACCAATCGCCCCACCTCCACTATATAAGGCCGCCATTCGCACCCCCCCCCCTTCCCTCACCGGAAGCGGAAAGGGGGGGGGGGGGGGCCTAGACGTCTGATTGCGGTGACTAATATAGACTCAGAACCGAGAGAATGAGTATCTTTCTGCAAGATACTAAGAAACTACATGTGAAATGCTACAGAGCATACCATTCTAAAAGGAATTCAAAGTTTACTTGATGAAAATCGTTTTTGAAATGGCTGAGATATCCAAAAACCACAAAGTAAAACAAAGATCGAGATCCTATAAGTTGGGTACTATGGGTCCCACCTTTCATTATGATTAGTAGCGCCTATCGCTTGTTTTGGATATCTCATCCATTTCAAAACAAAGTTTCATCAAATAAACGCTGAATTCCTCGTGGAATATTATACATATATGCGCTTTCATAAGAGGTTCTCACCAAAAATGTTAGGAACCTGAAGCCAGGTCTCAATCAAGACTATGTCATCCCTTTAATATTACCATTGTTTATAGACGGAGATAGCGCGAGATAAAACACAAGATGGGAAGAGACCGACACAGACAGAGACAGTGAAGGAGAGAGGATGATTCAAGAAAAGAACTTAAGAATGAGAAGAAAAAAAGCTTGAAAAGAAACAAATTCATGAAGTAGAAGGCGAGGGGAAAACTGCCAGTGCAGTGGGGAAGAAAACCCGTGTGGTTGAAATCTGCGAAGTGCACTTGGAAAAGTTCATGGGACACAGGTGAGAACAGGCCATAAATATTGTAGTCTTTGTCAAAGACCCTCCCGTTTTATAAAAGTGATTGCACGAGGAGCAAGCAGAGCGGAAGGGAAGAATGAATGGACACTGTGAGCGGAAAAAAAAAAAAAAAAAAAAACATGCCAAGAGCTTTGATACGAGGGGGAAGGAGATCGAGCATGCACTATTTTGTGTATGCAACGTGGCAGCGTGGATGCTGATCGCTTCGCAAGGTGCCGAACCATCGGTATGGTATGTAGCTGTGACCTTTTATTTTCCGGGGTCAGAAATATCGGAGTTTTTGTCAGCCCTATACACAAACTCACACACACTGCACACACGAACCCTTTCATGTCAGCATAGACATTAAAAATAGGCAATGATTATTTTGTTGACTTGAATGTTACTTGTCACTGTTGAAACCCTTGTTTGTATATCGCATATATTCTTTATCGCCATTCTGAACTTTTTGAAGTATAAAGAATATTAGGGTGTAGTAGGCCCTATATTTTCGAACTCAAACTCAAAGAACTTCGGGCCTTTGAAAACCTCGCAGATAATCAGGAGTCTTGAAGTAATCGGATGTGGATGGTGTATAAATAATGTTACAAATCATTATTGCACTCCATATCGTTTCCATGGAGGACAGATGAAGTCTCAACATGCTCAATATACTATGAATACTTGAATTAGACGCTGCTATCGCAAAACCATTAATTCTACAAAACCATTAGCCCGACCAGACGCCGTGCAACACTCGTGTACGGCGACAGGGCTGTGTATAGTTATAACCATCAGAGATAAAACTGTAGTTGATATGAAAGTTTGATATGCACGTTTAAATTTTTGGTAATTGCGTTTGGTTTAAAGAAAGAAAGGGAAACATAAGACATTCACGATATATTATTTCACGACTGTGTAAGTGATCCCGAAAGTTCAAATTCATGAAAATTATAACTTGTGTAAAGGATGCATGGTAACGAGACGACAGGCAAGACCCATCTCAAGAATATCGATAAGGCATCTCTCAAAATCGTTTGCATGAGCTATACACTCACCTTGACAAAGGATGCAACCAACACAACAAATAACAACAGAGTGATGTAGAGATCCATGGCAGCTTGCTATCAATCAATGGAAGTCCCTCGAACTTGAGATTGAACCAGCAGTGGACGGATAAGGCAAATTATGACAAGAGGTATGTGTATGATACTGGACCGGGTCGTCGCGGTATTCACGTTCCTTCTTCTGCGATAGCTGGATGGCAAGTGCCCGTGGTGTATGAGTGGGGACGTGGCCGCGCTGTCACCCCTGAGCAATCCTGCTGTTTTCTCCCCAAGCTGGCTAGAACTCTGGCCTCGTCATCAACATCCGTCGCTAGAGACTCACGTGCAACGTGGCAGTTCTATAGTCTGCCACTCTACATGCAGGTCAGACCTTTTTGGGGGTAAACTGTTGTAGCTACAGGTCAGAATGTAGAGGAAATGTAATAAACTTTCGGTAATCCAGGTGCAAGCTATCGAGCGATGTCTAAAGGAAATTGATAGAGGAGCTCGTAGATAACAAAGTATACAGAGGATTAACATCGGTGATTAAGGTAGCGAAAATTGTATATGGAAGCGATCTGTTAACTTATACATGTATTACACAGCATGGTGGAACTATATTATGAAATAGTTGGGGGAAAAGAGCAAAAGCGTCAAGACAGATAATAACCCTACATCAGACGCTGTATTATAAACATTCACAAAACGTCGCGGCTATGTTGAAGAGCATTGTCTGACCATCAGAAAGCAAACTCCGCCAAGCCCTTCCTGCATTACTCACAAAGAGTTGTTTACAAACTCAGTCGAACTCATAATAGCCAGGTGTTATCATAGCCGAACAGTGCATATTATTGGTGTCAAGTTTTTCATCTCTTCCCCCTTCTTCCTTTCTCCTTTCTTTCTTTCCTTCCTTCTCTCTCTCTCCATCCCCCTCTCTCATCCTGTCTATTCCTGCTGGTGTTCTACCACGCTGTGTAGTGGCAATTTCAGAGCTAGTCTGAAAAGAAAGAGTAAAATTTTATTGTTTACCATCATGGTCGATTCTTCTCCTCTTTTCCATAATATAACGTCTGTTAACAATGAATGTCCCATGTCCTTCTCATGTTATCGGTATGTAAAACATTAATATTTTATATATATACTGTTGTGTTGGGATCGATTTAGTTAAAGAGGTAGGCCTATACACGTTCACGCTGCAATGTATTTTCAAATGTAGTTTATTTGAGAGGTTGTTTCTGGCATGACCTCTCTCTTCGAGCTTCTCCTTCTCGAATGATACAATTCTGTGTATATATCGATCACACATTGGTTACAACATACAATGAATTGGTGAATGGGGTGGAGTCTTCGTGTTAAAGACAGGGTTTTGATAGGGCAAAACTTTGGTTGTTATAGAAACAAAGGCGGGACTAGTTTTAGAAAGAAGGAAGTATTCTTGGATTTGGATTCAACAACAATCAATGGGGGAAGGGCAGGATGTTTGGGTTTCGTTCGATGGGGCGACAGCAATGTATGCGCAAGGGATGATGGAGGTCAATAACTGGAGGTGGATATAGTATTGGTATAGGGGTCATTGACTGGCCAGAGGTGAAGTGACATATCCGGTCATCAT
Source organism: Diadema antillarum (assembly GCF_040938485.1). Classification (NCBI taxonomy): domain Eukaryota; kingdom Metazoa; phylum Echinodermata; class Echinoidea; order Diadematoida; family Diadematidae; genus Diadema; species Diadema antillarum. Next base: position 1,214,119 of record NW_027271821.1, read on the forward strand.
GGGGGGGGGGGGGGGGGGGGGGTAGTGACAACTTTGAGTATCATTACACAACAATCATACGTCCCCGTCAATGTCAATGTCAATTATTATACGCACATTTAGTCCATCCGGTATTCGTCTCTAATTTCAGTCTGTCCCTGTCCTTATATCCTTTATCCCTGCAAACTTGTCCCTATATCTCTGATTTTCTGTGTCTTCTTTATCCCATAATCATCATGTCAAGAACACACTCGCCGTAAGCGCATCCCGCAGTGGATTTTTTTTTTCAATGTAGGTCTATTTCTAAACATGTGCAGCATTTCCAAAATGATTGCATAATCATTTGTTTTAATGAATATTGTTTGTAGGAAATAAATGGCATTAAACCTTGATATTGTGAAGTTTCGCTGACTCTTCTCGAACAGTTAATATGAGTATCTAAATGAGTGAGCTGATATTATAATCACTTCACATAATTATCATTGATCGTATCCCCAAACTGATGAAAAAATTTTTTTTTTTAATATAAAGTTTTAAACTTAATATGTTATTTCTGGCTGAAGAAGATCAAAATAATTATCAGTAAGTGTATTACGATTTAAAACCGGACATTATTGGGACATTATTGAACACACACACAAAAAAACAGGAAAGAAAAACGGGAAAATTTAAGATTTTGTATAGACAAACTGAAATGACTAGTTGTGAGGCTATGACATCATCCTCCCACTCATTTGCATAGACCGTTCAAGAACTGTTTTGTAAAAATTAGAGAAACGTCAGTTTCCTAACTTCGTTACCGAGTTTTGTTAATGCTTAGGCCTACTATATTTTTATTCTTTCTTTTCGGATTACGATATATTGTCTTGCTGGTAATTGTCCTTTAATCATAACAGGAAAAATTTCTGATCGGTGTTTCATCGCACGTGAAAGGGGGGGGGGGGAGAGGGCGAACCCTCCGAAATTCTACTTTAGTGTGTATTTATCTCTCTTTTCTTTTCCTTTTTTTTTTTGTCAGATGTGTGTGCACATGAGGCAAGAGCGCAGCATGAGAGTCTGATAAAGCGGTCAAGATAAGTCCGATCCCCAACTCCCATCCCCCCCCCCCCAAAAAAAAAGAAAGAAAAAAAATGTAGGCCCATTGACTGTACTATACCAGTCCCCTACTAAATTCATTGAGTACTTAAGTAACCCTGAACACTGAACAGATGAAAATGACTATATTTTCTAAATCGATAAACTCTCTTCTTGTTAGTGGTGGGTATCATTCACGACATTATCATCTATATAATAAAGTGAAAATATAATTTCCTTGTTATATTGCCATTCTTTAGTATTTGTCATGAAAGCAACACATTTTTTCTTTGTTTCTTCCAAATTGTAAGTCCCTAGATAAGTTTTAAAGGTCTGTCTTTGATCACTATTATGCATTCCAGGGATCTATAAGATTAATACAAGCCTGCTTTCCTAGGACCCCTCCAATTCGCTTGCCCTAGAATTATGATGTATTGTATTGCATTGTATTGTATTGTATTGTATTGTATTGTATTGTATTGTATTGTATTGTATTGTATTTTCTGTCATTAAAAAGATATACAAACAAAGATATGTTACATAAAATAAGCTTTAACGGAGGGATGACCCTACTCAGCGTTGTTATCGAACAGCGCTGTTTTACAGACGGGCCCCTTACATGAGAAATAATATACATAAGTACAGTTACATAAGAAGAAAATACCCCTGTACAAACATTCAGAGAATAATATTTCCGATGAGAATTAGATACATTTTTGATAATAAAATCAACAAAAATATAGGCATTTCCGTATATTCAGCTGAGAAAGAAAATGAATGAGGAATATGCATCTACATGGTAGGCCTACATAAACAATTCTCACATAAAATCAGAAATACAATTTTCTAAACCCTTTAAAAATATATCTGCACTTGAGGTCAATTTCAAAGCATTGTACTTAATCATCGATCCCCTATAATGTCTTGTTCTTTTACAATAATCAGTATGAGGCTTCGGGAGAAGAACATTTCCTGCGTTACGGAGAGAATATGAGTCACATGAAGGATGGAATATTTACATCATTCATAGACGAGGATAACGTACTACGAGTTGATTTAAATACAAACATGTTCAAATGCTTCCTACGTCTAGACTCAAGAGAATACCAGTTTAAAACAGAATGAATTTGGAAGTTAAACACATGTTTGTAAGGAGTGTTTTCATGATAACCTGCAGCGGCCCAACGCGATTTTGAAGAATTTGCAGTTGTTATATATATTTTATGACTTGAATCAAGAGTAATGATTATGATATCAGCATATTCAAAAAGTGGCAAGATATGCTGATAAATCAACTTCAGATTAGATTTATTCATGAATTAATGTTGATCTATTTTCCATAGACTGTAATAATTACCCTGTATAAAATGTTACTATACATTACATATTGTTATGCACTGTATCAGCTGTTCTCACAAAGGCTTATGTATTACTGGGAATCTCGTGTTCTTGATGTGGAAACCTGGAATAAACTTGGTATATCGACACGCCTAATCGCTGAGGAGCACAGAGATTAGAAAATCGTGCAAGTGATAACTATTTTGTTTCAAACTTTTGAGTATTTTATAAACGACCTCCTTTGCAACGTTATTATAATGGATATTGTTTCCACTAACATAAAAATGTTATATTTAGTTGAATTAATGCTCACCAGAAATTGGTAAGACAAACATAAATAAGAAAACGCTAAAAGTCCTGACATATAAGATTATTGTACCTAATATGCTATCGAGGAAGTAAATTATTTATCATTTCAAATAAATCATTTATTACATAACGTACACTTTTAGTGAGACAACACATCGACTGCGACTGGCCTTGATCAATATCACAGCATCTACTGCTTCGGGAAGACAGCTATACACTATGAACGATTCACACGGGGAGCTCTCAGAATCGAAAAGAGAAGCCAAGATCGGACGCGAAGCCCACCTCCGTGTGCGCATGCGCATTACACGTTAGCAACCACAAGAAAATACAGCCGAACGACGTTGTCTGCACCTCCGTAACTCTTCGTTAGAAACATGGTAAGATCAACAAGTTCTCAAGTTTTGTCTCGAATTTGAACATTAACTTTTACGTTCTCAGTGACACCTAGATTTGCGATCAACTGATGCAGCTGAAGTGAGAATCGGCTCGTAAATATGCAGGCTGGTCATCGACAAATGTGTCACAGGTGTAACCCTATTGAACTACAATGAGTGCATGCTGTATAGCTGCATGCAGAAATATGCAGCAGCAGCAAAGCCTGTGTGCTGTGTACGTTCGTATCACTGCACTGAGAACGTTCGTATCACTGCACTGAGAATAGTAATAGTGTGTACTGTAAACACTGACAGTCAATCCCACACTACACAGCTACATCACACTGAATCATGATCAGTGATAGTTTAATACAATATAGACTAGGTCTAGCTAGGTGGATCTAGTAAGTTTTTTGGTAATCACGTAGAAATGCACACCTACCGTTCGCTTCGCCGTTTGTCAATCAAATTTTGTGCAGCTCTTGGAGATGCTAAATTGAATCATATCAGAGAGTTTTCATAGAATTAGAAAGCCGAAAAGGGAAGAAAAATGAGAAATCGGAGTTGAAAAGTACGTCGGTCGCGATCATAGTTCCGACGTAGTAAGTAGTGCATCGATTTCACAGAGAACGATGTCAACGATTATAATCGATTCTGGTAGTCTCTAATTAGCCGCTTACTAACAATATTAACACGACTTGTGCAATACGTGTGGGCCCCAGATATGCTTTCCATTTTCGCATTTTTTCTCATTCTTTTCACTGCCACTATCATGATTATCACTATTTAAATTATTGATACAGATTATTCATACCAGGATTTAGCCATCCTTTCTTTAGAAATTGTGGCAAGTATTGATTTTATCATGACAAAAGTTGATGATTTAATTTGAATAGTGTTGAAGGGAAAAGAATGAGGTTGAAGGAAAAGTGGAAGAAAAGAGTAAGGCTATTAGAAGGAGGGATAGAGAGAGAGAGAGAGAAAAGAAGATGAGGAGGAAGTTGACTTCGAAGGGGATTTGTTGTTTGTTCCTGGTGATGGTAAAAATGGTAGATTCTATTAAATTTATGTTTTTAATTGATAAGTTCAGAGTATAAATTATTGTTTATATGATAGTAGGCCCCCTAACGCTATTAATTTTTCCATTTCATTTTATTATGTATACAAGAACTGCAACCCCAATATTTGCTTTTGTTTCGTAGTAAGGTTCATTTTATTATCTTTTATTGTTTTGTACACATATTATCCTCCTATCATTCAGTCAGCAAAATATGTTGACAGATACAATGTTTGTATACAGTCAAATGCAGCACGAAGGAGAAAATTAACTAAAACAACAAAAAACAGACGCATCGAGATCACTTTCTTTCTTCAACTTTTTACTGTTAAGCCGACGTAATTATTGTGGTTAAACAAGCGGCTGTATCACAGACTACAACAATCGATCATCATCATTATATCGCTTTTCCACATAATCGATCATCAATCATGCTACGCTGATACAGCCGTTGATCGGCGTACTTTTGAGTCAAAATTAGCTACTTTTCTTCTGTAATTGGCTATGAAATTTCATGAAACCGTCAGATATGGTTCATCTTGACATTTCTGATAGCCACGAAAAGTTTTTATTGACAAATTAAGGAAGGAAATGGTAGGTGTGCATGGTGTGCATTTCTACATGATTACCTGTTTTTTCTTTCATGTGTGATATTGTTGGTTGGAAACTGAAATGTCGGGGGCCCGCTAATTAATGTACTGTCACACCTGTTCGTCAAATGACCTCCATATACCCAAAAGGGGCCAAACATGTGCAAACTCACCCTTGGGCCTTGTGGTGGACACTAGCCTAGGACCCAGCATCAAAAAGTGTCTAACTTGTTAGACATCTACTTTACTTTGTGAATTGTGTGTATACAGGAGACCTCTATAGTCTAGATTTCTAGAGTAGAGGGTTCTATTTTGTGTGTTTACGGTGCTTATCTCTCGTGTTTAATTAATTGTATTTTATGGCCCCACTTATGAAAAAATCTTGGCTTCCTATGATAAAAACGTTGCATGAAAGGGGCCCTTGATTTGAAAGCAATTCATCTAGCTATGTGATTTGTATATTTCTATGTATGAATTAGATTCTAGTTATGTTTTCTAGATGTGTATGGTTTTTGGTGTTAAATAAACTGAACTGCACTGGTAGATGAAGATCAACACACTGCAGAGCCAGCTTGGTAACTGTACACGCTGTTACCATGGGTTTATGGTATATTCAACAGACTTTCTAGTGTGAAACTTTGTAGTGTGTGATTAAAATGTGATTATGTTACACCGTGTACCTGGTAAATTGGTTATCTCCCTTCTATTATATTGAAACATGTACAGCAGGGCAGCTGTGTTTGTAAATCATGTTTTGCTGTTATTTTGATTTTCACAGCAATCATAAATATCGGTGTCAGACCATTTCCCCCCCCCCCCCCAAAAAAAAAAAAGTATCATGCTGCTTGCTGTAACAATGGAAAATTTCACACATTTCGCATGACATGAAACTAACTTGAAAATAGAAGTACCTTGTATGCTAGTATTTTTGTTTGTTACTGTTGTGTGTATTTTGTTTTCTGTTTTTAATTCTGTGGAATTAAAAGCATGTGAAATTCATTTCACAATTTGAGCCTGGCTGAGCATGAAAAATTATTCATTACTCATGAAAATGTCCACTTTTACAGAAAGTTCTTGGGCAAACTAAATGTCATGAAAGCCATCCATGAAGGGGCCACTTTTTCTGTACCCACTTTTCAGGTGCAGCTGTTGCCTGTGTCCAGTAAGCTAGTGTTTTATAGTAATCACTGTTTGTCAGGGATATTGACATCTTTTTGTTGATAATTTTTTTTATTTTGTCACACAGGCTGAAGTTGAAGAAGCACTGAAGAGGATTCTCTCACACAAGGGTGTGATTGGCTACATCATTGTCAACTCAGAAGGTAAAGGGAAAATATAATGCCTGACTGGCGACCAGAGTTGTGCAATTTCTAACACGATTATCTTTGTAAGATGAAAAAAATGACGCTTTGTTTATCGCATAGTACTCATGCATGTCTACTGCACCGTGTTAGTTTATCTGTAGCTGTGAAAATATTCATCAGTGTGAACCTGACGCTATTTATGAGAGGCGGGAGCCTGCAGGGACTCTGGACTGTGATCTCTCCCAGTCAGTGTGTTGTCCCTTGGTCCCCACAAAAGACCCAGCTTTGCCCTGTTTCTGGTAGTAACACATTTCACATGCAGAAAGTGTACAGTCTGCACCACTAATCCTGTTGAAATTGACTCCTACTTCAAACTGTTGGCATGTATGTTATGTGTTGGCAAAGCTTTTTACTGTGATTAAGTCTGAGAGACTTGAATGTCAAACAGATTATTTTTTCCCTCTCAGAACGAGGATATGCTCACAACCAAACAAGCATACATGTTTTCTGTAGAAATAATGTGGTATACATGATGAATCTTGTGTGTTTGCAGGCATTCCCATCAGGACAACCCTTGATAACTCAACCACTGTGCACTACGCGGGTCTCTACCACCAACTGGCTGCCAGGGCGAAGAGTAGCGTTCGGGATGTTGACCCTCAGAATGACCTGACCTTTTTCCGAGTTCGCACCAAGAGGCATGAGATCATGGTTGCTCCAGGTTAGTTTTATAAACACACCTGATTTTTATATGGAAATGCAAAGTGTACAATATGAAATTCGAAACGATCATAGTGGCAAAACACAAGATTTTGAAGTTACTTAGTAATTCAAGTTTACTAGGGAGACATCTTTGTGAGTCTTATTTTTGCATTTCTCATAGCTGATGTAAAATCTTGACTCATGCTACTGGTGATCATGTTTGTTCAAAGTACTTAGCAACCTTGTATGGGTAGAAATATAAATTTACCAAAGCATTTGTAGATTGTTGTTGGACATTCAAGAGAGATTGATATGTACATGTATACAAATATATGTTCTCATGGAAAAATTGTGAACAAATTGTCTGTCTGTAGCAATAATTCCCTTATTTCGTGGCATCCTTCAAACAAGATTAGTCGTACTGTAAACCTTGATTGGTTCAGATCTGTAGGACCAGCGAAAGTACATTGACGCACTCCAGATCTTAAACCTGTGTCAGTCGGGTAAAGGCATTTACATTCTGGTTGCCATACCAGACATACACAGAGAGCCCAATTAGTGTGGCAATAAGCAGAAATACTTAATTTGAAGAGTGTTGCACAATGGAAATATAATGTAATTTTTTAATTGTTTGGAGGTTTGTGGACTGCATATTGAGTAAATGAATGCAGTTGAAAAATCAGGTACAATGTACATATAGAAACATACCATATATTACCACATGTTAAGTTTTCTTGTTGAGATGTTCAACTTTCTGCAGCAATTTTTTACTTCCTTTTTTTCATCCTGTCTGTTTTTATGTTTATTTGTTTGTTTGTTTTCTTTCACAGACAAGGAATACATGTTCCTGGTGATACAAAATCCAACAGAAACCTAGACAATGGGACCGGGAAAACTGCAATGAAGTATATTCATGCCTTTCCAACTTTTTCATACAAGAAGTTCATGATCTGTGTCACCAGGGCTCTCATATGTACAAAGTTATGTTTGAAATCAAACATTGATATCAAATGCAGTTTCGACATGCTCATTTTGAGGATGTGAAGAGGTAACCTGTTTTATACTTTCATGTTTGATTTCAAAAGTAGCTGTGTGGGCTCCAGGGCCAGATGCCATTTATCCATTGTAATTCTGAGCAAAACACAGTTTGCTTTTTTCACTAATCTTCCATTGACAAGGAGTTTATTTGGGTTCATCCACTGACATGAATCGCTTGTCACTTTTGTGCAAGCTGTCCAGTCTAAAATCTGCTTTCATCAAAGTAATGAATAAACTTTGACAAGAAGAGACTATGTGATTTGTAATTATCTGTAAATACTATAGTAAGTTGTAAGATAACAGTGCACGTGTGTATATGTGTAGTGCACATTATATACTGTAAATGCCCTAAGCCTAAAGCATATGTCATTACACAGATATTTAGCCCCTTCAATTCCAGCTGATATTGCAGTATGGAAAAAAAAAGATAAGGAAAGTAGTAATTGTTGTTGCTTAGCAGTTAATCAGCACACCGCAAAGTGCAGGTCTTAAGGCCGTGGAATTTTTTTTTCCTCCTTTTTTTTTCTGTATGGGTAATGAGGCAGTTTAGTTTGTGACTTGCCATATTTATCAGTGATAAAGTTAAGTCCTCCAATTGTTTTGAGTCTCGTATTGGTTGAGGAGAATTGCTGATTTTGGAGGTGTGTTTCTGCAAAATTAGTGATGCTTGTGAATGTATTTATCCATGAGACCAAAGTTCAAATTTGATTTCAAAGAACAATATGCATGCTGGTCGTTACACGAAGTATGTTTAATCAGTTACATACCACGCCAATACCTTGGACTATCAGGGTATTATTTAGAAAGTAGTGCTGCATGGTCATGAGAATGGATCGAGGAAGAGAATTTCATGGTAATGTCTTGGCTCAATATTTTGATTGTATGGATTAGGAGCCCACAGTATAAAAACTAGATAATTAAGGTGTTTTCTTCTCTGTGAAAGGGAGAATCAAATAGCACCAAAGTTATGGGATGTACGTCATATCAGGAGTTCTGGAGAAGCATTGAAAATGTGAAATGTAATTAGACAGACATGCTATGAATGTTAATGTGACCATCCATCAAAGTGCTTAATTGGCATTCAAGCTGGTTTGCCTCGATGCAAATGTAAACTGAGTTACAATTACACGGTATTATTTCTCTATTTACTTCAATATATTTCCTGTAATTTATTTGCAATGCCCCAGACTAAGAAATTCCTCCTTGTTTATTAGTAGTCCTATTCAGTTGTAGTTATTGTTTCTCTAAAATTGTAAGTTTGTTTTCCACATAAAATCTTTCACACCTAAGATTTGTGTATGATTTTGTACTTGTCTTTTAGTGTCATGTTTTTCAAGGGTTTTTATTGTTTTTGTTTTGTTGATGTTTGTATTAGTGGGGGAGGGGTCTGAGCAAAGTCATTGCATACACACTTTTTTAATCACGCAAACATGCAGATGGTTTCAGAGATTAATTTACCAGGAATACACATCTAATTGTAGGCATGCACAGCTCTTGAGCACCATCAGTTACTGAATGGGAGCAGTAAGTGATCATTTCCAAAGTACATTGTACATTATACAGTACAAAATACATAAACATTAATGATTAGTCTTCCTCAGTTTGATGAGGTGTGGTCACAGGTGCCATAATTCAATGTTCAGATGATTTGGATAATGGGAGTCTAATGTAGCATTAATACAAATGCTCCTGTGCCTTGGGGTACTTGGTAAAAGTGAGGGCCAGGGAGGGAGAGGGATGAATGCAAGGGTTTTCATACATGTATGTACATTGTATCATATTCTCCTTGTCAACCTGCTGTACAGCAAATTTTTGTGCCATGATATTTTTGCAAATTGCCACTGGTATTCAGTGCATATAGTGGAGACAAGAACTTTTGTGTGCATTTTAATTTGCTAATCTTTGCTCGCAAAATTCACAAAATTAAGATACATGTACACACACGAACATTTGTGGTTTTATGGTGGTCCATTATCATTGTAGTGCTAGAGTACTTTGGGCGAATAAGTGTGATGGTTGTGCAGCACCATCACTAATACAGTGTACTGTAATGACAACAAAATGAAATATATCCACTTAATTGATTGCAAAGACATTCATTCATCACCTCACAGTTGCGTATACAATTTGCAATATTTTCAGGTTGGGTACCCCCCCCCCCCCCCCCCCCCCTTCCCTCCTTATGGACAAAATAACGTGTTGGCTTTCCTCACATCATACATGTATTACATTTACAAAGGATGCTGAAAATATGCGTGCATTATGTCTATGCTATGTGTTCGTGTATGAGTACACTGTAGTGTGCTTTAACAGCTTTGTGTTTGTGCCTGTATGTTTTTGCTGGTGTGGTTTTAGGGTGCACAAAAAATCACTGCAGTGAAGTTATCAGCGCAGCTGAACCAAACACACCACATACATGTACACAAATGTACACACACTAACAGGCTCTGCGCAAAAACAACTGATGACTAGCAAATAGTTCTTAAACATTTTTACTTCTGTCGAAATCTGATGGCATTGGATGAGCTATTTGCCGAACAAAATTGTGTACAAAATAAGCATGGCTGGAAGAAAAACAGGAAAGCAACTAGAGAACATTCATGTACAGAACTTGATAATTCTCAACAACTTCACATATGATAATTGCCTTTTGGCTAATTGGACTGACGCAGCAAAATATACATAACATTCTTAGACATATAAAACAAACAATGCAACTACATGTATAATTTTAGCTTTATCATTCTTGTTAAGATGTGCATAATTTATGAGGTAACTGCATTAGATGAAGCAGTTCATGCATTGGTATCTATTTTCCTTCTTCTTAACTCAGAATAAGGCATTGGATAACTCAGAAAAATGTGAAAATTATTGTATTCATATCACGCCAACAAATCATACAATAATGTGTACTGGTACATTTTATACAGTACGACTAGCAGAGACTAACAACCTTTCACATGTAACAATTTGTGTCCTTCAGAAGGAGAGAACATAACATTTATGAATTCGGATAATTCACATGCTTTGAAGCTAACATTTGCACGACTACCAAAGACTCGACTAAATCCTGTATATTTATAGACACAAATACAGTTGTCTTGACAACGACAGAAAACAAAGATGGCTTGTTCTGTCATTTGCCACATTTCACCTTTGAGGATTGCGATTCAATTTCAGAAGAAATAGAGAGAGGAAAAGTAGACATACTGAAAGACTTTGATGAACACATGAATATTGAATAGGAATGAATAGTTGCCACTTATGCAAAACAATCACAGAAGACAAATACGAAAAAAATCATTCATATTTTGGTATATGCCCCACTCTGTGGTCTAGCCGCGTGAGACGACATAACACATGAACTAAAAGATTTCACTATTGCTTAGCCCTACATGCATGTACAATGTATATTGTTGGGGTTACAATGAGTTTTATCATTCCTTAGGGCCAGTTTGTTTGAATAATTAAACCACAAGAGCCCATTGACAACTGGAAGAATTGGAAAACGGTTACAATCACCAGATGGAGAAAGTCTTGTAATTTTCACATCATCAAACATCTCCATGTAGCTACAAATGTAGTGGCACCACGACTGAAAGTGTTTAAAACATTGCTCGCACCCTAAAACGTCCATGGAAGCTCTGATGACAAGTCAAGATGATGGGCATATTTTTAAAGTTCATTCAATGATGCACTTTCTTGGACAGCCTGTCATTTTGCTCACGTGTGGCAAAAAAAAAAAAAGCAAAACAAAACAAAACCAGAATGCAAAGTAGTGGGAAACTTTACAGACAATGAAAACTTTGCAAGCTAACACAACAACAATGCATGGTTGTGGTATTTTTGTTGTTATTTTCATAAATGTGGACGAAGGCCTCCATCATTGCATTCAATACTGATCATTCCTGAATACAAAAAATAAAATATTATACTGCACACTTACATACCATTGGTACTAGTAACTACTACCATTTATGTCATTCCTAAAATGATCTACGGGTGCAACATTTGTTGCATGATATAATATGAAATATATGTCATTTTACAATTAACATAATCATATGCTGCAAAAAACAAACAAACATGTATTTCTCTTTATACATAAAACACCCTATTTTCATCTATTGCAAGAGACAAATGCACTAGATATAACAGCTCCACTTACAGGTCCAGACTTGATGAAATAAGTTTACATGAGTGACATCAAATTTTATGCATATATATCAATACCATAGTAGTAGGATTTTTTTGGTTTTTTAACCTGTATTTTTTTTCAGGGTGCACCAAAAACACATTTCAGCATAATTATGAATTGTCAGCATTATTCACAATGAGGAGATATGCATTGAGATGTTCAAAGGCAAACACACTTCAGATTATAGCTTTGACACATTTGCAACTTTCATTTTCTGAAAGCCTTTTTAAGGTCTTGTCAAACAATGCCAGCTTTATCACTTCATGATTACACACATGATTTAAAAGAATATTAATGCTTTATGTTTTTGAAGATCTTTTACGGGCACAAAGCGAAGTTCATGTAACCTGTAAATTGAACACACATTTTGCATCTGCTCTCAGAGCTGAAGTACAATTGTAATATAGATCATTTTATATGAAAATGGCAAAAGATGTTTCACATCAGAGTATAAAAAAAAAACACATACAATTAGTCATTTTCCCTACATTAATATCTATGCACAGCATTTCAGCAAAGATGTTACGACAGAGATGTTCAAGAGACTGAAAATTATTGTAGATTTACATCAGGCAGTGGAATGCACACACATGAGTTACACACTCATTTTTTTTTTTCTCTTAAAATACCGGTAAACAAATTATTCATTCATTCACATTTGATGACTCTTGTCCATTGCAGTTTGCATATTTTTCTGTTAATTAAGGTAAAGTGCGATAAATTCTATGCCATGTTGAAAATTTACCTCAAGATTTGGCTATTTTGCCTCGAGGGAGCCTGATCATACTTGATCTTCAAACTGCCAGAACTTTGTGATTTACAATGCAGCCAACAGTATTTGTCATCTCTCAATGATTGTGCAAGTAAGCAAAATAAGTGTGTTTTACCAACTTATCGATGTAGTAGGATTGTACCAGCTGATCTTTGGATGAATTTACTCACAGCTGGTATGGACTGATGTAGTTGGTAATTGGAAGACAAGTGTATTGAAAGATTTATTGTCAAAGGAAGTACAAAAAGCATAATAAACACCATGTAAAGAACCAGTTAAAAGCATAAGGAAAGAATATTTTTCTTATTGACACATTGCTGCATATTTATTCCACATCTGTTTTTCCTGATGATGAATACCATGTAGACATCTGCACGTCTTTGGGAATTATGGAGGTAAAGATGAAATACACTCTAGATGGTGTATCAAACATCAATATAATCCGCATTGAGTACACATACAATCACATAATATGAAATTCCAAGAAAATGGTGCAACTAGTAAGGTGCTTTAACATGTGATTTACCACTAATTCCTTTATTGCAGTATGCATGAAATTGCTCTTTTACACTGATAAAATTATCTCTTTGTATGCCGTGTTTGCCCGCCGAACATGACACAGACGATGGCTTGCCAACTTTGCACATTTTGCTTAAACACAAAACAACAAAAACTATTCAATAAATCATGATACAAAATGTACATGTATGCCACAGTACATTGAAAGCCCCCCCCCCCCCCAACACATACACACACACACACACGATTCCATTCCTCACAACAGTTTGCAGTGTGTGGTGACTCAACAGCGATGTACAATGTGATTTTGGGGGTAAATTTTAATTTTCTGTCGAGGTTGTGTCTTCAAAGAGTCATGCCTCCCATACCTTTTCGTTAAAGTATGTGTAATCATGACCAAAAATACAATTTTACACTTTGTTTGGGATAATGCCTTGAATACCAGCCATTAGCAAGATAAACAGGCATAGCTTTGTAATAAAATTTACATCAAAGCAAAGCTTGCTATTTTCTTTACAACTCTGCAGCACTGCATATCTAGCAATACCGCTTCTATAAACAGTTGCATGGCTTTGAAAGTCAGAATGTTTTCTAAGAGTGCTCAAGCGTTGCAGTCTCAGAATAATGTGGTACACACAGGGTTTACACCATGGCACTCAAGGATTTAATGTCCAAATGTACAAACATAGATGCCTTCTTTCAGTCATATGAGAAAATGTTCACTTCAATAACTTTGCATAACAGCGAGCAGTTGGATTTAATTTTTCATCAATTTTGCATTAATGGGCAATGCTATTCATGCAGTTTCGCATGAAATTCAACATTCAAGCAAAGGTGTCAGAAACTGCTGCTTTCAACCTAAGCAGATGATCTGAATATCACTGACTTGAGACACTGCGATGCACATCAAACACAAAGGTAACAATTTGTGTTCAGTTCTGACCTGTGTATGTTAATATTGCCTCTCCGAATTGGTTATTGCTGAAGTCGTTCTTGCCGATATCGGTGACGTCGATTCCTCGTAGGAGACCGATGACATCCACCGTCACTTGCTCGGACATCTCCTGCTGCTGCGAGAAAACGCAAGCCCTGACTGCAGAGCCCTGGTTGTCACACACCTTGGAGGTGACCAGTCCCACAGATGTCCTGTCATTTCCCTCGTCGCTCTCTTGGATCTATTAGTTCCATGATGACAATAATAATAGTGACAATGACAACAATGACTATAGTTCAGTACACATTGATAGTTGTTTTCAGCACATTTTACTAGTATTCCACTCCTTCAAGAAGTATTTGACTTATTATATCATATCATATCATATTATAATATATTATATTATATCATACCATATCATATCATATCATATCATATCATATCATATCATATCATATCATATCATATTATATCATATATCATATCATATTATATCATATCATATTATATCATATTATATTATATCATATCATATTATATCATATTATATTATATCATATTATATTATATTATATTACAAAAACATGCTCTATATATCCCAAGCATAATAGTGGGCAAGTCCAAGATAAGGTCCCCTCAGAAGGCAAAATTTCATCTTTGCTCAATATTGACATGTTTGGTATCATTTTGAAGCTTATGAGTTGAAGTTTTGATTTCCGTGAAGGAAAAAATGATATTATGTAAATTTATGCAAATTTCAAGGGCTTCATTTGCATAAATGTGAAACACAGCGTTACGTATGGGACATTTATAAAAAATCATATTAATTCAAAGGAAAGCAAATAATATTTGATTAATATGTGGACATAAGAAGTTCATCACATAGTTTACCTTGGTATGAAAATTTAGGGATTATGCAAATGATTATGCAAATTAGCTCGTGTCCTATCATGAGATGTCCCATACGTAACAAAATGAGGTCATTTTTTTAGGTTGTTTCTGAAATTGCTAAGGTTATTTTAATGCCCTTTTGGAAAGTTCTAATTTATTGTTTACAGAAATTAAATACCAGAGAAAAAAGAAAAAAAAGTAAAAGAAATATTTTTTATTAGGCATTGAAATAATGTTACGTATGGGACAAATGCGTTACGTATGGGACATCCTCATACATATTGCATGTGAATGTATGTAGCTAGCTGGGAAGGTCTCTCAGTACACAAATGGTCAATCATCCTGAAGAAAGCATCCCAACATTGTAGCTACTTTTTGAGTTATAGACACTTGAAACAATACATGAACTTGACTGAACAATTATCAGAAAGGGGGAGGGGAAAATGGCAAAATACACAATGAAAAATCAGCATTAAAGGGATGGTATAGTTTTTTGTAGAAATGGGGATTCAGTTTTCAACATTTAAAGAGATGATTGGAAACCAATTATATGAATTACTTAAGAGCATAAAATCCTAAGACTAGAGGAATACAAAGTTTATGTGATGGAGATCCAATTTGAAATGGTTGTGATATATGTAGAAAGAAAAAAAAAAGTAAAAAGATTTTTTTTTTATTGCAAGTGATACACAAATTGTCCTTATTCAGTTTTCAGTAGTAGCCACAACAAAATTCATGGGTATACATACTGAGTTGTAACTCGAATCAATGACCTGACTGCTAGATAGACGACATATATCTACTCGATCACTGGGGTTCCACGCAGCAGGTATTGCTTATTTATTAAACTTCATACTTCTTGTTAATGTGTCAAGTTGTTTTTTATTGAAACTAAATGGCAAATTGCCCTTCATTAATGCAAGTAAACACTTTAAACTATTCAATTTTTCAGTAGTAACTATCCTGATAAAAATAGGGCATACATACTCGGGTTAGTCATAAAAAATATAGAATATGATTGAATGTGATTATGATGGTAAATATCTGGGGAATATTGTTCCCTTGTCAATCTGGATCAGTATTTGAGTAATTTCAACTGATTCCACCTCAATAATTATGCAAAAATTTGTTTAAATGGGTATTTTGCAAAATTATTTTGCAAAATACCCATAAACATGGTTCTCCACACACTAAACGAATGGGGGACAAAGGGCATGCATACCCAGGTTGGTCATAAAAATATAAAAATATGATTGAATATGATTATGATGGTGAATATTTGGGGAATATTGTTTCCTTGACAATCTGGATCAGTATTTGAGTAGTTTCAACTGATTTTACTTCAATAATTATGCAAAATACCCATAAACATGGTTCTTCACACACTAAATGAATGGGGGACAAACTGTCCCATACGTAACTGTCCCATACGTAACACGTCATGTCTGTCTTTAATTAGAACCTGTAATTAGAGCTTTTTGCCTAATGACATGAAACTTACCTGGGATAATCTTGAGTGTTGTGACTTTCATCACAGTGAGTTACAAGTTGTAGAATGATATACTTTCAGAGAGTTTTGAGGTTGAAAAAAATGTTCAAAAAAACAAAATTTTTCTGGTCCCATACGTAACGGCACATATTTTCTCTTCTAGAATATAATTGTCAGGGTTATTTTTCTCAATTTTTTACATGATTATACTTCTTCTAGATATCAATCAACATGATGAAGTTCAATATGATCAAAGGCCATTAACACTATTTTTCAGGTCATAAAAGTCTCTGAATGTCCCATACGTAACGTGCGCGTTATCTTGGACTTGCCCTAGTACGTAAATTTGGAATTGCAAGTAAGACTACTTAACAAGTGGCTGAATTTGTGACCATGAGCCACAGCAACAGAAGGACATAATTATATTAAAGGGATGGTACCATTGGTGGAGATGAGCATTGGGCTTTTAACATTTTACGAGATACCAAGAAAACACTTATGAAATAGTACAGATCACAAACCATTTTAAGAGGAATTCAAAGTTTATTTCATGAAAATCAGGTTTGGAATGACTGAAACATCCAAAAACAAAGTAAAAAAAAGTGATCGTAATAAAGTGTGGGTCCCACACTTATTAGAATCGCTCTGTTTTGGATATCTAGCCATTTCAAAACCGATTTTCATCAAATAAATGTTGAATTCCTCATGGAATTACATGCTCTTTCATATTTCATAAGAGGTTTCTCATTATCTCACCAAAAAAAAAATGTTAGAATCGTGAAAATAGGTCTCAACCAAAACTATATGATCCCTTTAAAGTGTCATCCATTTTCAGGAGAAAAGGCCAGCCATTTCACAGCTTGGAGACATTTTGGTTACTTGCTTGTTCGGTTCTGTTAATTTTGCAAATTTACGTATCAGAGGACTTGCAAAATTCATGGAAATGAAAACTTTAAAAATACATAGCATATACAGAGCTGTACAGAAATGATACCTCAACTGATATGGCTCCGACAATATTGCCATTGTTATTGTCATTTTCCTCCCCTTCACTTTTCTGGAGCAGACCACAGTGGTGAATGTGAGATTCTTGAATATGGACGGACGAGCCTGCTTTGCAGTGCACTCCACTCTCCTGCACAGTGAAAAGATAGGCAAAATTGGATCACCCGACAATAATTGGTTGTCACTCGAGAAGTTCTTTCGTGGGCATGTACATTGAAGAATCAAGGAGTAACAGTTGGGATGAGCCAAGTGAAAAAAAACAAACAGGACATTCGACGTGCACATATTTTATCATAGAATTATTCTCATGCCATTGTGTGCACACGGTTCTAATAGTCGGGGTGTGCTTTGCCACTCGAGTTATCATTATTATTATTATTATTTTTTTTTTTTATTATTATTATTATTATTACTCTTATTATCATTATCATCATCATTATTATCTTTATTATTATTATTATTATCATGATTATTATTATCATCATCATCATCATCATCATTATTATTATTATTATCATTTATGTTGTTCATTTTCCATCTGTGAAGATGGCTGGATAGCCCATATTCAGCTACAATAAGCTGGTCTTCCATGGGGTCCAGTTGGATGTGGGGTGGGACCACTTCACCGGGTTAGACACCCTGCTCTTTGCGATGAATGAATGAAGCGGGATCTTTTACGTGCATGAGCTGTGACTCTCTCATACACGGGACCTCCATTTTATGTCCTATCCGAGGGACAGAGTGTTTTGCCTCTTGCTAGAGGGGACGGTATGTTTACACACAACATTGCTCAGTCCAGACTCGGGTTCGAACCCGGGCCGCGTGATCGTGAGGCAGACGCGCTACCGACTGAGCCAACTCACCGCCCTTGACCAGGGGCCCGTTGCATAAAACTTACCATTGATTTTCAATGGTAACTACCATCAAAATTAGGCATCACAGCCAATCAGCATCAAGGATTATAAAATTTACCGCTCATTTGAAGACTTACCGCTAAAAAGGAGCGGTAAGTCTAGCGGTAAGGGTTTTATGCAACAGGGCCCAGGTAAAAAATATCATAGGATACATGATATCATCAACATTACAAACATGAAAACAAAAAAAAAACAGAATGAAAATGAAACTAGAGATTGTAATTTGTCATCACTGACAAATTAAGGTGATCCGATTTTTTTAAATCAATGATTCGAGTCCTGATAGTGCAAAGTCTCAGCTACAACATATTAAAATCTGAGAGAAATTCACCGAAGCATAAGTAAGATAGTGTTCGATAAAAAGAGTCATGTCAATTTTCACATCTAAAAAATTCCCTCCCATAGAGATAACACGTCATAGCGAAGATAGAAAAAGAAGTACATATGACCTTTGACCCCACTTTGCACAGACAAGATGGCATCTGAGCAAAAAGTGGTAATTTTATGAAATGATCCCTGTAACATGGTCTTTCCGTGTGCAAAATATGGGAAAGATAGGACATGTATTCACCAAGATACAGGATGAAACATCTATGACCTTTGACCCTAATTTACATACCCAAGATGGCGCCTAATCAAGTAGTTGTTATTTTATGAAATAATGTTCGTGACACGAACTAAACATGTGCAAAATATAGTGGTGATAGGGTATGTTTTTCTTGAGTTATTGCACATAAAGTTGCAAAAAGAAAGAAATATTTCAATACATCGAAGATAAACTTTAATTTCAAGTAAGTTTTTTGACGTGATCCCGACATCGTATGAAAAAACAAAGGGCACACTTACGATAGCGCAAAGTCTCAGCTACAACATATCAAAATCTTGGAGAAATTCACCGAAGCATAAGTGAGCTAGTGCTCGATAAAGATAGTAATGTCAATTTTCATTTCCATAAAAACTGCACTCCCATAGAGATCACACGTAAACTGGTCAAATTTGACAAGGTTACTTTCAATCCATTTTTACGAGGTAATGCCGTCATCCAATCAAAATTATGTTTTACAATTATGAAAGAACATTTCATAAGCTAAAACATATTGAAATTTGGGTGAAAACTGGCAAAGGATAAGTGAGATACGCTCGAGTAAACTTGAAATTAGATGACGTCATTTTGAAAATTTACTTTTTTTACTTTATTAAGAAATTTGATATCTTTTAATCATTTTGTCAGCATAGCCAACCCATGAAATGACATGTACAACTCATTAGCTTTCAGAATATGTCAAGAAAATGGGGGGTCACCGTCCATCCTAACGAGTAAAATCCGATTAAAAATTGGCGGTTTTTTGGCATAGTTGCACTGTGTATCCCCATTGACGCACGCGCGGAATTTTGAATTTGACGGGCCCGTATGACGTCATATTGAGTCGGATCGACTTGAAACTTGGTAGAAATAATCCTTGACATTTTGGACATCCGATCCGTGTGAAAAAACTGAAAATTTCTATTGCATATGAGCTGTGTGTGCGAATATGTGCGCGCGCGTACGCGTCCGTCCAATTTTTTCAATTTTTCAAAAAATGCTCCAAATGGTCTGAAACGTGTGCAAAAAAATTTTGAGCTCGATTTGAGCATACAAATATTTCAATGCGCGCGTACACGCGCGTTTTAAGATAAATATGAATTTTGAGAATATGAGTAGAATCCACTTAACTTAGAATATATGTGACGTAACTTTCATTGAAGAATTCCATTCTAATAATGAGATATGCATAAAAATGTGTTTTCATATAATGACGTCATAGTGACGTCACGGTCGACTGATCACTTTGATTTTACTTGATCTGTCGTCTTTGGGTCATGATACATATACGGTATAAGTTTGACATTGAAAGGCAATGCACTTTCTGAGCTAACCTCTGCACAAATTTTGTCCAGAAACAAACAAAGAAAGATTCCGTACAGATACAGAAGGTGATCCGAGAGGATACTCGGATCACCTAATAAATAGAGACAACATGAGGGTCAGGGCACACAAAAGTAAAGACAGTTACTATTGCTTACTATTCTTAGGCAATTGCACACATGCGAATTTACTGTATTTACAATTATGCAGCGCGCAAAGTAGGAATCCCACTCACATGCATCTCCTTGATCTCACACCCCCTCATCTGGAGCACGCCTCCTCGGAAGATGGTTATACCCCTCCCTCCGCTCTTCAGAGTGCAGTTTTCCATGGCAACCTTGCTGCCAGCACCAATGGCCACCAGCCCCTCCCATGTCTCCCTGTTTTCGTCCTCCAGCGTGAGGTTGGCGATGGTGGCGCTGTTTGCGCTGCAGTCCACAAAGATGTCAGTCAGCTCTTCACAGACAATGGTGACTTCTTCTCTCCTACCAACACCTACAGAGCAACAACAACAACAAAATAGTCAATCATGTGTCTTTAGATGTACCAGTCCTATTCAATAACATGCAAAAAAAAAAAAAATGAGGCTTAAGGTTGTAGTTTGTGCTAAAAGACTTTGCTTGAGTCTCATATTTTGAGATCAAACTTACCTGGCTTGTCTTGAGGAGTAGAACTGTTTCTTATCTTTCCTTACACGTAACTTGAAGGTGGTACTATGAACCATGAGTAGGGGGAGGTGACTATATAGAAGTGTGCTAGGTGCATGTTAACATGACCTAATGAAAGGCTTAATGGCTACACATCCTAGCATTGCTTTCATGAATATTCAACTCTGATATTAAATTGCCTTTATTGAGTGACTCTAATTTCATAACAAGGCCACTAGTGCACAACTTTTGAAACAATAAAGAAAACTAAATCAAATTCACGAAAACTTTCAGATTCTATGCTACTTATCCCATGAAGTTTGAACAGAAGTTGCACCAAAATTTTCTGAACACATTTTTCCTAAAAACCATCAAAAAGCAAAACTTTTGATGAAATTCCTAGTAAATATGAGAACAAAGGCACCATGCTCATGGGAATACTGCTACAGCATACTTAAATTACAAAATGCTTCAAGATCAATTACTTGCAGATGTTAAGTGTTCAATTACTTTTCAGTGCCATTACAAAGCATACAGTTAATACTCATTGAATCTGTAGATGATCTAGTATGAGGAAATACCACTGACCTTTGATGGAGACGGACTGGGTGAGGTTGTAGAAACCTTTGCCTGAGTAGCGACCAGGAAAGATGAGAATAGTGTCCCCGTCATAGCTGTCTGCCAGGGCATCACCAGGCACCTTGCAGTGCTCAATGATTACGTCTGAAGGGAGCTTCAGGTCCTGGTCGCAGCAAAAAGGAAGAAAAGGGGTGCACATGGTGTATCAATGGTACAACTTCTCTCTATGAGTTATGACATTGACTTGTTCCTTGCATACTAGCAAGAGTCTAAGAAAATGTTGGGAGTACACTTTGGCTGTTTCTACAGTTAATCAGGGCCTATGTCTTGATCACTCCCTAAACCCTGCAGTCAGTCCCACAACAATGCTGATGACTGAAGCACATTGGACATGAATCTAAGCAGCAACAGTCTTGAACACCAACTAAATGGCAACTAAACTTTAATACTGTAAGGCAAAAAATTTTTTTGGCATGAAATTTTCACAAATTGAAGCTGACGGCCTTTCTCACCGTATGAAATTTTCACAAATTGCCACTGGCATTCCATGCATTTAGCGCAGACAAGAACTTTTGCATGCATTCTAACTTTGCAAATTTTGGCTCTCGCGAAACTTAAGTGCATGCGAACATTTCTGGTTTTACCGTATAGACATGCATAATCACAGGGATGAAATGCTAAATGTTGACCGAGATATCTAAACTACTTTGGAAATGAAGGCTTAGACAACATGATGATTTCTATGTAAAAGCTAAAGACACAGGAGCTACGAAACTGACCTGTATCATACCAACAGTCAGCTTTTCGGCAACCAAATAGGTGCGAGCAGAATCATCTGATCTGGCATGCCTTGTTTCACAATTTCCCTTGGACCGAGGACCATTTGGGATATTCATGAGGGACCTTTTCATCAGGAAACACAGGCATATAAACTTCATTATTTTCAAAGCTATTATTTTTCTTTTGAAAAAAAAAAGTGTTTTGTATTGTTTGAAAGTTTGCTTTTACTAAGTTTTGTTACGAGTTTTATGAAATTACAGGAGAAAAAAACCTATATTTTACATTGCAACTCTTACCACAGGACAGCAAACTGCATAAAGAGCCACACTCTGTGTTATGTCAATATCAAAGTTTACAGTACCTGATGATTAAATGGTGATCACATTTCTACTTGCTATGAAGACACTTCTAAGCTAGTCTTCAAGACATTCATTGGAAGCAAATACAGCAATGAAGACCTTTGAACAGGCAGACTCGAATCTTATGGTATTGATCATGAAAAATCACAAGAACAATCACAAGAACATGCACGAACCTGATGAAACACAGAAAAATGAAAGTAAATGATTCTTCACAAACATCTTAGAAAAAAATCTAAATGACTTTGGACAATTTTCATCACCAAAAAACTTACATCTGATAATGACTATTCATACTTCCCACAACACGAACAAAAATCTCTTGATACGATGAAGCCCCTGGGACCAAACAAAGGAATAATGCCAAATCTATAGGTGGACTCCCATGAACGCAAGTCCTCAGGACCAGCAGTTTTCTTTCATTATATCAAAATTTTCTTATAGAAGAGCAATTAAGTATGTAAAGATAGAGATTACAATTTCAGGACGTGAATTCTTATTTTGTTATAATGAGAGTTTCGTTATAACTATGTTCATTATAGCGAGAGTGCATTGCATTTTTTTTTTCATTCTATGTTTCCTTGTTTGAATGTGTGCTCCCTTGGGGCGGGGTTGGAGGCTTGAAATATCTTCAAAATGTTCTCTCACCTCAAGAATGGGTTTTCTAGCTTCTCCAGCTGGAGCTTGAGCACCTCGATCTCCTCATGGAGTCCCATGATGTCCGCGGCGATGCGGCTCTCGTTCATGTCCACCTCAACGTCGCTGGTGTTGCTGTCTTCCAGTTGGCCCTGCAGCCCTCGCATGACAGCGTGCTTGGCGCGGTAGTCGGCAAGGATCTCCTCGTGCTTCCTGACGAGGTGGGCTGGAATCTTCTTCTCCTGGACATCGTATATGCTGGAGAAACAGGAGTGAAGTCTCTACTCAGTGAGGGGAGGTGTGTGTGTATTTGTGCGTGTGTTCTAATTACCCACGCCGATGAAAATCGGCAGGGGGTTATGTAAAGGGTTCCGTATGTTTGTTTGTTTGTTTGTTTGTTTGTTTTTTTGTTTGTTTGTTTGTTTGTTTGTATGTTTGTTTGTTTGTTTGTTTGTTTGTTTGTTTGTTTGTTTGTTTGTGTACAAGATAACAAGAGAACGGGTAAACGGATTTGCACGAAATGTTCAGGGAATGTTTGGATAATGACAGGAAAGAATCGATTAGATTTTGGTGATAATCGGTTGACCCTTGCAAATTCTGTGTGACCTTGAAGTTTTGACCCCATGGTATAGTGACCATTCCGAAAATTTCCCGTTTCTCACTTTGCGATTTTCCGCTACCATACGAACACATAAACTCCCCAACGATCCGACTTCGCTGCTCAAATGTTCGTAAGAATTCCGAAATTTACGTTTAGGCCTATTTGAGGGACTATGTCCTTCTAGATTTATGAAAGTTCGTTCTCCGTCATCACAAACTGGCCCGTATTTTGATGATTTTTCAAATTAACATTGATTGTTTTTTTCGTTGGAGGAGCATTTTGCTCGGTCGCAGTCACACTGCACGATATGCGTGCTCAATGTCAATGCGTGTGCAAGGCCGCTGAAAATGCATCGCGCTCTACACTGTTGGTGCAAAATTGCACCGGGGACGTTGCGGCGCTCGTTGGTGGCCGAATACTGGTGCAGTAGACATTTGCATTCAACCCTTGCATTGAATAATTCCCGTAGACACTAATCATAGGGGTAATTGCCTAGGGGGTACGTAAATTTTGTTTTTCTTTTTTGCTTTTGTGGATACCATCAAAGATCGTACACTCATACAACCTTTGATATCATCACACTCTCGGCTTGCTATAATCAAAATATCCCGCAAGAAAACGGCGTATTTCTCGATTTTTAGCGCTTTTTCCGCGACCCGTCGCGTAGACAATACTCTTAAAACTGGACTTAATTCGCGCGCGCTTGGAAAAGTTCCGATTCTGCACTTTTGACGGTGGAATTTGGGATTTTCGATGGATTTTTGGAGGAGACTTAAGGACTTTCCTGTACGTGAATGAGTGTTAATACCGTATGTGTAATGATGTGATTTGCGTGTGATGTGACTGTAGAACCAAAGATCGTACACTTCAGTGTACGATCTTTGGTAGAACTCACTGGCTGGTGATAAAGCACACTGGCAATTAAGTGGCCGAATTCTGGTAGATGACCGAATGCACATTATGTTTACCCCGACTTTGTACTTAGGCGTGGGTCTGCCGCCTTTGACGGCCCCTCTCTAGTTGGTGATATTTTAGGCATAAAGATGCACTGTATCAACTGAAAGAGTGACTAGCAGTGAAGTAAAATGAAATGAAATGAAATTCAGCAAAACATAAAAAGAGTCCCTTCTCTTGATGTTCATCACAACACTAGTTGCCTACACCTTTTTTCTTTATAATATAAGTAAAGACATGCTTAATCTTGTTAAATCACTTTTTTTTTGGGGGGGGGGGGCAGGTATTAGATATACTGGTATCCATATTCTAAATATGCCGTTTCCATGATATGATTTTATAAGAGTACAAAGTCACCTTGCATCAAAGCACAAAATGTTGTTGTTTGGTGTGAACATATCATAATTGACTGTGCACTTTTCATATTACTGACTGAAATCTGACAGAATAATTAAAAATATTGAAAGTGAAATGTGTGCATGCTCTTGCATCAACCAACAGAGCACTGTTGATTGGAAAAGACTTGACCAACAGCCAATTTGTTACATGTGTGACTGTTGCCATGATACATAGGCCCTATATAATATAGTTGTAGTTATTTTAAGAAACAGGGCAAACAATATTTGGGTGCATATCAATATGCTTCCATGTAAAAATGCAGCTACATAACTTTCTACTTACAATCTTAGCCTTTGCTTGATGAAGTCTGTGCCTTCATCATCATCCATTGGTCTCCAGATGTTTTGGTAGAAGAACCTTTAAAGTGATGAAAGTAACATTTAAATATTTGCACTAATGCTAAACAGCCACCAATCAAAACTCAAGTACTGTGCTATGCAAGACTCAAAATATTTTGATTAGATCCAGCTCACAGCTGCACACACACAAGAGAGAGAGAGAGAGAGAGAGGAAAAGATCTCGAAATATGATGGAGCAAGTGACAATATGCAGAGTATTTATTTATCAAAGAACTTGAGAAAGAGAGTATGGTTTTGTTAAAAAATTCAGTAGTTGAATGACTTCTTCAAATATGAATGACTTTTTTTTCAGCTGATATGTTGAAATTGCAGTGAAAAATGGCAGTTTCAATGCAAAGTTTTAGGCATACAGTAATCAACACTGTACAAAGTAAGCAAACCACAGAAAAATATAATCAAACGAGATTTTTCTGTTTTTTTCTGACAGCTTCTACTTGATAAAATGAGTGACCCACTTTGATAACCTGAACAGCTTTATCAAAATATTCAACAACTGACCTGTTCCATGCTATTAACCTATTTCCTAGAGTACATGACAGCCCTTTCAGGTGATAATGCATTTCGACTAATCAAAAACCACAAAATTAGGCTATATGAAAGGAGCATAGTATCAGGTAATAAATAACAATCATGAATATCTACAAACAGTCCTATACCGATAGTGTTCAACAGCAAGTGCAGTGTCGTCCAGCATCCCTGACTCGTCAAAGATTGGGTACAGGTCCGCGAGTGGGACGACATTGTCTAGTTCATCCTTCAGAAGCTTTGCAATCTGGTCCCTTTGTTCCTGCAGGACCTTGTCAGGGCACATCCGACCTCCCATGATGCAGTAGAATGGCTCTGCAAGATGAACTCCCGCTTTGACGTTCGGGGGCAGTGTAATGAGTGCTTCATCAACCTGTAGTACGATGTAAAATAAACATGGCATACATATTGAAGTCTAGCCTTATTTTGTGCAAATCAGTGGGGGGGGGGGGGGGGGCATTCATAAGGAACTCTTTCCCACTCAAACCCAAATCAACTTGTACTATCGAAGGTAAAGCCATAGAAAGCAAACCTACCTGTTCAAGTATATTCACTTCTGGCTTAGTTGGTCTTGATGAAGATATCATAAGACAATCATATAAAACAGAAGTTTGTCAATCATAACATCAAGAAAGCAAAGCATAATTTCACATAGGGCTTACAATGTAAGCTCAATTTTCATACATATCCACAATTCATATGAATTAAATCTCTCATGATGCATTGTCTAAATGCATCAATCAATGCAAATATTCAACTTGTACTTGGATACTCCCACTCCTAGTCCTACATTTGAAACCACTTACACGAACAATTAAAGAGCATACAATTCTACGAGGAATTAAAAGTCTATCTATTTGATGAAAATAGGTTTTGAAATGGCGAAGATATCCAGAAACAAATTTAATACAAAGTTGTCGGAGTTCAGATCGAGTTAGATCTAATAAGGAGGGTCCTACCTTTTAACATTTAGGTAAAGGATGCTATCTACAGGACCTCTTTTATATTATATATATATAGATCTATCACTGCCATTTCAAAGCGATTTTCATCAAATAAACTTCTGTACTAGCTCCACTTAAAATGATATGCTTTTATCATTGTCTTGAGTCTCTAATTATATAATCCTATCGCAAAAAGTCATACTCATAACCCGAATCCCCCATCTCAACCAAAACTGTATTAAAGTCTGTAAACAGTTAGGACCTAGACCCCTGTTTCTATAGTAGGGCCTACCACCATCCATCCCTTTAACCTACCTCGACTAAGACGTCACAGTCCTCTACTAGTCCAGGTTTGCCTATTTTCCATAGAGCTTTCCACGTGTCGCATTGGATGTTGTCTTGCAGGTAGTTGAACATGTCCCTATGTACGTCAATGCTATCATGTGCTTCAAATAATTCTACGTAAGCCTCGAGGCGATCCGAAAATGTCAGGTCATCCGTTTGAAATATATTCAGCGTAGGGGTTTCTGAGTTTTCTTTTTCGCTACCACCGCAACGACTGGGCGAGTTGCTGGTGTATCGAGCTGCTGGGCCATCGTTAGTGCCGTTGCACCCCGGCCTCGTAGCACCCGGCGAGGCGAAAGGACCACCTGCGTTCGAATCTTCCCGCCGCCCGTTCATTATCAGTGTCTCAGGGCCAACCAAGTTGCCATCACAGCTGTCCTTGGAAATGAAGTCTGCTTGCGGTGTCTTTGATTCTTCCGACGGATCTTTTGACATCTTTTCGAACTTGACGTCTGCGATTACTTTCCTCTTTTTCGCTTCCGTGACGTCGACAAGATCCATCGCCAAATAACAGTGAAACATACACTAATTGTAGAAGCGATAGCGTTTAACTGTTAGATTATTTATGGGCAAATAAATGGAACACACGGTTCTTCGTGGGCCGGGTCGATAAATGGTTATTACGTAAAAACTAGTGACACCTCACACTCACACAGCACAGCTGTTGCAGTAGCGAGAAACGTCCGCAAAACACACACGCGCAGTACTATTGCAGCAGCCGAGCAGGATTGTCTTTCTACCCCTAACCTCGGTGGAGTCTACAGATTTGTACGTGGGGTGCGCTTATGTACCTTTCACCACTTGACATCATAACAGGTGCACAGTCGACAACATACCTTGATCGCCAATGGAAAGCTGGAAAGCCCTTTTTCACAGCTAGCAAGCTTGCTACCACCTGGACACAGAGTTCTGTGCTTGCTACCCGCAAAATCGTACAGAGTGATATAGCGCCACCTCGTGTTTGGCAGCGTCATTCGTTCAGTTTTCGTGCAAACGAGCTCCCCATGCCCCCAGCGATGCAAGGCCTCCCCACCCGCCGCCCGGTACCCGGCCACGCACACCGGCGGCAGCAGCGAAGCCAACAGCCTGCTAACCTGCTAGCACTCAGCTCAGGGTATGTGCCTTGCTAGGGTGGCTCAAGTCAAATGAGCTCAAAGGTTGATGGACTGTGCATGGAGACTTTGACCAAGGGAATACCTCTAGCTGATACGCCTTCTGAGGTAATAACATTTGTAATAGGGACTGTTGGACTAGGACAGGAGATCTAAAAAGCTGAACTAGCTTTCAAGTTACCATGAGCAGGAGGTAGATTCAACTAACGTTAGGATATCAGGATAGGAACCTTTGTAACGTTAGGTGTGTAGTGTCATTACTGACAATGACAGTGACTGAGCCTGGTGAGGTAACAACATGAATAATGTACTGAGGTAAAACTAGATAATGTTTTGGACTTGAAAGTTGGACTCCAGATTACTTCTTTCTGTTTGTTTTTGGCTGGCATGCCATGTGTTCATATTTAATAATTAAATGCGAGATTCCTTCTCAGATT
Source organism: Diadema antillarum (assembly GCF_040938485.1). Taxonomy (NCBI): domain Eukaryota; kingdom Metazoa; phylum Echinodermata; class Echinoidea; order Diadematoida; family Diadematidae; genus Diadema; species Diadema antillarum. Next base: position 1,243,192 of record NW_027271821.1, read on the forward strand.
AACCTTGCTCTATTTGTTAGGTAGGACAGCGCGACAGAGATGAACAGCACTCGTCATCAATTCAAAGTTGTAAAAGCGTACATGTATGATAATCTTTGATAACTGTGACAGTGACAGGTTTAATGAGGCACCGCTAAGTTCATGTAACACTAGTATCAAGTATGACATGTAAATTAGTTGGGTGTCCAACATGTCGACACCCTAATGTTTTTTCTATCTAGTATCAATAGATGCCCTACTTAAATATCTCACAATTTGCATGAAATTTTACTCCCATGTAGCACGCATTGAAAATGCGATTTGCGGTACACGCTCCAAGAAAACTGCTTTGAATGCGTGGGTTGTTATTTTGACACACTCAGTTGTGGCGTATTTTGAAACCAGCACCCCTACCCTCTATTGACAATACGTATTAAATGCATGTAATGCTCTTCCTATGTTCATTTATAATCTTTGGTATCATTGTTCTGCTATTGATCTTGTTTATTATTGGGTTTTTCAATAATATTTGGACATGAAATCCCCAGTGAAGAATGCAGAACCACTGCACTTAATCGCATGCGTGAAAGTTCATTCTTTACATGCAATGCTGTGAATAGAGGGGTGTTGGCTTCAATGCACAGTGGCGATGTATTGGACACCTACTGTTCGTAGGTAGCATAGATACTGCACACAAACTGATACCTACACTGTACTTCTTACTTCCTACTCAAATATTGAAAGTCTTTATCACCGATGTTTGGAACAGACAAGGCACGACTAACAAGCAAGCAATCACTACGGTTGTCTAGAGTAAGTCTAACCGCACCAGCGACTCCAACACGTAGCAGTGCCCCGCGCCGGGGTTAGAGTAGGTCCTACCTAGTACAGCTCAAACAAGGCAAATAGGGTACCAGTAGCCTTGTTGATTGAAGTGATTGATGTATAATTATGGTAATCTTGGCATTTAAATTCCACCATATGAACTGGAAGTGCACTCATGTTTTCTTATTTTTCTATCACATTGGCATTTGATTCTTTCTCTGTGGTGGTGGGGATGGTAGAAAACTCCTTAAAACTAAACCAATCATAAATAACTTAAGGTGCTCTATGAGTATGGGGATGTCTGCACTGCATGCACTGAAGACACTTCATAATCATTGTGAGAACAGTTTGTAGTTTGAAAGGCTCCATCAGATAGGAAACTGTTGTAGTTTAAGAGATTCATAACCTTGTATCTTGTGAGCATCACATGTATAAAAGCTGATTATTTTTGGCCATCCAAGTACCCCCCCCCACCAATCATTGCCAGAATTAAAAATTCAAAGAGTAGTGCCATGTCTGTAAATTGGTACCTTCAAATGTAATGCCTTGATCACATGCCACACCTACAAATTTACTGCAGCCATTTTGCATGGACCAAGAAAGAGACCCAAGGGTTCAAAGACCTGAGCAGTATTGAAATCTAAAGGATACGTGACTATACAGACAGTCGTACCTGTCCACTGCGGAGAACCCTGGCATATTTAAAATAAATTTGCAAGATATTGTGTTTGGACTCTTTTCAGGTGACATCACAAATGGCAGAACATGAAGATAAGCTGATTACGCTGAGCAAGTCTGCCATTCGTTGCAGATTGCAGGAGGTGGATGTGACAGAGAGAATGAAGGAAGAGGATGTTGTCACGTTCGCCAGCCCAAGGAAGAAAGCCTCAGTGTTAGTCCCACTCATTTGCTGCGAGGATGGAGACTTGCTTGTCCTACTCACAGTGAGAGCGAAAAGCCTTCGCACCGACGCAGGAGACGTGGCGTTTCCTGGAGGAAAGCAAGATGACGAGGACGAGGATGAAATTGCGACTGCTCTCCGCGAGGCCTGGGAGGAGATCGGCCTCCACCAGGCAGATGTGGAAGTCGTGTCGCAACTTCCCGCCATGATCTCAAGAGCAGGGTATTTTGTCAGGGTCATTACTGGCTTCATTCCCGAAGACTTCACACCCAACGTCAATCCAAACGAGGTAGACGACGTCTTTCGTGTCCCTCTTATCGACTTCTTAACCAAAGACTGCCATGACTCCTACAAGACTAAGAGCAAAGGACGCTTTGCCAGACTACACTCCTTCTTTCACAGTATTGACGACAAGGAGTACTTCACATATGGACTAACAGCCTATATCTGCATCTTGGCGGCATGCGCGGTGTACCAGCGAGCGCCCGACTTCGAGATGGAGCCGGGCTTCGATCACACGAGGCCTCTCGAAGGATTGCTTGACCTCATTTACCCAAATAGGAGTGAAGAAGAAGCATCATCATCATCAAGCAAGCTTTAGAAATTCTGGATTAAGACTTCAAATCGATTTTGATTGCAGTAAGACCCCGTTTACAGTGCAAGGCGAGGCCGCGGCCGAGCCCACCTTCATTTCAGTATAAACGCGTAAAAGACCAAATGCGAGGCCAAAATTGGCCTCGCATTTGGCCTCGCTCTGGAGGTGGTCTCGACCGCGGCCGAGCCGGGCCTTTTCTCAGTGTAAACGCAAACTGGGCCAAATGCGTGGCCAATTTTAGTCTGGCTTCCAAACCCTCTCCCTGTGTCTTTCGCTATTCAGGATATTAACCCCCTCAACGTCGAAAACTAGTATAGTTTAAGGTGGTTTTGTCCTGCAAAGGATTTTTTTCTTCGGCAAAGGCCTTTGCACGAACGGCGACTTTGTCGCCACAGAATTCAGTTGGCAAAATATTGAAAGGTTTGAATCAAAAGCGCGGCCGAGCCCTGCAGTGTAAATGGACAAAATTGCGGGGCCCGGCCTCGCAATCGAGTCTGGGCTCGGCCCAGCCCCGCACTGTAAACGGGGTCTCTGTGTAGTATCACCTGTCAAAGTCATCCAGCAACCTTTTGTGAGAATTGGAAGGTTTTTCAAAATGTGGCCTTATGTAATTGTGGTGATTCATTTGAAAAAAGAAGAAAACAAAATGCATTCCAAATCAGAAATGCAGTATGCATGAACTTTGAAGTGGTTAATGTTATGTGCAAGAAATTGATTACCGGTATTATGGTACTGTGGGAGATGTATCAAACATATTCTTGCCATGAAATGTACTGTGTAGGCTGAGAGTTATGAGGAGGTAAACTGCCTACCAGCCATGTTTAAAAAAATAGAAACATTATTTTCTCTCTGAGAAAACAAAATCAAATCAAAATTACCAGGAGAATATTGCAAATTGTGGTGAACTTTTGTACTTGTCTATGTTATGGGTAGTTACATACTGGTGACAATTTTTGAAGATTGAAGATTTATATCTATATATTGCAGTGAAACAAATAAAACCTTGAAGTGACTTACTGCCCCTGATAGATTTTGAGAATTGAGAATAAGCTTCTGATTCATCAGCATCATGATTCTTGGTAACATTTGACAAGAAATGCTGTAGTTACCAGCATGAGAGATATTAGATGGTACAGAGCATTGTGAGCACCAGCATACCAGATGTCATTCAATATAAATATAAAATGCAAATGCCAATCAATAATGCATACTTTCATAACACTTTGGGGCATTCCAGATGATTTTCATAATTTCACATCCTGCCGTCCATATATCAACAGCTCCATGTATAGATTTGTGGAATTTGTTGTGGTCCTTGAGCAGAGAAATCAGTACTCTGAAAAACCCAAAACAAATTACACTGAACAAAGATGATGACGTAGGAGCCTCACATATTTCAGAAATGTAGCGGTGTAATTCCATTACAATACCACATGCTTAACGAGTTCACCTGTGGAGAATTTATGCATGCCCTCTTCTTTTGTTCTGCTTCCTTGAGCCCTAACTCGTGCATTCTTGTTGTGAGGCTGCCATGTCATCATCCTTGTTCATTGTGATTCATTATGAATTTTGAAAACACTCGGGACTATTCCTCATCCCAATCCCAAATTCTGAAACTCTGCACTCAGTGTAACCAATTTATAGTTGTTCATATGTGAGGATCTGAAAATCATCTGGAGGTCTCCTTTAACCCTCCCTCACTGTATAATGGCCAATGTGTAATAAACGATCTGCATAGATATTTAATAGCCATCTGATATACATATTTTGACAAGTATCAGTGTGACTTTAATGCAAGTGTGTGTACAGATGATCATACATTGCGTACATATTCTCAATTGTCCAAGAAGTACCTGCATGATTCATAGGATCACTTTGTGTGTGTGTGTGTGTGTGTGTGTGTGTGCGCACGTGCGCATGTGTGTGTGTGTGTTGTTGTTGTTGTGAGTGTATGTTTATCAAAAAAAAAAAAGTATGTGAAGGGGTTAGGCAGAACGGCAATAATGGAAGGCTTTAATGATATAAATGTTGCCAAATACATTGAATATACTCATCAAGCTAGGGTCTTTTTTCATAAAATACAGATTTTCAGTTTACACTTTATTACTGCAGGGAGTATCAAGTTTTGATAGTAAAAATACTGGTATCTTCAAAGTTGAAAAGCAGGCATGAAATCGTGTTCAACATGGTGAGAGTGAAACCATGTTTTTGTGTCGGACAACGTTCATGGCATTCTTTTGTGTGTGATTTGAGAGAAGCAAAGAGTCTGAGTCTATAGACAAAAACCATATGGTACTGTCTTTGTGATCTAAAAAAAAAAAAAAAAATATATATATATATATATATATATGTTTACAATGTACTCTCTACGGCAGTACAGTACAAGACTTGTTTGCAGTGATGACTGTTTGTGGGTGAAATGGTGAAAATTTTGTCTTGGGGGACTGAGCAATTTCAACTTTTTTTCTCTTATGAATCACAAAAATATGTAAAAGAAAACATGGCTTTTCCAGTCAAAACTATCAGGCAAAAATGATTTCATTCATTACATGCCATGCACTTAGCTGTAACTTGCCAGGCTGTATCTAATCAATGAGAATTAGCATCCTTGTACACCAAAACAATGAAACAAAACAAAACAAAACAAAACAAATACTCACAACAAAGCAAACAAACAAACACGCTTTTGAAATTCATGTTTGACTTAAAAGCGAGCTCTGTCATTCAGACATAATGCAGGTTACCGGTACTATCACGTCACATGAAGATCACAGTGATACAGTGAAGAATTATTAGCATCACACAATCATAATTCATGAGCAATTTAGCAAGAGAAAGCAAGCAATAAGCAGTTGTGCCACGTCATAATGAGCAGCAAGGGCTAAATGTGGCCGAGATTCATATTAATATCTTGCGCTGAACTGAAGTTTTGAAGCAAATCAGAACTGCAATTGAATTTTCTACATGTATTAATTTGCAGTTGTTTGCTGTAGCTGTTATGTCTTCCTCTAAAGGTACACTGTAGGTTGACTTTGACCTTTAAACTCTTCATTAAAGTGAAAACTAAGTTTCGGTAAGTGCTTGAGAACCCGTCTAGCGCCATTTCATTTTTGCTTGCAATATATCGAAAGAGTCCACTAAGAAACTTACCTGGCTGACGCGGTTTGCCGGAATGATGAGTCGGTTTGGAGTATTTTGAGAAAAATAATAATACGGTAGGAAAACCGACTTTTATTCCAGAAGGCTCCAGACTAACTCGGTCTCGGAAAAAATTCGACCCTACTTCAGACAATTCACACGCAGTAAGTGATCGCCACATTCTACTGGCCACTGCATGCATAATACCAATGAGGCCTAACTGAATGGACAGGAAAGTGCGTGCTAACGTAATCCTGTACAAAACAAAACAAAAATGACAGCGCGCGGTCCTCAGTTGCTGAGACGCGCGGTCTTTGGAGTTTTTGTTGTTGTTTATCAAGCGCCTTTGATTGTTTTAGAGGTGCTTGATAGGCGCACACTAATTTTGCATGCGCGCAAAAGATGTTTTTGACGCGCGCGTTGTAACAGCTCGGACCATTTTGCGAGTAGCCAGAACACGAAGCACTAGTTTATACATTTATGTACAGGCCGCTCCCATAGGACAACACTGTACAATGATCAGAGGGACAACCATTACTACTCATCCCGCCGTCAAAGCGAAGCCGAGTTATCCCCGAGTCCGAGTTTAGCCTGACCCCGTTCGGGTAAGTTCTGAGACTGAACGTTTTTGGTTAATATTTCCCATTTCGTCGTTACCCATCGAATATCTTGTTATTACAGCGTTATTCCGCACATTTCCTAGGCATACCTTTACATTTTGGAGCAAAATTTGACAACTTTTGCAGGTGTACCAGAACTTTGTTTGGGCTTTAAAGCCCAGTGCCACAGAGAGGCCAATGATTGTTACCAACTGATGCAACTGCATGACATTGCAGTTTTTGCAAACTAGCAAAGATTTTTTTCTCTTCATGTCAGTGTACCTTTTCATGTTCTCAGTCACAGTCTCAGTATTATACAGTGATTTTCCTTCACTCAAGCAAAAGACATTACAGTGTACAAATTGTACAATTGTACTTAGTTTTTTGCTGAAAATATTTTCATTTGAGGGCTTTCTGAATAGCAACAAGGTGATTTCTGTCAGTGGATCTATTTGCCAGTTTTATATGGAAGTTTATTGTATTCTTAGCGATCTTATGCATTTGATTGTTTATCTCGTCCCCTGGTATTGAATGTGATTCAGATAAAAACCAGCTCATATTTTGCTTCATGTCCAATTTTTTTTTTGTAAAACGTAGTCATTCTGCTTGCCTGATTTACTTTTAAAAAGTGCTCTATGTGCCCCTCCACACGCCATGATTCATAATCATTATATCAGTCTCAATCATGAGGATATTCTTTGGAGTGATCAGCAGTTGTTTGGTTTTTTTTTAAGTATTTTTTTCTGTTTCTTTGTTTGTTTGTTTGTTTGCCTGCTTGCTTTTATTTTTGTTTTGTTTTGTTTTTTACCTTCATATCTTCATGTCTTTCTTGAAACTGTGACAGTGCATGTGTCAGTGGCGATTAAGGAAATACTGCCCTCTCTTATTGAGAAAAGCACAGGACCAAGCAGGTCCCTCCCTGGACTGCCGTACAGTGTACAATGTGTGTATTTTTAACATCATGATCACGTTACCTGGAGGTCCTTGAGATTAAGTAATTAAAGTGGATACGACAATGATGGTAATGATATACAGTGTAATACAATGACAACATTAAAAATGTTCAGCTTCATAGAAACGTTTTGCAGAAAGTGAAGTAACTAGAATAATATCATCAACTCCCACTTCCCCCTCCCCTCCGGGAATGTTTTGGAAAGGATAGGGTGTCTCTTGTGGGGTCAATGGGCAGATTTTTCAAATTCATTTTTACATTATATTTAATAACCATAAGCATAGTGTGTCTGAATGAATGTGTGTGTGTGGGGGGGGGGGGATGGGTATTCTCCGCGACGACATACAGATAACCAATTATTTTTATTGGCCCTATAAGCGATGTACTGGCGGTGTATATTCCTTGAAGCCGATAACGTATCTGTCACGTGTTTGCTTTACCCATAAGCTTACAGAATACATGTACGCGTGACTGTGTACAGTTTGTCGTACTATATACCCTGACAAAATCATACCTTGGCAATAAGCCTCAATTGCTCCGGCCAGTCCCCCTGGCCCAGTCCCAAACATTCCAACGCATGACTGCAGCGTGAATTACAGTAATTGCGCAACAAGACTCTCGTGGGCGTTGACATGGCAATCTGTATTTTCAACATATTCTATACATGTTTAAAAAAGAAACAAATAAATAATGATTGCATTGAGGTGAATATCCCCTTTCTATTTACGCTGTTTTTTGCAAGTCATGCCATGTGATGTATAGTACGTTTCCATCCGATAGTTTTGAGTGATTGCATTCTCTTCTCTAACCCCCCCCCCCCATTTCATCTCTTTTTGTTACCAGAAACTTATCTGTTCTTATCTTATAAAAACATGAATGACTATAGAAAAATATACTCACAAGGACATCAATGTGTGCTATGAATATCTATACCAACACGATTAGTTATGACGGTTTGTGTTTATGTGTGTGTGTATCTTTGAAGTTCTTATTTCCATCCTCTGAGGGGGGAAACGGAGGACTATAAGGATTTCTTAAGATCTTTTTTTTTCTTCAGTAGTCGTTATCGTGGTTTCAGTCAAGTGATAACGGAAATCATATACAGTCAAACCTGTCTATAGCGGCCACCCAAGGGATACGTAAAAACTGGCCGTTATAGACAGGTGGCCGCTATAGACAGGTAATCCAACTTTGTGTGCATTGCCTACATGTACATGACCTGATTGTACCATCATTGTATACATCTATAAATGCTTACATGTACATGTATGTGTGTACGTATGCACACGTGTGTATCATACATAACACAATGCCGGTGTTTATGAAATTGTTGCACAGTACATGTAGCATGTGCACAGTCATGAAGAAAGCTTAACACTAGTGCATTATTGTGACTGAATGAGTGAAGAATGCAGCGGTGGCGATCACTGAACGTTGCCCAGGAATGACTGGCACTGCTAAAAAGCACAAAAACACGCTGAATTATCGGCTCGGCTACGGCTCCATCGGGTTTTTGGCCGCTATAGACAGGTTAAAATCTACCGCGGGAAACAAAATTTGTGGCCGCTGGCCGCGTTAGACAGGTGGCCGCTATACACAGGGTCTTTAACATGGCTTTTCTCTCGGGGGATTTTTCAGTGGCCGCTATAGACAGGTGGCCGCTATAGAGAGGTGGCCGCTAAGGCAGGTTTGACTGTACATAGCATAATACAATGTATACCTATGACGTAACTGGAAAACAGTTATGTTCCGTATTGATGAAATTTGAGAAAAAAAGAGGGCACTTTATCTAAAACATTTTAAAGCTTTCGTAGATCTTAGCAGTATTAATTTTAAAGAATACAATTCCAAAGTCGCTGCATTGTTCCCTGTACCCCAATCAGTTGCGTATCTAGGGGGGGGGGGGGGGGAAGGGGGGCACGTGCCCCGGGCGCCACTCCTTGGGGGCGCAAAAAAAAAAAACGAAGAAGAAGAAAAAAAAAAGAAAAAACGAAGAAAAAAAAAAGAAAAAAGAAAAGAAGAAGAAGAAACTCACCGGAAAGGGGGGGGGGGGGGAAGGAAGAATGATGGGGGGGGGGCAGAAAACCAAATCAAAAAAAGATAAAAACAAAACATAACGATGACTCGGACAAAATGACAATGTTTATTGTGTTCACACAAGAATTCTATGTAAGCTGAAATACAATTTTCGGCTCGCTCGCTGCGCTCGCTCTCTAAATTTTATATAGAAGAAGAAGGTAAGAACAACATTTGATGATGAAGCCGACAAAATGACAATGTCTATTGTGTTCACACATGTCATTTTATATTTAGCTGACAAAATGTTTCACTGAGCAGCGGCTGCAATTTCTTTCGTTCTGAAGCGATCGCCAATTGGATCAAAAGAAGGCGCCAACGGTTCCGAACATATACGGGGGGGGGGGGGGGGGCGCCAAAAAAATCAAACAAGATAAGAACAAAACGTAATGATGACGTGGAAATATACAAATTTCGGCTCACTCGCTCGTACTAATTTAGAGTATTTCTTCAAGCCCTCAGTTTGTTGGTAAAAATCTTTATCTATAAGGCCGTCACTATATCTTGATTAGAATTGTAAGATTTGATAAGCAAAAAATGACAAGAGTTCCATGTTTTGTAAGCTGAAATACAAACATTTTCGGCTCGCTCGCCAAAATTTATCAAAACAAAAAGGAGATAAGAACAAAACGTGATGATGACGCGGAAATATACAAATTTCGGCTCACTCGCTCGTACTAATTTAGAGTATTTCTTCAATTCCTTAGTTTGTTGGTAAAAATCGTTATCTATAAGGCCGTCACTATACATTGTATCTTGATTAGAATTGTAAGATTTGATAAGCAAAAAATGACAAGAGTTCCATGTTTTGTAAGCTGAAATACAAACATTTTCGGCTCGCTCGCTGCGCTCGCTCGCCAAAATTTATCAAAACAAAAAGGAGATAAGAACAAAACGTGATGATGACGCGGAAATATACAAATTTCGGCTCACTCGCTCGTACTAATTCAGAGTATTTTTTCAAGTCTTCAGTTTGTTGGTAAAAATCGTTATCTATAAGGCCGTCACTATACATTGTATCTTGATTAGAATTGTAAGATTTGATAAGCAAAAAATGACAAGAGTTCCATGTTTTGTAAGCTGAAATACAAAAATTTTCGGCTCGCTCGCTGCGCTCGCTCGCCAAAATTTATTAAAATTAAAAAGGAGATAAGAACAAAACGTGATGATGACGCGGAAATATACAAATTTCGGCTCACTCGCGCGTACATGAGGGGGCATTTCATGAAGCAATTTGTCAGATATTTCGTATGACAAACTGTTAAAAGCTACTGAAATCCTTGCTTCTGATTGCCTGAAAGCAAATTTTGCGCGACAAGTTGTCGGACAAAATGCTTCATGAAATGCCCCTCTGGTTTAGAATATTTTTTAAAGTACTCAGTTTGTTGGTATAGATAAATCGTTATCTATAAGGCCGTCACTATCTTGATTAGAATTGTACGATTTGATAAGCAAAAAATGACAAGAATTCCATGTTTTGTCAGCTGAAATACACAAATTTTCGGCTCGCTCGCTGCGCTCGCTCGCCAAGATTTATCAAAATTCATTACATTTAAATCACCCTCAAAAGACCCCTTTTAAGGGCTTGAAAAGCATATCATGTGGACTTTGCTTAAAGTCTCTACCGGGATGGGGTTGGGGTTGAACACTACTCTTTTTCAGAAATTAGGGGCGCAATTTTCGCGCTTGCCCCGGGCGCCGTTTTCCCTAGATGCGCCACTGACCCCAATAGCCTGTGTATAGGAAACTGCACACATTGCTCTTTTGTTCGCACAACGGTAATACATGTTCAGTGTGTAGTTACTATTTTCAGTAAGTCGAAATGCATGAAATTAATCAGCCAAGATTAAAAGGTGAGAAAATAATGTTTTGATACAACGTAACTATTATTTTCCAGTTTATTTGTTGCTTTTTTGTTGTTATTATTTTGATGATTTGTTGTTTATCACGTTGTTTGTGTTTTGATTAATGGTTTTGTTTCCAGTTTGCTTTAGGTGGGTTTTTATCTATTTATTTTTTTTTTTTTGGGAGGGGGGTCGGTTATTTTGTTTTAAGGAGAATGGGGGACTTCCTTTGCATTGTATTTAAAGTTAGTGATTCGTGCAGAAGCACACATCCGATGTGTAAGGCAGGGAAAGGTATTAAGTCAATAAAAACAAAGACCAAGTGTAAAACAGCACACCTGCCTTTGAATAATTCAAGATGATAACACGCTTGCGTATTCACGCATTGAGCTAAGTGGCACAATCAATCCTACCACAATGTGGAGCTACAACTATAGTGATATAGCTCAGTTTCCCTGCTCTGCAAAGCGCAGGAAACCGACAAAGAATATAACCTTGATCCACAATGTTTGATGGTGACTGATGGTGAGTATCATGTGGACAATGACAACTCGCAGAAGGGATCGCGTTGATTTGTCCAGGGGCGTGCCCCTGCCAGAACATCAAGTATAATATAGTCCTTAACGAGCTATTCGATACTGTTGGTTTGATGTCGAATAGACGTGTATGTAATCCGTCTTGGGAACACTATTGCTCCAGAAACATCATGTCTCAGCATCCTGATGGCGTCAGCAAGATAACCTTACCCCAGTGGCGGATCCAGAGGGGGGCGCAACCGACGCACGCCCAGCCCCCTTTATTTTTCGTGAAAAACAAAAGAAATAAAAAGAAAAATATGAAATGAAACCCGGAAGTGCCACCAGAAATATTAGTCATGCCCCCCCCCCCCCCTTTACAGAATTCCTGGATCCGACCCTGCTTACCCGGCTCATCCCCATCATTAGTCCGATGACAATGTACTGACATTGCTTCCCAAGCATGTATGAATTTCAGATACAGCGTTCTAATAGTATGATTAAATGATGGCTCTTCTCATTACAAGACAATCTAGATAAAGGAAATAAGGTATGAAGATTATTGAATGTCATATCATACTGACTTTCCACAAAATGTTACACGAAATATCTCTGGATTTCAAAGAATTATTAACCTCCATTGTGATATGGAAAATAATAGCAGTAAGTATATGAGATAATTGGTCTCTTTTCAAAGTAAGTTAGTTTGATAAAATCTTATTAAATATTTGAAGAATGTAGAACAACGGAGTATCTACCTTTTTGTGTCATGTGAAAAAAAACCAATGAAAATCATTGCCTTTATAGTCGATGCTGAACAGGACAGTAAGTTCATCTATCATTTTCTGCTGATTATAACACCGGGACATCAGAATGCATGCGTATATTGTTACTGGATGATGTAGAAACTAATTCGCGTTCCTGGCTTGCATTGGTTAATGTTAATTCGGACAAAATGTGATAAGAAAAGCTTTCCAGCAGTTGGGGAAGGTTCGTATAATTCCGAAAATGAAATTGCAAGGTTCGTTATTCCAAATGTTAATTAATCTGAAAATGGAGGGGTCTTTATTCTGAACCTTCGGAATAAAGCCACAAACGTTCAAATTAAGGAACCCTATTTCATTTTCGGATTTCTTACATAGGTACAGTATGTAGGCCCTATATTTTGTGTGTTTCGAAATAACAAACCTTCGCAATCACGACCTTATTTCATGCACTTTCGGAGCAACGAATCTTCGGAATAACGAACATCATACTCGCCTGTTCTGACTAGTAGTCCCCGCTGAAATTTTGATGACAGACACGATTATTCCAACAAAAAACTTTTAAAAACGTATATGATTATTATCAGTTATATATAGTTATTTCATTAGTTTCTGGAGATCCATCCATTTGCCATTCATATTGTCATGTTGTCGTTTTTTGCAACCGTTTATGTAATTTGTATTTTTATTGTGTGTCAGTGTTATATGATAATATCATGTCTATTGTTCATGTTGTCAAGGAAATTGAAAATAAATTCAATTCAACATCCGTTTGACAATCTGTGTCGGCACCTACCACTGCCTAAGTTGGAAGCTTAGACTTTGACATAATTTCCCTCTCTCAGTAGAGTGAAATGCGTGCGTATGGTTTCATGTCTATTTGTGACCATTATGACCTGGTTATGACAATGAAAGGCGACAGAGACAAACAACCACAACGATATGGTTTCGTCAGAAATAATGAGAACAATGTATTCGAAAGAAGGCATCTGTGCCTATATGCTACTGTGTGTGAAAAAATAATGGAATACAATGTGTAGTACGTATTTGTGCAGATGTGCGTGTTAGAGATCGGACTCTTTTTTTGCTAAATGTCATGTAATTATGTGGCGACTATAATAGGAAGCCTTCACTGCTTTTAAGCAAGCATCTATTTGATCCAAGGAAAATATAACGTGAATTTCACACACACAAACACATACATTCCTACTCACAAATCCTTTTCTAGGACATCGATTAAAGAGCATTCGTTGACCTAAAGTGCATGGAGGAGATGGCTTAACGTATTATATCAATAATTGCTGCAGGATGTGTTTTGAGCTGCAAAAAAATAAAATGATTATACTAATAACCTTGTCATCATCAAAATCGGGACGATTGAATCTCACTGTGTATCTTAAATACTGGAGAAAATTAAATTGGATATAACTGGGTAAATTCAATCAAACTAGAAAAATCTAAAAGGAGCAAATGCAAAATTGAGAGAAGATCAGAAATTTGGTCTTTCAAAATAGTAATAACAGTTATAAATTAAGCAATATTCGTTGAGGCCTTTGGAAAATAATTTTGAAACACAAAGTGCCTCATTGAGAAGAGAATGTTTTTTAACAACTCTATGAAACACTAACCATGATTTTTTTTAAAAATCATTATGACAAGGTGCAGGACCAAACGGCAGAAATAAATGTGATTTTCAGGGACTTTATCGTTAAAACTGGCATTATATGTTATCATAGCATGTATGCACGTGGGATAGACCAGGGAGGTGAGAGAAACCCTCCCTGGATAGACCAGGGAAGCGGGAAGAGATCCCATCTCCCTGGATCGACACGGTGAAACGTGAGCGCTGCATGGTGCAGACAACTTTCACGCGGCCCGGTCCGGAAAGGATGGGTGGGAGGCAGGCACGCCGCCGGGGAAGAACACCCGGATGGCCTGCTGTCGACCACTGTCAATACTTCTATCATCTACACAAGCGACTTGACAGATGTGATTAACAGCTACTTTCGATCCTCTGCCTTTATTTTTCAAAGGTCAATGTATCATTCTGTTCTACTCCCAACAACACGACGAGTGATATCAGCGCGAGTATTAATATTGTAGGCCTAACAGTCAATGTCAGTCTCGAAGATTGAGTGAAGATGGCCCAGATCGCACCGGCGTGTGTATGAATTCATTGAGGGTGATATCGACGCATTACAGGAAACAATTATCAATGCTAATATTTAAAACAAACTGACTGGCTATAATCTGCACAAGGAGAAAGGGAAGAAAAGTTAACATAGGTGCCAATATCGATTAAAGGAGACCGTTACAGTGGTTACAGTTACACCACTTCCTTATCTGTGCCTCTCTCTCAGATATACAGTCACGCATGTATAACTTTGAAATACAGTACATGTACATGTATTTAGTACATGAATCAGCACGAAATAGGAATGTGGACTTTTCGGGAAGCCGCGCAGCCAAATTCTATATCTCATACCATGGCTTGTTGGGATCTTCATGCATTGATTTTGGTTATACTCGAATATTGATATCTAATGGGAGAGTTTCAACAGAGAAATGGGGATTCGGCGACGATAGAAAAGATTAAGGAAGGGGTTTTAAGTGTCATAATCAGTTCCAAAGTCATATCAATTTTTACAGCTTTGGTTAATTCCATGTGCTGCCCTCCTCATGTATAGGAACTGTATACAACAGTACTGCAATTTCTGACGTCATAATAGTAGAATACCATATAAAGAAAATGCCAAAGTTCTCTTTAAACCAAGTAGATTGAGATCAGACTCGCGGCATTTGTCTCCTCTTTCCTCATCCGTCTATTCCCACTGGATGCCTGATCAATCACATTTAACCATGCTAGTACATGTAGAAGATGATCTGCACAGACAGTTCGTCATGTGAGGTATTGTTTTCCCCCTAATGATGTATGTAAAATGTCTCTCAAAGCAATGTTCGTCTGTCATTACATGTATACAGCTATGCGTCCATACAGTGCATAATTATCATAGGCGCGATCAACATGGACCACTTGGATCCACAGGATCTACTTATCGTTTTAACCCTATGATCATTGTCAAAGTCAAGTAGGACTATGGTCTAGGATAACAAGAACATGTTTCTTTTTCGTTTCGTTCTATCTTTTTATCTTTTTCTTTTCTAGCCAGTGATTGTGGCAAAGCCATTCTAAACAGAACAAAATATATAAATATAATTTATATGCATGTTCGAAAAAAAAAACTTGTAGACGAGGGTTTATTAATGTGCCATACACCATTATTGGCTGTTGAGAGGACTGTGTATCAAGGAATAAATACTTTTCCAAAAGCACAGCGACACGAAACTAATTAGGCCAGGGGTGGACTATCTATAGAAATCGAACAATTTTCATTGATGGAGAGGTTAAGACCATAATCATGAATGTCGTTACCGTCATATCAAAGTCGTTTTACGCAAAACTCGATAAAAATCGTCCGGTCACACTATACTCGGTATTTTATTCTCATGCGTTAATGGTAATTTCGTTTCATTTCCTCGAAAGAGATCTATTTTATCAAAATCTTTCGTGATTCTGCTTATGACTAATAAAGAATATCGTGTTAATCACTGTATGCATTTTCAAAATATAGCATCTTAATCTTAATGCATACACAACAAGTGCGGAGATTACATCAGCAATATCAAAGCGACCATGCATGTGACAGGGAAGTATTTTTAGAGTCCAACATAGTACACTAATAGAAAGCATTTCCATTTATGAATAGGACCGTTCATTGACATTCACATGCAAAAACATTTATGAACGTTTGCGTGCTCCTGTTACAGTGTCCATCACGCAAAGTAAATCCAAACCCAAATATTCATTTCCTTTGCATTATCCGAGTAGGCTAAAATTGTGTTGATCTTTCGCTATCCTTAGATCTCATCGCTTTCATTGACAACAAACTTTTCCTGTCAGAAATTTGCAGAGTTGCTTTATAATTTTACAATCCTGGTGACTTCCTTCGTGTTTGTAACGTTTGTGTGCCTATATTCAACTCGTATTGAGTAGAATGCCTTCTTTGCGCTATTTGCTTTTCCATGTTTCGCCATTGCTTGAATAAGCTGGCAGACATACGATTATCCGAGATATCTGGTGAGGAATCTGGTAAGGATGTTTTTGTTACTATGGGGACGAATACCACAAACGTATAAATCCTATTATCTCTCTTTTTTCTCTTCCCCAAAATAAAATTGCTGGAAGTCTTTAGGAAGCTCACTGTGAGCCATTGAACGGATAGGGACAAGTTTTGCCTTTATTCTTTTATTTATTTTCGGTGCTGTCGTTATTTTGCAACAGAAATTAAATTCAGGAGAAACCCTTTCCTTAAAATTACCCCAAAAGTTGGTTCAGTAAATGAAGAAATATTAGAGGAAGACATCAACTCTGTGAAGTTTGACAAAAACTTGAACCAAACGTTATGAATTTTTAAAGATATGTTGATTAAATTCATGTGCAGTCATCGCTTCATAATATAAGAAGGCTATCACAACAGAACTGTTTGAGCAAGAAAAATATTGCTTTGAAGCAAATGGATCAAGATCGACTGTAATCAAAATAGTGTTAATTGTGGAAGCCGTCTTGTTGATTTTACCCACTCACCCACATCTACCATACGATCTATCGCCCATCTTTCTTACCTCATCTATCTCTGTTCAAAGGACCTGTTTAGTCGCCTCTTTATGGAGACTAAAGCGTCTCCTCTATTTGGTCGCAGATCCCCAACGATATATACGCGTTATTACAATGCATGGAGTGCTGCAATGTCACAATGTTAACAAAAGCCGCCATTTTCATGATTTTTGAGCTTCAGTGAGCCTATAGAAATTTGCGTGCAATGACGCCCCAACTCGACACCCATCCACCCACACATACACATTAGGCATATATTCGTACATGGATCTGCCAAATGAGAGATCAGTGACTGTTCAGGTCATAAATACGCTACCGCTGAATGTGTGTGTCATTGCTTTGTTTCTGTTTGTTCTCTCTTTTTTTGTTATCGACATTGTCTGAAACCCCGAGGCACTTTGGGGCGACACAACACAATGATAAGCTGACGATATTAATGTGCTCAGGCGAATTGGCAACGCCGCAAAAAAAATATGAGATTGCTATGTCTGAGGGATGATCAGGAAGTTATGCATGACAAAGAACACAATACCATTTCAATCCCCCCTATTTTTTTTTTTTTTTTTTTTTTTTTTGGTAGAATAATCCATGCGTGTTGAGCAACGAAGAGCCGGGTGACATGATATTTTTCCTCTTTGTTTTCCTTGTTTGCTTACTGTATCTAGGCTTGCCATAATAGATGAAGTGATGTGTCTTTTATTAGCAGCAGAATGAATGGAATCCAAAATGAAACCATGCAGGGCACAATGTTCTACATTGTACTGCGAATCAGTCGGGGCAGCTCACGAGAAAAATACTGCCACAAATCATATACGTTTATCGTGTTGCCCTTCCGGAAATAAAATCATGAAAATATAACATTATGAATATATAGCACCTCTTGCATAAATATTTCTTAGACTCTTTTTTAACCAAAACAAAACATACACCATTATGACAAACAACGCTACGACAGAAGATTGGACATTTAAACAAAAAGTTCTTCATCCAGTTCTATTACAGCAATAATCTCCTTGTAGAAGAAATTTCTTCTTTTAAAAAAGGTAAATGTTGGGTTGGTTATAAAAATTAGCGGGTAAGGAGAAGGGCACAAACGTCAAGTCTCATTTTTATCAAAACTGAAGGCACTGATTAACAAGCTGTGCTATGTGTGTGTCTGTGTGTGTGTGTGTGTGTGTGTGTGTGTGTGTATGTGTGTTTTTGTAAACTCATTTTTTCACACATTCTTATTCTATCGTCTATTCTAATGAATTCCTGATATCTGAAAATGATGTATGTTTTTTTTTTTTTTTTACCTTGAGTGCTTGTGATGTGCTTGCACAAATTTGTATATGGCTGTCTATACAGACTGTACGTGTCTATCTTTCTGTATTTCGTTGCATCGTTTGTAATGCGAGTTATCAAACTAAACTAAACTGAACTAAACTAAATTAGGCTAAACTTAACTAGATTATTAATACTTGACTATACTATACTAAAATAAATAAACAAACAGACAGACAAACAAACAAACAAACAAACAAACACGTTATCACAGAACTGCTGCTGATTCGAGAGTACGCTCACATAGGCTTACATCAAGTGACCTATCGGAAAGAATTGTATTCTATATCTATACTTGTTCGTCTTTGTTGAGAAACCCTTTACAAGGACACCACGAATTAATCTATACATAACAAGGAAGTGGATACTGCCCTGGGATACTGCCCTTTATACGTTTAGTCAGCCTCAATCAAAAACACGAACGCTATAGCAACCGAACGTGGAGTCGATTTCTTCATAGTTTACTCTGAGCGGGTGAGGGGCATTCCTGCAATCTTAGGGATTCTTATTATGTCCCAGGAACTATATTTCTGTGGTTTGTCCTTTTTACGGCATTTTTTGTTATATTTGAGCATGACCACGGCTCTAAAACCGTCATTAAGTTTTCTTCCTTTGAATAATATTACCAGAAAAATATCTAGAGATCCCTGTTATATTGAATTGATTTTACGCGAGGGAACTCCCATTTTCCAGGACAATCTCCCTCATATTAAGAAAGGGAAATTGTTTTCTTTTTCATAAGGTCTTTTAAACGGGAAATACCTTTATATCAACTTTTTGAGTGTCTTTCTGCCCCATTTTGGAATCAAGAAAAAAAAGTATTCTTGTATTCTTATATTTAGAGATAGCAACATTGTTCATATTCACGTACGGCGGGTGACTGATATCATTATCGCTATATAATCACTTTATGGGATTGGAAGATTCAGTTGCACATTTGACAAAAAGGAGTAAGTGGATGCTTTTTGCTTATGTATTTAATGTCCAATTAGGGGTATATGCAGGCCCGCGTAACTGTTAGGATCGTTATGGGGGTTCATAAGTGACGGAAACCACGTATACCCTTCTGAGGGAGTGAAGCGACCGAACAAGGTATTGTTGTGTTATTATATTATGTGTGTTCATCTATCATACTTGTATTTGTTGGAAACGAAGTAAGCAAGGTGAAATGAAAATTAAATGAAAACTGTCCCCAACGCTCTCTCCTGTAGTCATGCCCCCCCCCCCCCCCCCAAGTCACGGGCCTGGGGCACACCCCAGAAGCAATATCACACAATTTTAGTTGAAGGCATTATTTACCATTTGCAGATGAAACAGAACCCAGCATCAGTGCTTTGAAATAGTTCTAAAATGTGAGTTAAAGGGATAGAAACAACCACTGTAAAAATTTGAAGCCGTACTATCGATGTTAAGCATTGTTAAATACACAAAATGTAAACAATAGCTATAATAAAGATGTTTCCAGACTAAAACCGTCTACAGTTATGGTTTATTAATAAAAATACTGTTATCTCCTCATATTTCAGGCTCAATAGCGATAATTTTATAATTATGGTAGATAGACTCTAGGATGTTTCGTGATACAAAGGACCTACACTATGCATCATGTAATGTGATATCTTGATTTTTTTTAAGTCACTGCTCCCAAAGGTAAACTGGGGGGGGGGGGGGGGTGTTTCATAAAGCTGTTCGTAAAGTTACGATCGACTTACGAGCGACTGGTGATCAGTTCTTGTGCTGAATTATGGAAATTCTGATAAGTATAGCACATCAGAACTGATTACCAGTCGCTCGTAAGTTGTTCGTAACTTTACGAACAGCTTTATGAAACAGGGCCCTGGAACTTTAAGCCGAGACCAAGTCAACAGGAACAAAACCACACATGACTGTAATACATGTACAGTAATCATAACAAGTATGGATAAGCAGTGATTGGCAACATGAACACAACTCGAACCGGCTTCGGACGAACAATGCCCAACAAAACTTCCGCTCGTCGGGAACCGAAACCTTCCTTGGCATGCATGACTCTGGCCTGCAAGTTCCTACTTCAAGGAGATATCATGAGCCATTATAACAAAGGGGTATCAGAGACAACATTAATTCCAGTGATAAGACAGATTTCATAACTGAATCCCCTTCCAAAGTCTACCAGTCGTATAATGACAATTACATGACCCGTTGATTCGTTTGTTTGTACATACTACCATATCTTTGACAATGTTTAGTTTCAAATAAACTGACAAGATGGTTATCAGTCAGTCATACGTGCTACCGACTTTGAAAATATTAACGCATGATATGGATGATGTCATTTTGGTGTTTGTACGTCATAAAAGCGCACACAATCGTTGATATATCTGAAGTATTTAACTATTATCGTTTTCTCCTTGATAAGTATTCGTTAACACGCAGGGAAGTAGACTCTATCGTCAATATTAAGGTGGAAGAACAAAGAAAATAGAAAAGTAATGTGAACATGATTAATTGTTTTAACTTATTCTCTTTCCGTCATGCATTATCATTTTTCGTTGATATATGATATTAATTGCTCCCACCGTCGCCATAATATTGTCAACATCACCAAACTTATAATTTTCACACATCATTACCATTACATCATGATGTAGGCCTACATAATGATATCAAACATCAATACAGATACAGAGACAGTGTAATAATAGATAATAGCATCGATAATTATTATAATACGCCATTATGTGAATACATAAATGAATACAGGAAGTTATATTGGCTCATAAATGACCAAAATCTCATTACAGTGATTATTTCATGTCGTGTCAGTCATGTGGTGACATGCAAAGGAAGAACTGTACTGGATGTTTCCTGGACTGGATGTTTCCTGGGGTAACTGCTACCACAGAAGGTATGTGATAAGTGTAATGATAGTCTGTCATGACTTTGTGTAAGGCTTTATCTATATTATGTACGTCATAACGCCCACGCGCGCTATAAGTCGTATGAAGCAGCCAGAATGAATGCAGACGTGTAAAAAAAAATGCATCCTCACGACGCCATCTTTGAGCCATCCAGCCTGTACAATAGACATCATGACATGAACAACATGCTGCCAGGTTTTATTTGGAGTGTACTGACCCGCGGGATCTGCTAATGTTGTCAAAGAATACACAGCAAAGGAAATACATGTTTTCCCATCGAATGGTGGCTCATTGTTGCAAGGAGCTGTACGAATTCTCGGATTAGAGACAGAAATGGGGTTTGGTCTCAATATCTTGATGATCACTTTTTGTTGTTGTTAACTACAGACATACATCACAGTAGTTGATACAGAGCCATGCACATAAGGCCAGTTGTAAGGTTTGCTTGTTTGGATGCTGGTAACAAAAAGACTTTAATTTCGGACGAGCTAGAAAGGATGTGGCGCTTCAGACAACTGAACTGTCCCTCTCTTACATTCAGACATTATAGTGGTAAAATATAGTTCATTGACTTAAGAATATCCGCCTCGGTCACGAGACTATGGTAATCATGTGGCACTGATCTATTTCCTTGTCTCTCCCCTGAGATCAGAAGATTAATTTTTGAATTTATGATACCAGCGGTATGTGTTTATACACAATTGTGCGACTTCAGGTTTTTGTTTTTACGTATATAGGTGAGGCGTTCGATTCGTCTTATTAGTTCAGTTCAGTTCAGTTCAGTTCAATGTCATTTATTTCCATCATCGTAATTACATAAGTACAGATAACATGCGCGATCAATTAATGCTGCGGGGTGCATCTCTAGAACTTAGGTACTTGAATTTGTAACATATAGTGTTCAATTAACACAGAGGAACATATTATATGATATGCAATGATATACATATGCAATCATATCAAATTGACATACAAAATAGTGTAAGTGCAAAGGAAAATATTATAATCCATGCATGTTTCGTTCATCCTTTGATTTCGGTCATTAAGTATTTTGAAGAGGACGAGGACGACACAGGGAGTTTTGCTTAATGCAGGCAGGAGAACCAACACATAATTCTTTCTCCTTCTCTTTTCCCCCTGTCCATCTCTTTCTCCTCTTTCTTTTCTCCATCTTACCATAACAATCCACCATTGTCTTCTTTTTCTTCCATTTGTTCTCTTCTTTGTCTTTTGAGATCCTTCCTCCTCCTCTATTCCTCCTCGCCCTATACTTAGTACCCCATGATTGACTATTATCATCAAAGTGACTTGCATATAGTGTATATCCACAGGGGCGTCAGCAGCTTTTTTCAAGGGAGGGGGTGCGTTTATATTTACTTCTGATTCCACTTCCAGGTTTCATCTAGTATTCTTTTAAAGGGTCTGAAGGGGGGGGGGGGGTTGCTTTCGCACCAACGCGCACAACCCCCCCCCCCCCCCCGACGCCCATGATCCATAGCATGAATAGAATTTCTTTTGCATTACAACTGACTGTATGTATGATGATAAACTTGACAGATGCTGCCTCGTGTTACTACTGGGCCTTCCCACATCCTCCTCGACTTCCCCTTTGTGGTCTGAGACACGTGACACCCAAATGCTGGTAGAATGTTTTTTAGCTGTATATGTATATAGAAAATAAGTTATGATGCCATTGATGGGATGGTTTTCCGCTGACTCGTCAGCTGATCCAAAAGACCGGATTGCGTCAGCAGGAGTTCGTGCTTTCTTTGACATTGTTGTTGTTGTTGTTATTGTCGTTGTGGTATCTGTTTTTTTCGTCATCAATCGGGACTTCGCATGATGATCATGTTCACTGTAATGTGTATCAGTCTCCCTCATGCTGTCTACATTGATTATTCACATGACATCTTTGGTCTCATTACGGATTTGAATAGCATTGGTGAAATGTCTGTATTGATGTGTGTGAGTGCGTGAGTATGGATATAATACGTGTGTGTGTGTGTGTCTGTCTGTCTGTCTGTCTGTGTTTAGGGGGTGCAGACAAAAAAAGAGAGAGGGAAGGAGATGGAGAGAGACTCATACACAGATGTAAATAAATTGGAATGTTCTGTATTCAGAACATGATATTGTGTTTATGATTGTACATAATTTTTGTTTGAAATGAAAAAAAATGAAATGTAATGCTATGAAAATAATGAACATGAAAATCAAAATGACGGGTCGAACTTTTTTTCTTTTTTTATAGTGAGACAGCGGCGGCAAAATAAGCCTGGTTTTCAAGAAAACAGCGATCCCCGTGGTAACCAGAAATGCAAATTACTTTTGGCGATGATGTCATCGCACTGTCATTGTCCATGTGAGTTGTAAATTCGATATCATCAAATCATTCTATTGGTCGATAAAAAAACAACAACACATACTTATCCCATACCATGAAATCGGTTGTGATGTAATAGAGGTAAAACATTTCTGATAGAGAAAAAAAAAAGGTTTCTTAAAAGGAAATTCGAAGCTTTTTAGTGCCGCCAAATGGGATATTCATGAGGCAATTTCATCACCTTCCAATCAAATTTGTGTGTGTCATTGTGTTCACTAACAGTGTTTCGTCAAAACATATGAAACTTAAGTGACTTCTTTAATTTGATTCATATTAATGTCCGATTCTATGTCCGCTTAAGATTACTGTCCCTTGCATTTGTTCGTAGTTATTCAATCACTGTAACATAATCATGATTTTCCAATTGTTCATGTATTGCCATAAATTTACGCATAGGCCTACTGTTGTAATAATGATTAGTATATAGGGCCTATAGGCCTATTTCTTTGTTGTTGTTGTTATTTTGGGAGGGGTCCAATGTAATTATTTTTGGACAAAAATAAGTATTGTAACGCTATATTTACTTTGTGAAAACGCAGTAATCAAATCAAATTAAATCACATCAAATTTTGGTCATAGTCTTTGCACTCTTATGTGATTTCACTCTAGAAAAAACAAACAAGCAAAGAATTGCTTCTCTCATCTAAATACAACCGATGTGCGTGTGTATGTTTATGTGTATGCATGCAATTTGCGTGTGTGTATTTCAATTTATTTCATTCTTGGTCGGATAGTGAGGAGTGCAACATTGAATGAGATTTTGTCTGCAACTATCAACATTTGTTTCATTTAATTTCAACTTATTCTAAACTTACTCCCAAGGACTTTTAATTACATTAATTTTAATCCTTTCTATTCCAGGGAATTTAGACAGCTGCGTGTACGGGACTTAATGTGCCAACCGGGACTCAATTCAATTAAATGTTTCATTTACAAAAACATACACATTTCGTTTTCTTTGGTATAACAGAGAATACGGTAGACAAAACATTGTAGAATGAAGAGACTGTACAATAATATTGTAAAACCTTATAATACATTGTCATTGAAAGAAGTGGTCGAAATGAAGTGATTTTACTAATGTGAAACGAAATGATTTTACTAATGTGATTTGAATGATAATGTAAACTGGTGTGAACTATTCCATGCCATTTCGTTCGCTCGTCAAGTTGCCTTTCTATTGTAATTTATCACGCTTCTGTTAAGGATTAAGGATAGGAATATGATTATGTTTCGCTAGAGATGTAACCGTAAATCGTTATGGTTCCATTCCGCTTCCTGATTGGAAAATCTGTTAGGCATTCGAAGAGACAGCCACAACAGGAAATGATCGTACCATGTAGAGGTTGTCTACCTCCTCGAACAACAGGAAGTAGTGATACCCACGTATTTTTTCCCTATATTTCATATCAGTAATACAAGTACTATGAAGACTCTCTAAGACTGACATTTTTGTATTGCAAATTCAAGTGTGGCTCACACACATATTAGATTATGCATGCACCAACACACGCACAAGCACACTTAACGCATTGATTCACATCAACACGCATACATGCACAATATATCGAGTGGTATAGTGCTACACGTATTTTGTCGATTATTGTCCAGTTTTTGAAAAATGACTCATAAAATTACGTACATTATATGTCACTCATCAGGGCAGTATTTCAGCGACACTCAACTTAATATTCAAGATGATATGAACACAAGGAGTACATTCAATCGAGTGAAAATTTCATCACAATGGGAGTGATAAGAACGCTACGAGGTTTTAAAGCTCGGTGTGGTTGCACATAGCAATGATACCAGCAGGGAGGTGAGAGGAAAATAACAGTTACAATCACATTGTATATAGGTAGCTCATTGAATGACGTGATGACGTCATCAAATAAACTCTGAATTCCTTTTAGAATTACATAGTCTTTCATTTTTCATAAGGGGTTTGTCATTAGTTTATTACTCATCTATTTTTTTTTTGTACTGGTGTAATTTTAGTTGGTCAAGACAAACATATCCGTTCTCCGTGTAAAATTATATGCCTATGAACTCGGGAACCTACAGTTTTACAAGCTTTAAAGCTTTTATGTAGGCCCCATCATATTTCTTATACTTACTAGTGACATTTTCATACGATGTGACCATGTACATTTGTGTCAAGTATATTTTCTTTTTCTTTTTCTTCTACAATCAAAAGACATGATTGTATATATTTTGTACTCTTGTTTTGTTGTCAATAATTTTGTAATGTCATCATTGAGAAAATGGAAATATGAAATAAATTTGAACTGAACTGAATTATCTTTAAAAAAATCATCATCAAAACGCGTTGAAAACCTCAAACCCCATTTCAGCCGAAACCGTATCACCCCTTTGATATAACATTTTCTTGTCATCAGCACTATATGAGCACGACTTCTTTTCAAGGAATACTATAAAGGTAATTATCACAATTTACTCATTATAACGCCACGGTTTCATTTCATACTCGCTCACCATGTCATATTAGGTGCGATGACGTTATTTATACTATTATAACGTTTTTCTCTCTGTCCCCGCTTTAAGTCACGTGTTGTCCTCAGAAAGGGCAATTCTATAGATTGATCCAAAACATGCCACCTAAGCGAAAGCCAAGAAACACTATCCTTATCACATGATGTGCATGAGCAGTGCAGACCCAGTGCCAGTTTTCTTACTTTTCCCTTTAAGACTCTAACTCTGGGAACGCTCCTGCCACTTCTAGACCAGTTTGGTGTTTCCAAATTTTCTCTCACTCACTGAGGGTATGCAATGCACTTGATGCGTGCTAACTGTCGTAACTTTTGATAGAGCTTCAGGCCATCTCCGGTACCCTCATGGCTCTCCTTATCACCGGTTACCCCAGTGATACTGAGGACAATGTGTTAATGATAACCTCTTTCCGATGCTGTTTTGTCATTGTTCGATTTGGGCCCCATTTCATAAAAGATGTGTTAGGATAGCAACTCTTGGTGCAATGGCAACCTCCAATAACATCAGCCAATCAGGAAGCTGGGTTTTTGTCGTCACATGACAATTGCCATTCCAGCAAGAGTTGCTATCATATCATTTTCTTTTTAATTAAACGGGTCCTGGTTTACATTTTCCTCAACTTCATGTTGGTGCCATCTAAGCATTACATGCTCCGGCAGATGTATCAGTAGGCTTCTGTAAACCTATGGTGGCAGTACTGTTTCTAAAGATCTATAATCATGATAGCAGGCGTAAAACTGCCAAGCTCTGCCCCATCCCCATCGCCCCAATCTTTCTCTCTCCTTCTCTCTTTCTCTTTCTTTCAACCCTCCTCCACAACTACCATCACCACTACCGCCACCACTACTACCACCACTACCACCACCACTACTACCACCACTAACACTACCACCACTACCACTACCACCACTACCACCACCACAACCACCAAAACTACCACCACAACTACCACTACCACCACCACCACCACCACAACCATCACTACCACCACTACCACCACATCACCCCCACTACCACCACCACTACCACCACCACTTGTGCTACCACCACATGACACCACCACACCACCACTTATACCACCTCCTTACCCCGTCCCTATGTTCAATGAACGAACTGGCCAGAGCCGGTTCGACCGTGAACTTTTGGAGAAGAAAAGAAGAAGACCCAGCCACGATCGAGCAGCTGTCGTGTCGAATAACATCCGGGAGGGAAACCTAGATGTATCTTCCTCCAGTCAGGCTTTGATTGAACAGAAGAAGCCGTGATCGACGTACTTAACACTTTGAAGAGCTTTACCAGACGTGAGCATCGCTTAGAGAGTACCTAATGCGTGGGCTGGTCTTCGTGAAATGTCGCCTCGCTGAAGCAATCTAGATGGCTTTATATGAAAAAACGGCAGGGGAAAGCAGAGAAAGGGCAAGAGAGGGGTGGAGTATAGTGAGATGGAGAGAGGGAGAGATAACAGACGCACAGACAAGCAACGTGACAACACTAGTATATAAATAAGAAATAAGAAACATAATTGTCATTCCATATCAGTATTATACAACATTACGACACTACATCCTAGTTCTTGGCTGTTTTTTATTTGATAGCTCAAGTGAACGACGATGCATCGTTCTCTATAGGACTTTTCCTCCTCATCGCTATTCTCATACGATTAAACTGTGACACAGGCAAGAAATGGCAAACACCGAGATAAGAAGAGAGACAGCGACATAGGGAATTATCTTCTTGCCTGCGTATGTAACACTTATGTAGTGCACTTTAACCAAGGTTAACGAAAATGTATTGCAATTTTACTGGGGAAACGTTATTTAAAAGAAGACAACAAAAAACCCTCGAAAATACCTGCGATGTATTTTGGACATGGTGCCAATTTTGAGCACGTGCATATTGGTGGCTGCCAGGGAAATGTTCTTTAACTTGGAATACTTTTTTGACTCAATATGACTTTTCTGGGTTTTTTTCCCCACATGAATATGCTGCTACATACCTTATTTTTCGTTTTACTGTGATCTTACAAGGCGAGCACAAAGGTTGATGATGGTAAAACGGTCCCGTTTACACAAGGAAACCCCTTGAGTGTCATTTCAATGTTCACATGGGGCCTTACCATTGTTAAAAGTGATCACACCAGCAATGCCAGGTACCCTTTTATTTGTTCATTCTTTGGTTATTGTAGGGTGTGTTTTTTTTTTCAATTCTCTCGAGGCCACGTACCCATATACCTGGATGAAAAGGGACCTATGGTGGCGAATATAAAAATCTTGTCCTGGAGGGATTCGAACCCGCACGTTGTGTCCTGTTTAGTGTATCCAGATCATTAACCCCTGTACCACGAACCTCCGATGCACATGACAGAGAGTCATGGTTAGGCGCATCGTACAGTTGAAATCACTTCAGATTACATAATTTTGAGTCCCATCATGATGCTGACCTGAACCTTTAAATCTTTCAGCATAAACTTGCTTGTTGTAGAGATTCCGCACGATCTATTTTTCTGGTTTGTGTGTTTACTCTGTAAGTGATATGATTTTATCATCAACATCTACACGACTCTTAACCTCGTTACTCGTAAAAAAAAAAGACGCATGACTTTATGATACGAGAGGCTATGCAAAGAGGGGAGGGTGGTGAGGGATTTAGTGCCCACTTTGGATGAGTTGTTGGTGTTGGAATACATCGACCAAGAAAATTTTCTACTTAAATTCTTTGTGAAAGAAAAGTATCAATTCCTTCAAAGAAATCTTTCGGGCGTGTCCGACATACATACTAATTGTTGCTATGTATGAGAGGTGCTTGTTAGACTCAGGTCACCTGCCGGCAGTGTATTCAACCAGGCCGATATGAACCCAGAAAAGGACATTCAAACGCTACAACGATGATCTAAATAACGGCAGGCCCGCATTTCTAGCACTTGTTGGGCTCTTGGAATTTTCAGCCATCTGATTCTTTAAAAAAAAAGAAAGGACAAACAAAAATTCCTTTGCAAAATCTCTGCAGCTATCCATCAATCTTATATGACACTTTGTTCAGGTTAACCATAACAACAATATCAATATCAGCAAAGTATTTGCAATTCTGTAAAAGTGGAAATTTTCACACATTTCGCGCCACCAGAAACCAGTGCGAAAACAAGATAGGTGATTTTTTAGTTGTGTGTGTGTGTGTGTGTGTGTGTGTGTGTGTGTGTGTGTGTGTGTTTCTTTTTTTTACACGTCATAATAATGTTTCACTGATAAATGCCTTAATTGAATTAAGATCACGCAAAATTCATCTCATCCAGTCTAGCGCGAAAAATTACTCTTGCGAAAATATACGATTATTCCGGAAGATGAAGGAGACGGTGTCTTAGGTTGGGCTCCTGTGGAGATACTCCATGATAGGATGGAAGCCTAACGATAAAGATAGAACTGATTTTACACAGAAGAATACAAGAGACTGCCTGTGGAAATGGCGTCTTGGTTTGTTGTTGCTGATGTTGTTATTGTTATTGTTGTTATTGTTGTTGTTGTTGTCGTTGTTGTTGTTGTTTCGAAATTCTTAATAAGAATAATTATATCGTTTTCTTCAGACGAATACCCTATCCGGTGAGACCTATGATAAGCTCTGTATAGATACATTTATCAGAGACAGACACTCGAAATACTGTTATAGCAAGCAGAAATGCCTTTATTCTTCTTCATAGACGTATACGTTTTCGATCTCCTATTACATGAATAGCATCGTGCTTATCAAACCTATTATTATCTCTTAGCTGTGATATAAAGGGGACATGAATTGAGATCGTCATATTGCATAAACGTGACAGCACGTTGTAATTCCAGAGTTAAAAGTGCTATATGCCATTGACGCCATTAAGTTTAAGAAGATACAGGCAAACAAAATATCGGATGACTGCAATTCTATACACTGTGTAAGATGCGGGCACACTAAACAAGAGTTCCGTATACAAAGCTATTGATGGCGTCGTCACAACTAATATACAGATATGGTTAAAACAATAATGGAGGGTATATTATGATCATGATCGTAATGTGTCATAATATAGTTTGTCAAACCTCGACTACAACATTATAAAGCCCAGTCAGCAAAGGGGAGGTAAAGTTTGAGAAAAGGAGGAGGAGGAGGTGGAAGAGATGGTGGAAATAAGGATGGACCTATAGAGGAAGAGGAAGAGGAGGAGGAGAAGAAGGAGGAGGAGGAGAGTTTTCCTTTTGAGATACAGCGAAATCCGATTTGAGTCAGAATCAGTCTGTCATTTTGAACAGAATATTGCAGAAAAAGAAAATCAACTGACATGATTATGAAAAGTCTTTTTATTTTTGTGGCGCTTCCCATTTTTATAAGTGTCGTCCTCGTTAGAGCAGCACAGCGATTCCGAGTCACATCGGGCCACTTTAATCGTGTATATGTGTACACACTCTAAGAAAAATAGGTTCAACTTTGCACCTTTGCGAGCGTCACGCTGCGAGCACCTTTGAGGGTGCAACTTTGCACCTTTCAGACCAAAGGTGTCACAATGGAACAATAATCATTTTAGTTTCACTATTAGGAAAAGCTATGATGCTGTAGAATAATTTTGTTGCAGATGATGCTGTTGACGACTGCATTAGACAGATATTAGGCATAAGTTGGCTCTTGATTAGCTTTTAACCAAGTTCGGGGCCAGTTTCGAGAAAATTTGAGAATCCCATATTCGTACGGCCATCTCGAGTTAATTCCGGGACAGCGTGACACCAACCTTGAATAACACTGTGCGATGTATCCCACAATGCAGTGTTTCGTTTCTCTCTGCGAGTTTTTAGTCCGACACAATAGGCTCACAGCAATTATATGGATGCTTTTTCTGGATACATTGATAAAGGGTCTCCCTCAAACAATATGTTTTGTTAGGCAGCGTAATACATGCACTTTTAGGATTTAGAGGCTTTGTAAAAATCAGATCAATAACAGAATCGTTAAACTCTAGATCAGATTGGAGCCTTGTCCCAAACCAATACAGTGTGTCAGTGGTTTCCTGACACCAGGTCAGTCTCTGATGTGATTAATAGGGTTTTTTTTTTTTGTTTTTTCTCCGAGGATACTGTTATTTCTGTCCTAGTTTTGTTCTGATTAAAGATTCATGATAATGCATGGGGTATAACATGCGATGTGTGTGAAGTTGTAACTTCTCTCTGTATATTAGTGTCCTTCTCTCATGACGTGCGCCTCTGTATCACCAAGTTGAAGAGCATGGGTTCGTTGAACTCTGAAAAAAGGTATTATTGTCATGATCATGAGATGGTGCCATTCGAATGCGGCATTCTTCTTTGAGTATTCAAAGCCTTCGCGACAATGTAAATTTGAATGTCCTTTCTAGTTGTTTAACGCTGAATAGTTAATAACAGAGCCATCAATTTTATCCAGGGCAGTGGTATAGTTTGGTGGAATTAAGCAGTTCGCGTGTGACTGTGACAATGATCCCTGTGAGGTCGATTAACCTGGTTCGCTGCATCTAAAGTAAAAATAGCAGGTATAAATAGAGAGAAGCCCACAACGCACATCAGCAAAAAGTCCACAAAATTCTGAAAAGGATTTTTATGATAAGGATGGATTACAGAAGTTCGTTAGGAATTGTCGTCGTAACTTGGATGAGATAAAAAAAATAGAGATGATTAGATAAGCTCCACTTCAAATCTAAAAGAGACATCAAACTCTTTAGAGTTAATATGTTTATTATTTCCCCTTAAAAACTACTGGTAATAAAATTCGTCCACTTTGCAGTTGTGTGTATAGGTTTGAAGAGTGCAGAAATTAAAGAAAATCGTAAGAATTACCAAAACCGACAAGTGAGAAATCAATCAAATGTTGTTGCATGCTTCGGTCGCAACCACAACATATGCAAATCGGATAAGGTAAGATTATAGGACTATTTTGATGCTGTTACCTCATTATTCATATGTTCCCATTTCACGACGACATAATTATTTGACATTATAGTCGTAGCAGGCATCATTGCATCATCATATGCATTACGTCCTCGAAATGAAAAAATGTAGAATTATTTCTTTCTGCTCCAATATGACCATAATACGCGTGTATGCGATTGTTATTCATCCGCTCAGTTTTTCCGTGTAATAGAGCTATAGCTGACTATTAAAATGATAGTCATATACAAAATGTGGCGCACGATTCATATTTCATTCTTTAGTATGGATGTTGTTTTTTTCTTCAAAATATATATTTTTTCCTATTTAGTGCAATGGGATGTTCATGGGACAAGGGTGCACTCAATGAAAGTGACTCATCGACAAAAATTTGAAGAGATATACTGTACCCGGGAGAATACGAAATGACGGTGCGTTTTGATCTATACAGGAGAAAGGTAGTCATGTGAACGCAGTTGACGGGGGGGGGGGGGGGGGGGGGCTGATTGTCTGCCATACAAAGAGTGTCATGTGATCACACTGTACTTCAGGTGACCATGACGTTGTGATAATGATGACATCGTAAGGGTTTAGTTTTGATTATAATATCGTGAGTCAGGCGGCAATGACCCAGATTCATGTGCTTGTTTTTTCACGTGTGGTCGGAACAACTGATGCGTTCCCCCTTCCCTCTCTCTCTCTCTCTCTCTCTTCACCTCCCCCCCCCCCCCCCCCCTTGCATGAAAGAGATTACGAAGGGAACATGGAAGTAATTGCATGCACTGTGTGTAGCTGACCAGGGCCCTGTTTTATGAAGAGTTAAAATTGAAGATATAGTTGATTTCAACTGTAAGTCTATGGCAGCCTGTGTGGTAAGGAAATTGATTTTGATTTTATATATATTTACCCAATCTATACTGTATATTTCTTGCCCCCTGAAACCTGCAATTGAGAGGAACAACTCCTTAAGACAACGTACACCAGAACCCATCATGAACGATAGGTACAAACCTAGGTTTTATTTTGTCAGTATAAAGAGATGTCACGAGGTCGCAGTATAGCCTACACTCGTCCTGCTGTTATATTTGGTGTGAACAGAATATACACAATATACACGTATGACTCAGAAAATCTTAATCTCAGCACGAATTGGTGGTATAGCCAAACCTTTCATAAAGCTGATGGAAGTTTCCTCAGAAATACAAATTTTATGCAGTGAACATAACATCTCTCTCACTCTTTCTCTCTTCAATCTCCATGCTCTAATTCTATCTGTCTGTCTGTCTGTCTGTCTGTCTGTCTATCTATCTCTTCCTCTCCCCCCCCCCCCTTATCCCTCTCCACGGTTTGTTTTTCTTAATATGAGAGAATTCATTAAAGTATATAGTTACGTGTGTGGTCAATTTACGCTATACGTCTTGGCCCTTGCGTTCCTGGATGTGTAAGAGATGAATCCTGAAGCTTCAATATTTTTTTTTTGTCTAAATAATTTCTTCATACCAATACAGCGAGCAAAAAAAAAAAAAAAAAAAAAAAAAAACCTGGGAAAAGGAAGGAAACACATGCAATATTTTGTGTTCTTGCATCTATTTCGACCAGGAAAACAACAACGACAATGAAAGGGAGAGATATGGACATTATTTCGACAATCTAAACATCCGTACTAATGCGAAAAACCTCAGGGAGGTGAATCAGTAATAGCTGACAATTAATAGATAAACAAAACTATAAGTTTATGTAACTAAGAAAAATGCGTTTTGGGGGAATTTCCTTCGCTGTGTTAGTAAAATATAATATATACATTACTATAATTATTATCACAGTGATTATAGTCTTAGTGTTAATTTGATTCGATCACTGATGTAGATGGTTTATCCATCATAATACCATGACAATCGTGGTTAAAGCGTGTAGGCCTCCTTCAGACTGATTTGAAAAGAAAATATTGGTAGGCCCTGCAATAGCAGAAATCGGTATTTGATTATAGAAACTGATATGAGACCTTTTCATGACACTCTTCTATTTATATAATACTCGTTAAACTCCGCTGAAGAAGTCAAATATTTTCCTCTTTCTAAATACATTGTAAACTGCTCTTGTAAAACGCTTAACCATGTGTTTACTCTAGAATAGATCAGTGGAAAGACACAAAGGAAAGATTGATAAAGAAGGATGGGGGCATCTCATGAAGCGTTTTGTCAATTTCAGTATCAATTCAAATTTATTTTTGTTTTTCGACAATGAAAAAAAACATAACATACATCAGATCACACTTTCTTCAGTGATAGAAATCGTATCAACAAAACAATGTGAATTTAACAGAGTAAACAATACTTGCATACTTAAACAGTAAAGATACATTACAATGCCTGAAGTAAAATGAAATAAAGTGAAACATAATATCAATGTACACTAGGTGAAAAACGGAGGAACCCACTGAAAAGACAAAGCTTGTAAAGTGTGGGTCCCTCGTGAAGGAAAAAATCAGTGAAAACATTGGTAAAAATCGGCATCAGAACAGGAACAAAAAGATTTGGAATAACAAAAAAAAAATAGTCAAAACAGCCAAAGATAAATGTTTAAAAGAATTGGCAAATTAAAAAAATCCGACAAATTTGTCGGACAATTTGTTCTTAGTCAATCAGATGCAAGGATTTCAGTATCTTATAACAGTTTGTCAGAAAAAAGAACTCACAAAACGCTTCATGAAAGCTCCCCCGATATCAAGGATTGTGTGTGCGTTGTGTGTATGTGCGTGTTTCTTTTTCAGTCACTATGGTTACATAGATTTTATACGACACTCATTACCTGTTACAATAAATCTGTGAAATATGAAATATGAATATAAATATATGTTTTTACTACATACAGCAATAAAGATCATTATGTTTCACGTCTCCATTTTGTTTTCTCCGTATCGTATAAATCGTGCAACATAATTATCGTCCGTTCAACTTCGTATACCCTATATTCCGCGTAACATTACCTCTCCAAGCGTGCATGTAAGCTTTTTTTTTTTTTTCTTTTACAAGTCTATCTACCATCTGGGCACAACGTTGCTGCATTGTCATAAATCATATAAGCCATCAGAATACTTTTCCCCAGTGATATGTTCTCTAATCCAATATCTCTTGCGTTACGTGGGTAATTTTGTGAACTGATAGAATGATGAATAAATTGAATGATAGAGGAAGGAAAGTCATTGACGGAAATATTTTTGTTGAAAGCTTATGTCGGTGCAGGAACGCAAAATGAAGAAAAAATGCGCATCCCGTCTGTCCTTTTTTCCCTCTCCTACATCTAACGTATAGCTCCATCTCTTTTTCCCTCTCTTCCCTCTCCATCCCCTCCCCCTCTCTTTTTCTGTCTCTCATTCTAACATCCTCTTTCTCCTTTTCTATTGCAGCGTGATCTGTATCAAGCATCTCTCGACAGAGTGCGGTTTGTTAT
Source organism: Diadema antillarum (assembly GCF_040938485.1). NCBI lineage: Eukaryota > Metazoa > Echinodermata > Echinoidea > Diadematoida > Diadematidae > Diadema > Diadema antillarum. Next base: position 1,278,531 of record NW_027271821.1, read on the forward strand.
CTTTTATTTGATATAGTTTGATGGGTGGCAGTTTTTGCTGGAGTGTGTTAAGCGCAGCAGCAGCAGGAGCAGCGATCGGAAAAGCTTTGACGTGAACAACCTATGACGTATGCACATTCACCACATAAATGGAATTCTTGCCAATGGACTTTTTTTTTAAATCGTCGCTGACTGACCCGACAGCTTTTAACCTGCGTCACCGCTCCCCTCGGTGCTTAAATCGCACCTGCAATATAAAACCAGGTTAACTTATTGAGTCAAGAGGGTGTTCCCTAGAACTCCTTGGCCCCTATATTCTTTTAATGACATACATACACCATAATTTTGCGCACTGCTGGCGCACATCCCATGTAATGTTCACGGGACGTCTTGAACCCTTTTCGCGAAGAGGGTTACGGCCATTTTTATTGGTAAGCACGATGACAGTTACCACTGTATGGAAAGAAGTCTAAAGGTCACGCACAGCTGATTCATCTTTGACAAACTATAGGTGCTGCCATCTGAAAGGTTAAGTTGTCGCCCGATTTGCACTTGCTGAGCGGACATGTTTTTAGAAACGTGGCCCACGATTAGTTCTTGCGGTTGCTTTACTTCAGCAGTAGACGTGAGACAATTACGCCCCCATGTGCATGATAAGAAACTGTCTTCTGTGCTGTTCCTCACATTTCGCTTTTATCCTTCTATCCCGCACGCATGCATGCTGACCTATAGATGCCATCAGCTATAAGAATACCCTCTGAACAGCGCGCAGTAATACTTCTCCGACCCTGGTTGATGTCGATGTAATAATATACAGAAGGGAGCTTGTCACGTACTGGTATTCGTGCCACACGAAAGCCGTCCCATTTAATTTGACATTCGCCCGGTAGGGCCTATCTATACAAAACAGCATAATATGTGAAGGTAAATATTGTACTGGTTAGGCGCGCGTATTATACCCGAACAAAAACTTATTCAAAGTGACATTTTGACATATTGTGAAACAAAAGAATAATGCGCACGCACAAAACCATTCGATATGACATTTCGTTGAGGAGTGCAAGATGAGAGAGGCGCACGCAGGCGACCTATTTTGCCAGGTGCCAGGTATAGGATGACCACTACAATCAAAACGTGTACTTAGTGTGTTAGGACGGAGCTGTCTCTAGTTCGCGTTGTTCGCTCGTCATCTTGTCCTTCAGCGAAATGAGGTCTCATTTCTGTTTGACAGCGCAGCTCTATACCAGATACGATGATGCCGATGATGACAAAGCATTAGATTACTCTTGGTAAATGATAGCGATGATGGTGATGACGATGATGATAATAATACAAATAATAAAAATGATGATAGTAATGATAATAATCATAATCATAATCGTAACCAAAATCATAGTGATAATAATAATAATGATCATAATCTTCATCATCATCATCATCATAATCATGATAAATAATAATAATAATAATGATAATGATGATAACAATGACATCAGTAATACAAGAATAGGAATTGGAAGCCCATGACCGTGAACAGAAAGTGAGAGATAGAAATGAGCAAGCAAACATGGAAATATGTAATACTCAGTATATACCCGGATACAATGTTAGTTTGAAATGCAGATTAACCATGCCACTCATACAATACTATCACGAAGGAGGGCCCTCCTATGTACACATCGTTAATGCAATTTCGAGACATTGGGCTAGAACAAAGTTAAATCAGTTTCAGTGACACGTTTACAAACTGATGTTTTCACAATGCATGGTCATTTTCCCTTGGGAAACAAGAAACGAGCCGTCCTCTCTCCTAAAATCATTTAGTATAATGGAAATCCAGTTTGGATGGATGGTTGTTGAAAGTGTTACATAAATGCTGACTGGAAATAAAGATTATCATACGATGAGGGCGTGGACACTTCTTGTAGTGAAGCGATACTTTCCTAGACTAAACGTATTTATGTAATCGTCGAATGGTAACCTTTTTTTTTTTCAGGCCTCTCGCGCAGGCTGTCGTGTTTTCGCAGTGGCAGAAAGCATTTTGTATTCTCGTCCTTTCCAATGAAGGACGCAGACAACGATGAACGTAGTGAATACATTTTGGCCAAAACAAATCTTCGCACACCTTATGCATTTTCTTAGAGACTACAGTGTATGATTCAAAACGCCCCATGTCATTCTCTCCTTACTGGAATCGGGCACACATTGTGTAACATGGGGAATGTCGAGACGCCACAGGAAATAGCGTTGATTTTTGCAGGAAGGTGTGTTTCTCCTCCTTGATTCCCGTTTCTTTTTTTTTCTTGCAAATATAGTATCCTGAATAACAGTAGCCACAGAGTTTGCCGAAATCACATTGCTGCAGATTAACTTAAATATGTGTAAAAAAATATCAGTTAGTTACGATATAGCTTTGTTCTTTGTTTTTACTTCTTGTATCGCAGCGTTGAAGTAGATTTTAGAATTGATTGGGTTTTTTTTCCCTGTGATATTATGTTTGCTCTATTATTTATAATATTCACAGCAAATCCTTTTTCAAGTCCCTGTACAAAACAACACGAAAACAAAACATGGAAAGTCAAACAGTACCTTTTCATCCCTCTCTAGTCACGTGACAATCCATTGTTTAATTATGATGGATCTGACATTCCGTAGTTTATGGAATTTCAGCCGTTATAGACAAAAATAGAGCATGCATTATGTTACCTTTTTCGTTTAAAGGCATCTAATATACATTAAAGATCCACATATCAGGAATTCTAGAGCTGAGTGACTCCTTTCAGCCACAAAATCAGACAGTACGAAGAGCTTTTCAAAGTGCAGATGTGCATAGCTGAAGCACGTTTTATGGCTTTCTTTGTCTGTCCGACCAATACTATTACACATTCAGTAATTTGTTATCACCAAGCAACTCCTAAACTACATGGTCTGTGCAGGGAGGTGGAAATCCTTCCTATAGTCTGAGCTTTCGCGAACGATTCTTTTTGTTTGGTTGATTGATTTGCTTGCCTCGATGTTGCTGCATGTGCGTAGGAATGCAGGTGATAATATATTGTGAGCATGCATGCCACGCATATACATTTTTTTTTAACGTGAATGTTTTGTGTATATGCATCTGCGCTATTGTCTGTTGAGTCTGAAAATCGTTAATTGCGTTAATCAAAGGGTGAAGTGTGACCCCATGAAGTGTAAGTACGCATATCGACCATTGTGTTGACAGCTTCGTTTGGCTTTGAACTCTTCATTGTGTGAAAAAAAAAAAACAACCAAACAGAATTTATACCTTCAGTTACATCTGCATGGACTCTGATGTCTTATTTTTTTTTTTCACAGCGGATGTGACTTAATGTCATTCTTCGCCTGTCTGTGGCGGTAAAAACGTCAGTGCGAGAGACTATATCATGTATAGTCCAACACCTGTGCGTGATTGGTTTGATGTTTTCCCCGTCCACTGCGTGTTGGGTCGACCCCATTTTTCCATCACATTCACTTCGTTAAATTTAGCAAACGAGATCTTGGTGACGATGCGTTCGAGAGATGGGTTTATAATGCCAGACTTCTGAGGAAGTATTCATAGGTTAACAGCTAGAGAGCGTGCAGGAACGACGGGAATGCCGTCGCAGCTGAGCCAATGATAGTCTTGCGTCAAGGCGACGAGGATGATCGATTTCATTTAAAAAGAAATGACTGGTAAAAGACTATACCTAAAGAAAAAAAATCTGTATAGTTCGATTATCTTCTCTAAGAGGTTAATGACATGATTGCATGGAAATGGTATAGATATTATTTTGTAAGGCATCTAACTATATTGGTTTGTCATCATTGTACGTTACATTCAGTTATGTACTGTATCCAACGTAATAAGTATGTCCAATTATTTTAGTATAATGTAACGTATAATTTGTTAGAGTTTGAAAAACGCAGAAATAAAAACAACGAACTATACCAAACCAATCGAGGAGCTGTAGTCGGACGTTTTATATAACGAACAAACGCCCTTGCTCATGCAGTGCTTTCTGAAATCAGAGGCTGAGCTATTTGCTCTATTCAGCTTGTTCATTATATAGGTTTCTACCGATATATTATTAACGTGCTTGGCAGAGAATTTGATACATATGCACAATATTAAGAACACGGTAATTATCACGCAATGAATAACTTAAAAAGTTATACCTACACGCATTTTTACACACATTCCATCTTCTGCATTCCAGAGGTCGCGGAGCAATAAACTGTCTACTATGCTGTACATTTATGGTGACATTAATGTGTGGTGCGTCGCTGGTCTGCTTAATGACTCAAACGCTGGAGAACAGAGAAACTAATTAATTTTGTCACAGGTTGTCGCTTCCATATACTGCTTGATCAACATGATCAAATAAGACTTTAAAGGTAGTGGTCCCCTCTCGGAAAGCATCGAAAAATTTCAATTAATGGGACTTTCACGGCTTAAGATAGTCTAAAGTAATCGGTCCTTATTGTCTGACAAACACTGAGCTTTGATGGACTTTGAATCATCAACATGACTATAGAATATTTAACTAAATACTGTGAGGTGACTTGATTACGTGTCCGGATCTGAAAGCGAGGGCAGGGAAGTTCTGGGCACGAATAATGTACCTGAAAAAAAAATACCTTTGAGAACGAGGAAGAAATTGAGCCAAGCTTTGGTTCGTGACAAAATGAGCTAAGCATTATTGACATATGATTTACGTTGGTAGGTAGCCTACAAAATGATCTGAAACGAAATCAAACATTAATCATCATAGTATAGGGGTGGCGGTTTCTGCCAAGAGAGATGAAGTTCAAATAAATCAAACGGACGTTGAGCAGGGCTGTTGTATTCCCCTTTCCACTTTCAAGACTCACCCACTGCAAAACTGCTAAACATAACATTGTTTCCTAATTCGCAAGCTTAAAAGGAAACACGCGTACTTTCCTATAATGAGAAGCCTGCCAATTTTTGCTGTAACAATATTGACACAAACGAATTTTGGCAACAATCTTTATAAACTAACTTGGGGGTCACCGAACTTTAGCCGCGAACATGGCCGCGAACATGGCCGCGCGCTCTCATGTTCAACAGGTCCGATGTAGTTATCTGTAGTAATATCGAGAAGTTAATTACATAATATAAGTTGCTGATAGGCATACTATGGAAAGATGTTTTTTCTTGGTCAGGAGAAGATGTCGAATCTCTCCCCCCCCCCCCCCCGTTCGAATGTTCTTTGTGAAGAGAAAACAGGGTTACGGGTGGGAACAAAATGAATGTTTTAAAAAAAAGATCAATAAATAAGTCCAGGCGATTACAACGATTTTTTATTGAGTCTTCTATCATCAAAGTCGAATAAATTTAAAGCGGCAGTGTGAAATTAATGAAACTAGTGAAATTAGTCTATGAAAACTGCACACACCTGCATTAGATTATGCACTTGCATGTTATTCTGTATTAACAACAAAAATATACGCTGCATAGGCATGCAAAGTGTCTCTGTATAATCACAAAATAAAGAAAATTCCATGATCGATGATGCGTGATCTTCCTGTTGTAAACAAAGTTGTTGGTTTTTTTTTTGTGTACGTATAGTTTCAATTTTTATGTGACATACTAGTAACTGTTATACGACCACGATTTCTTTGTTCTCTGTATAGTGAAGTCGATGGCGCAATATATTTCTCCATAATGACTTCTATACTCACAATAATTTGGAGGGGAAGTTTCTCACGTTAAGCACAATTAATATCATGGCGCCTTGCCCAGTTTTTTCGTTCGAGGAATTCTTCCAAGCATGCACTGTTGGGCATGCAGGTGCAATTTCAAAACTTATAAAGGGAATTTCCCTCTATTTCAGCAAGTTCCAGATATTGGTGTCATAAATCTAAGTTTTATTTTCCCACCCAACCCTCTTAATGTTATATTCAACTTTGACTCTGCCTTATTTTAATTACCGTATGTAGCTTGAGGAGACACTCATTCAATGTATCTTCAATTGATAGACTGTTACGTCTCCAGAAAAAACAAAACAAAAAAAACCCTTCGTTAGCTGTTCGTAATTTGTAATATATCTTGGAGATCTCATACTAACGTTTTATTTTTTGAAAATAAGATTCTAAAGGTAACTGATCATCAATTTTATGTACAAATTCAGTAATAATTTATTACCTTCCACCTTCACTGGCATGTTTGTGAAAACAACCCTTTCCACTTATACTACAATAATGAATTTCATTAGTCTTTAACCAGGACTATTAACTTTATACTCAATCCACGTTACTTGTGTTGGACCCAAGTGTTGGAATAGATTCGGTGATAGCTTTTTTTTTTCAAACCATGTTATCAGCTATTCTTCTTCTCTCGTTCTCTTTATCTTCCTTCTCTCTCTCTCTCTCTCTCTCTCTCTCCTGTTCCATTACTTTTCTGCATGATTTTAATTGGGATTTGTCTGGATGTTTGTTTAGGGCAGGTTAGGTTTGTACTCTTAGTTCGTCTATAATTCGGGTTTGTCATTCCAGTTTTCATGTACAAAAAATGGAAGGTATAGGCCCCTAAATGATATGGGCCCTATTTATAATTGTTTTACTATGATTGAGGGAATGCACCCTTTACAAGTATTGGTTTTTTTAGCATCCCCCTTCTCCTCAGCATTTTTAATATTTCAGAATGTTTTATTCTTCTTTTTATACCTTATCATATATCCATAAATTTCACGTATCATATTTTGTGATATCGATACACATGCATATATATATATATATATATATATATATATATATATATATATAATGCACTTATATCTTCTGCAGTAAACACAAAAATCGCATTTCACATGCGAAAAATGGAAAAATGAATTAATGAATGAATTCAAGAGTGCTATGGATGAGATTATTATGAAATACAACTGATACATGAAGTGTGTGCGTGTGTACGTGTGCATGTTTGTTTGAATGCATGTATTCACGCTGTTCCGTTCATGGGACATAATATTGACATTAACCGCTACATTTTAGCCTGAGTGGATATCGCAAACATGGCAAAGCTGATACTCCCATGGATCCCAAGTTAATTTAAATAGCATAATCGTATATACTCTGTTATTGATTTCATGATGTAGAGTTGAACTTGTTTCTACATAATTATAGAAAGGCCTAATGGTTCCGAATCCGCATAGTATTCTGTTTGTAAGAATTCGTTGTATTCTTATATTAAACCGACGAAAAACTAGGCCGACTACAATATTTCTCATCTCATCTCTGTTATCTTACAGAGTTCATTATTTTGTCAGAACACCGGCGGCTATAGATAGGGCCAATTATCCTATACATTTAACTATATTTGGGGGTTTTCTCTCCCTGGGAATCGTTTTATCTGCAAATGATATCTTCGACGGTCGACGTCATTACTTGCTCCTGTTTTATCATTTCGGGCGGAAACAGGCGACCAGAGAATGTTTCCACACGTCGTTTCGACTCAAGTCAGTCATGGCAGGTCATATTATTTGCCTGTCATTATCCGTTCGTGTGGACGTGAGACGGGAAGTACTTGGCCCCGGGGATCCGGGGAGGCAGACCCGATATCACCGCTGTGAGCCGCTTACTTGACCCTTTTTCGAACCTATCTAAAACCAATCTCATGCAGCTTGATCTTCTTCACAGACTGTCATGACTTCTCCCGCTGTTAGACTGCTTCGAAGATTATCAAAAAAAAATCCGACAAATCTGGAATGTTCTGTTTTTACCCTGTGTAGAGAGTGTCATGCTATTAAGTTCTGGTTGCCGTGTACACAGGTGCTGCAAGAAATAGACCGATTTACGAATATAATTAAATTATACATTTAAACTCTCATTATAAGGATTGTATAGCATTATATAGGTCTATATTGACAAGGGCTGCTCCTTACCGCCCCCCCCCCCCCCCCAAAAAAAAAGAAGAAGCTTGTTTGAGGTTATCCGACACTGCAACTATATAGCAGTGCACTCAAACTGGATTCTTAAAAGTACTATAGAATTCATTGACTTGATAAGTACTTGGAAAAGGCAAGTTTCGACTCTGCACACTGCAGATGTTTCACTTTGAAAACTCGTCTTGAAAACAATATTTTCTCACGTGTCATATATTCTATGAAATAGACCGGTATATAGCAGATTCCAAATGAATTTTATGCAAATCCCTACATTAATAGTGGTCCCGACAAGCTGAAAGCTTGCTCGCGACTTACCCAACATTGCATCAGGTAGTACACAGCCATACAAACCAGATTCCTATATTATTCAAAATACATTAAGTGTATACAGGTGGATAAATAATATTGCGCGTTAGCGCGTCTTCAGAGGGGAAAGAATAATCATTCAGAAAATCGGCCTTCATGGACTTTCTATTTGTCCTAACATTTTGAATGCACGTTCAATATTATCAATATAATCATGTCGCGCTTTACATCCTGTCTATCCGATATAAGCAAGGCTTTGGCTTCCAGCGGGATTCTTTATTTGTATACTTTCTATAGAATGAAAAGGAAGAACAAGGAAAGAGAAATTACATTATTTGCATGAAATCATTCAAGGTTTGTGATAACTTGGCAATGATTATTTCACCGGAGAAGAGTAGTTATCTTATTCAGATTTATGTCATCGATTATCATGACTGTATCTTGATTGAGATTGTCGACATTATGAATACTTTATTTCCGGACAACTGTATTATGCATCATCATTATGTATATAATGCATCATCATTATGTATATATTAGGGCTGTTCAGACATGCCAATAATTGCAGCAGTATAGTGACTTTATCAAGTGAGAGTGCTCATGATGACAAACCAAAATGACAGAAAAAGACTTTAAAAAAAGGATCAGACAATTAAGTTTAATACGAGAAAAAAAGGTCAGACTTGTATAAAATGTGTATATGGTCAGCGGAAAAAAAAAGAAAAAAGAAAAATTCGATCGAATTGGATCAAATACCATGCATCATGGACATGTGACCGTAAAGCAAATATGGTAAAGTACATGCGATCTTCTAAACATGTTCCTATCAAAACTCGGTATATGTAGAAAATGAGTAATTCACATCTTTGATTCCGAAAAACGTCAACAAGCGACCGAACATGGAAGTTGCGTGAGAATGCTATACTCACCACTGAGAGATGACCTTTTTTTCTCAGAACGATACTTATTGTGAAATACACTCCAAGAGTGTTTGTTTTCATAAGGAAATGAAACTACACAATGATATCAGTGGTTGATGCAATAAGGAACTTTACTTTGCATGTTTGATGCGTACATCCAAATTTGTAGAGATACATATCAATTTTGAGACTGAAAGCCAGAAAATGAGTGTTTTATAACGTGGCTATATCCTGTAGGTTGTTGCCTTATTCACTGAGTGTCATTCGAAGTTTTAAGTGGCAAAACATCATTTTCAGTCATTTCAAATATTCAAATCGGAAGTTTTGTTATCATACTCCACAAATACCTCAGACATGATAAGTACAGAGACTTTGCATGCGACTTTCCCTGTCATAATAATTATCAGGCTTTCCGACTATCGTTAAATAACTGGAAGCTAAAAAAGAATGAATACAAAAATCACCTCGATCGTGGGCACTTTCCCCTAATATAATGATTTTAATTCGCGTTAGTAAACCAGTATAATTATATGTCAACGGCAAAAAAAAAAAAAAAAAGTCTCATAAGACGAAAACTATCATTATTACTTCTTTATGGTTACATTTCCATTCTCCTCGTAATGCGCCATCGAAATGAAATGAAAATTATTTCAATTTAAAAATCGTAAAATACTTTCCACGGAAGATGGGCACATTGATAATGTGCATTAAAATTTCATAGTTTCCTATCATTCAATCTGCCAAATTTGATCATTCAAACAAAGTATACTCTAACGGAGAGTGTTCCAGAGTGTTTACTCAATGTTTTGCGGTTATACTTTATGAACTGCGCTTGATTCGCTGCTCCGAGTGAAACCACACAGAACGCTGATGATGACAAGACATTTGCATCTGCGACAATTGCTCTGGTCTTTCTTATTTTCTTTAGGACTTACTATGTCATGTCCGAGCTTGGGTTAAGGGTTGTGTTATAGGGCATTAAGTTTTTGAGGATTAAGATTAGGGTTGGGGTTCTATACTTTGTGGGTATAGTATCTCTCTGAAAATAAAAAAAATCGAGTGAAAATATTCACTCTTAAAGGAGTGAATACAAAAAAGAGTGAATTTAGATTGAAATTGGAGTGAATTTCGAGTGAAAATGTTCATATTCACTCATCTTGGAGTGACCTCAGGGATCACTCGAAGATTTTGGAGTGATCCCTGACGTCACTCTAAAACGAGTGAAAATGAACATTTTTACTCAAAATTCACTCCAATTTCACTCTAAATTCATTCTTTTTTGTATTCACTCCTTTAAGAGTGAAAATTTTCACTCGATTTTTTTTTAGAGAGGTATGCTTGAGTGCTCGACTAATATTGCTGCATTTCCTCAGTTATATATACTTTGATTTGATTTGATTTGATTTGATTTATTGGTTCCTGTATTATCATTTTACTCAGTACAATATGAACAATCATGTACATGTGTTACACATGCATTGTTGGTGCCATACATATACACATAAACATCAATTGTTAACAAAATATTCTTTTCTTCATTGCATTATACATCAGAATACTATCAGCAATACAATTATTATATTATACAGTAAGGCTACAGCTCAAGCATGGCTAATTGATTTGCGTGCAGCCCTCGTACATAATACACATAAAAAAAAATAGGAGGGAGGGATGACTTGCGTGTAGGGATAGGATAAGTATAAGGAGAAAGGGAAAGGAAAGGTCTGTCTCCTTTCACTAAAGGCTTACACAAGTTAGTTCACCTGGATCACTGAGGCATGACAAAATATTTTCTCATCGAGGTACAGTTGAACAGCTACAGTTCATGGTTGGTTACAAGATTACGTAATAGATGAAAATAAACGCGGCGATATTTCTACTTCTGTTTTTTTGTCCTGTGTAGGATCATCGCGTTGGAGAGCATGTACATCGCGCATCGAGCAAACTTTGGGTTCTATTTTTCAGTATACAATGTATATACCCTAGAGTATAATAGGCTACAGAATGCCTGAGTGATCACGAAAACATTGATTCGCAGGATATGGAAAATTTCCACAGAGTAGAGAAATCCATCTCTTTTTCAATTGATTTGTGTTGTTATTAATACATTCTCTGCATTTTTTGCCAATAATGCAACGTAATGTACCTGATGGGTATGCACAAAGTAATAACAATATGGTATGCTTGACTATCAAGCGTGCTGCAGAGTGTTTGCTCTTCATAATAAACAGAAAATTTACAAAAGCATACAAGACATGAAAATTTGGCTCTTGCCAAAAAATTCCGCGTCCAGGGACTTATGATTGTTATTGTTTACAGGCCTTCTTACTTTGGTCTTTTTTTTTGGGGGGGGGTGGGGTGGGGAAAGATGGCAGTTTATGAAGTTTAATAGCTTCTCACAATAGAACATAATCAAACATAACAGTATACCAGGCTATAACTATAATGTGTATAACATGGCTACACGACCGTCTGCAATGCTGCTTATAGGGCTATAAAAACCCATATATTCAGAACAAACGCCGGCAATTCATTTCCTATATTATGTAAGCAAGGTTCTTATACTATAATAGATTGTATATATATTTTTTAACTGTATATAGCAATTCCGTATAAATATTGATAGTTTGAGACTTGTGTGGGTGACGATAACCAATCTGGTGGATTTTCTCTACATAACTCTTGTAATTACGATTCGGCAATTAGTCTTAATGCGAAATAGGCCAATGCGAATCTCAAAGGTTTTGATTCTCGATTGCCTCCCCCTCCCCCGTCGCCCCCCCCCCCCTCTCTCTCTCTCTCTCTCTCTCTCTCTCTCTACTCTCAGGTATAGATTTGACGAAACTCGAATATTAACAGTTTGTCTCTCAACGAAATTTGTTAGTTAATTGAGTATCAAAATATTACGTAAAACAGACATTGAAATCACCACCAATTAAAATCCACAAACACAATCATGTAGGGAGTATGAGGTTGATTTGACGTATTGAAGAGCAGGTATATGCCTACATGAGTTAAACTTTCGGAACTTATAGTACAGACATCATCGACAATTTTAGATGTATAGGTTCACAGTCATTAAAGACACCGCAATGATAATTCACTATCAGGTGTAATAAAGTAATACATGTATATTATACCTTTGAAAGATAAAGTGATGACACGTATACTGAGTATATTGCAAATGCTATTGCACCATTTTCTTGTCGACGTTTACTAGCTGATTTTGTGACGTCTATTGACAATAATGTCTAAAAAGATGAACTTTGCCCTTTATTATCTCTCACCCAGACAACAAAATAATGTCTCAAAGTAAAGCTAAGAAATATACCGCCATCTGTTATGATTTACCTCATCCGTTTCACTTCTCCCCTTATCGTACAGTCACGATTTACACAGTACCTGAGAGTATTTGCATGTACTCATAATTGAACTTTTTATTAGGGCAAATATGCCTTCGCATGGTGTGTGTTTGTGTCTTACGTGCATCAATTTCGAACATGACACTGCTATGTATAAAAGGCATCTTTGTTTACCTAATAAATTTGCTTTCATCTTCGTAGATTATATGATAACCGACGTTTAGAGAACATGCATCTATCGTTACAAACACGTTTCATTTCACGTGAAGTTTTGAACCTTTTATCTTACCTGTAAACGACCGGGAAAGCGCCTTCTCTCGTTCATTTGCACAATATGTGGTGTTTCTCTCCCTCTCTCTCTCCCCGTCTCTCTCTCTCTCTCTCTCTTCTCGCTATGTATAAGTGCTGTACAACAGTGTATATTGTTGTGTCTATGTATACATACCTGGCGTGACTTGTAGAACCAGAGATGAAATTCTCATCTCCCTGGTAGAACAAACGAGGTTCAAGAGATGGAGTTTTAACAGTTTTATCCCCTTTGAGCCAGAGAGCACACCTCCCTGCTTTGAACCCATGTTTTATGCAGCCACATTCAAAGTAGCCTACTATATGCCAACCTGGATCTGCCTCACAGATCATACACATGACATGGGAAGACAATTGATTCATGTCTCATTACATAATGACCTACCACTCTCTATAACAAGGAAAATTATGTTTTTATGTCAAGCGCGTATAGGCTACTATAGTATATACTCATAAAGATGAGTGAAAAAATAAAGACACGGGGATGCGCGAATGTATAGTGCAAAATTAATGAAACAAAAATTTAAGTTACTGTACTCGACAGGGCATCCATCAGTTATTTCTCTCAATATATTATGATAAACCACCCTCAATTTTTCTGTATTATGATAGTATATGTCTCTGTTTCATTCTTCAACAAATATAATTATGCCTTTTTACCCGAATGCAATTCTTTTTTTGGCCATCATGAACCAGCTGATTTTCATCAGTTCTGGATAAGGCTGCTTGGTCAACGCAAAGAGAGAGAGAAAAAAAAACAAAAAAAGTAAAGATTCGATTTAATATTTTCTCACTTCAATTTTAAGCATTTCATTTAAGAAATCTCGTGTGTTTTAGGGCTACAGTTCCGAAAGTAATCAAATTGATATAGCAATTTTCTGGTTGTTTCGGATGGTCGAAGACCCAAGCAAGCATTGCAAAGCAAAAATTATATCGTCTTTCTGGTTTGTTCTGCAAATTACTGGTTCACTTCTCCCTTTAGATGACTCGTTTTACCAATGTTACTTATACATTTCCCATCTATAACACATTAAATGCATCCTAATTTTTGTATCGATGGAGCCCATATAATTATAACAAGGGTATAAAACCAGATGCACATATACATCATGTTAAAATCAACTAAACAGTATTATTTTGCAAAAAGAAAAATCATTATCATTTTATTTGAGTGTTATGTCATTTACTTCCTCTTTTGGGAAGTGGCTGCGAGACAGGATATAGAGCGAATTATATACTTGTATGATTAGGAAATTTCCACTCGCCCTTTGGTTATTCTTTTCACATTTTTCACATTTTGTTTTTTTTCTTCTATTTACATAAGGCGCGGTGGAAATGTTTTGTGACTGCCAAACAAAAGCGTCTCGGTCTACTCGGCACTCGTTATGTGCATGCACGAACTTAACCCTCCCCCTCCCCCCCCCCCCCCCCCCTCTCTCTCTCCCTCTCTTTCCGAGGGTTTCACACCTATTATGGGGGCTTCACACCCCCACAAATTTGTACACCCCCTTGAATTGGAAGATTATTATGTTCTTAAAGACAGAGGGATTAAATAAACTTATGCATTTTTTTTTTTGAGAGGGAGAAGAGTTGAGATGAATGGTCATACTATTATGCAGAGTGTGAAAAGTGATGAAAATCTAATGTCGATTGTAATGGATACAAGTATATATAGACTTACAAGAGAGTATGTTTTTCTCCGAAGAGATTGAGAAGATATTTTGGGGACTGAGATAATGCACTTTGAATAGTCGATTCCGTGAGTTTCAATAAGTTGTTACATGGCGTCAAAACGAATAATTTTTGTTCATCAGATCCTAACTCCTGTTTCCTTTGTGGGAAAGAGGAGGAAACACAATTGTTTTAATACATTATACTATATTGTATACAATCATGCCCATACCGTTTGGAAGGTTGTAGAATGTCATATGCGGTTTTGGTAAACTTCGAAAGACATTTAAGTGGTGTTGTCATGTTTTGTGTGTGATAAAGTCTGTAGGGAAAGATCAATTTCATGATCTTGATACACATTTGATACAATAAGAGTCGGACATCAATAACGCGGGTGATGTTGAAAAACACCCTTACAGACACAGAAATTAAAACTACAAAGTGCTATTGAAGAAGAATGATTTGAAGAGAGAGAGTTAACCTTGATGAGTAACTTAATATATGGCCTCTGTTGTGTGCGGTGTTTTTTCTTGGGGGTGCAGAAGAACAGAGCATTATAAACAATTGTCTGTTAGATCACTTTTCTTTGCGATACTATCTCATCATATTATCCCACTCGATGTATGAGCCATTAAGCAAAGACCATCACATGATAATGAGCCACCTCGTCCACCTGCCTCGTACAACATTTTATTTTATTTTATTTTTATTTTTATTTTATTCTTATTATTCATTATTTTTATCTATTTATTTATTCATTAATTTTTATTATTATTATTATTATTATTATTATCATTTTTTATTTTTTTTTAATTTTATTTAATTTTTTTTTTTTTTTGGGGGGGGGGGACCTCCGGGGTAGAGAATAGAGGATTTGAGAGGGGAAGTTCATGCAAAAATGGTGGGTTTTTTTTTGTCAAAGGGACAGAGGAGGGATGAAGACCATCTTTGACAAAAATCTCAATTCCGTATAGTGATTCTGATTACACTTTTACATATACCCGACCGTCGATTTTCTGTACTCATTTATAGTGAGACAGTCTTGTGTAATCAAGCAATGACCAAATCGTTAAAGTCATATTTTTTTCGTCTACCTATATGAGATCTATATGTATATATTTGACGGAACTTTCAGGGATTGAGAATTGGAAAATTAAAAAGATATATTGAAGTACAGCCTAAATTCCCATTAATCGTATTGAAGATGCTATCATCATTTGCATCTGTGCTATTCGATCTATACTATCTGAACATCTGCACTAGCTTTCATTCGCGGCATAGACCTAATTTTTCTCAGCATTTATTTCTTGGACATTTGAATGGCTGAGAATACTTCGATAGCGCCAAAGAGACGTTGCTGACATGTGAATCGATAGTTCAGATTAAATATTAATAATAGAGAAAGAGCACGGAAGGAGTAAAGGAATTGAGAAGTGAAAGGAGACTAGAAGTCTTATAGGCCCTAGGCCTACTCATATTGTGATCATGTGTGATTATATCATATAGGGCTTCCAAGATTTGTACAATCCAGCAAATCGTAGCCTCATTGCACTAGAGTTCATTCGTGTAATTAGGCCTAGTCATGTCTCTTATTTTCCGTCTGAGAATGGCTTGAATTGAGGACAATGTTTTGGATCTAAGTTTATATAGGCCCCTATACCAAAGGAAAAGGCAAATGATCGAAATTGAAGAACTTGTTCAGAAGGCGATTGTTCAACAAAATTGTGCAATATGAGTATATTATATTATATTATAGTATAGTATAGTATATTATATTATATCATATTATATTATATCATATTATGTTTATGTAATTACATATCGTTTTATCACTACATTGTACTCGACGTAGGCAGACTATTAGGAGCTACGTTATCGAGTTGCAATTTTAGTTGATCATGATCAAGTTTTATTTTCCTTGTTGAAAGTGTCTTTACTTTTTCATGCAGAATTTATGTCATATACAGAGGATAATCATGTAAACGAATGAAATACCTGATCGTATCGATTCAGTCATTACAATTTAAAGGGAAAAATATCACTCGAAACATGCAATAAAACTTTTCGACGGAATGCATGAAGAGCACGTCAATATTTGATAGAACCATAGGATCGAGGTCCTCCCCTAGTCGTAAAATGTAAGGCGGAAGAATATACTGAAAATAAAAAGTTGTTCGGTTCACGCCACGCCTGCGCTGCGAATGCAGCATGCTCGACGAGATACAATCACATCATACTCCATCCAGGCATTTTGTGGCGTTGCTGAATACGAAGAGTCGGAATAGCTTGTGCCACGACAGAGACCCCGACCGCGCATTCCATTATCTGACGTAGGGGACATACCCCTTCGTTACCCCTTCACACAAGGATCGTGATTGGTTGAAGCATAACTACAATGAGACCAATCACATTCCGTGGCTATGGCTCCCTTTCTGTCTCTGATTGGTCATTTTCTCATTACATCACCATTGACCAATCATCGATGAGATGTATGATGTCATCCAGGAATATTGGTGCTTTTTATCATGAGCGCACTCTTATTCCTAATCAGTTGTGCTCTGTCTCTCATTGCTGTCGGAACTACGCCACCTTAGTGAAAGACACATCCAAGCCTATATTTCACGTTTTTCAAAACTTTTCAATATTTCCATTGACTGGATCTGAAAGGAAAATGTCCATGGAATGTCATCAAATCGATTCGTCTGGCTTTTTGACTCTTCAAAAGCACTCGTTGTCGGTAAATCTATTTTCCACGCCGCCCAGCGATTTACTGAAAGGTTGGTGAAAATTTACGTTATTTTCTGACAATTAGGATATTTCTCTGTGTGTGAATGATTTTCGAGTTGTTCTCACGAGTCAGGATTGATAAAAGCTTACAAATACTTGCGTGGAAGTACCAGCTATTTTGACATGATGAAATAAACAGGAGAAACAAGTGTATTTTGGGGTGCGGCAGGCGGTTGTTAAACATGGCGACCGCGGGAACGGAGGGAGCGTGTTGATGTAGTCACGTGACTTTCATATGCAAATTACAGTGTACAGTATGCACAACGCCAGGCGAGCACATTGTTCTTGTTGCATTGGTGCAGCGGCAGAATACTGACTTCTCTTCTGTAACCGTTGTCGGCGCGCGCGCAATTCTTCGCCCTGCGAGCGCGGGTGTATGTTGCATACACCGACTTCTGTCTGAGTGTGAAGTTGTGAACTGAAATGTGAATGAGATTGGAATAGAATCTGGGAGCAGGGCAATATTTTTCACATCAGTCTAATTAACTAACCTTGCTAACTACTAAAGCAAAGCAAAGCAATGTCAGTAAAAGCCCCTGGCATATGAAATGTCTGGGTAGAAAATCTAGTCTACTGAACATTCTCACATTATAAATAGACTCTACTAACGTTAGGTCTAACAATTCCGCTTGAAAGAACAGAAAGAATCTTGCACTTGGGGCCTCGTTGCTAGCTCTTGTCGTTGTGGGTCTTGACAAACAGCTACCTTTCAGAGATCTAATTTTATTTAGAATCCGCCTTGTTGTTAAATGTTTGTGGTAAATTTAACATGTTTTTTTAAAGATTTAAAAGGTGAATAAGTAGGTTTTTTATTGTCTACAAGAAAAGTAATAACTGATGCACGGTTGAAAGCAGTTTTCCTTAACTTGCGCCCTAATGTTAGTGTTCTTTTATTTTTGTATTTCATTATTTTTTTCTTTTTTTTTTTGCCATGGTCATGTAACATGTTAGAGGTCTGAAGTTTCAGTTTGATTTAGTTAAAACTTTTTGTTATGTATCTGCTAAATCTTGGGTAATGTGAGTGTGGCTGTGAGTTCTCGACTAAAAATCAAATTACATCCCAATCTTGATACTGTACTGAGCCTCTGTGACATAATGTACACATTGTACTTTTTTGTTGACTTTTGTATTTCATTTTTAGTTTAAGACTGTAAGGGCACTTGTAACATTAGCTTTTTTTTTCACATCCAAGACTTGAGTTTTGACCCCCCCCCCATAATGTTGTAGGGTAGATATTGAGCTTGCTAATTATGGAAGTTCAAGAAGGGTACCGTACATACTTAAAAACCTTCCAAACTCTCGCACCTCAGAAGTCCCTCAGTCTCGTGCTCACATTTCAGTCGTACACCGGCCTGACAATACAATCTTTCTCATGTCTTGTTCCCCCTCCCCTCCTCAAAAATAGAAGAAACCCCAAAATGTGTAAAATTAATTTCCAACCACCAAAAATGTCACATTTGTGGCACTCTGTTTTCATTTTATTTGAAAAAGGCAAAATATTTTAGTTCTGTATAGCATGCACAAGATTGCAGAATTAAAAGCTTAAAAATACTGCAAAGCAAACAGGAGGGACAACATAACCCCCTCCCCTACTCAATTGCTTTGCTTCCTCGAGCCACACTTATGTACTATATCTTGAAGAATGTTCCTAGGATTTTTATTAATCACTCCACTTATTTATATTTTGTGTGAAGATTTCAACGTAAGGACATTACTTTCCAGAATGTCTGCGTACTATGCCTTTTGTCAAAGCCGTGTCAATAGCCACAGTCGTGTGGTATTTACTCGTGTGTACCGCTATAAGAGAAGACGCCACGCTATACATTTCTTTTTTGTTTGTGTTTTCATTTCAGATCCAAATATGATGCAAGGGCTGTCATTTTTTGCTGAAGGTGAGACTTGCATTCTTTTAGGACTAAACATGTGCATTGCCTTATGCAAAAGGTTGTTTTTATAACTAGAGCTACAACATGTCTATGAATTGGTAGTTACAAGTTGTAAGCCACATGAGTGTACATTGAGAGAATTGAATTGTGTACTACATTGAAAATGAAGTGAGAATGATTGCCCTGCCCACAAATTTAATGCATTTATGATCATTCTGGACAACTTCTTCGATGATTACTGATTGGATCTACTGTATTCAGCACATACAATACCAGTACCTCAAAAGTGAAAGTCCAAGAGGAGGAAAGAAATGCAAAACAGAATCACAAAATCATAGGCCATTGGCAACTATAACTTCAAGCATTTTGTTGCAGGGTAGCCATTCTGATATTCAGTGTAGTCAAACTTTGTTATCGTATGTGTAAAGCTGTCGACAGTGATATTCAGATTGAAAAGATTTAGGGATCTTTAAGAATAAATGGTTGAGTTAGGTACCTCTTTTCAATACCATATTGATAGAAGAGTATTTTTTTTTTCAAAGAAACACACACTCATAGGTTATACATTATTACATTTTATAATATCCAGATACTGAAAGTGCAGAACTTGTGTCAGTTGCTGATGAGGTAAGTGGAGTGGCTGAAGATTTGGTGGATCTTGGGTATGACACAAACTCTGAAATTGCATCACCCATGTCTGCCAAAAGTCTTTGGGGAGACGCATCTACGCCATCCAGTTCTGTTGGATCATGCACCGAGGAAGATCTCTTCCCGGATTTTGAGGAAGAAACAAGGACCTCCCTGATTTCCATTCTGGACGATGACAAAGAGTGGAACAAGTCACTAAGTGGTCCTCCCATGTCAAACCAATCTGGGGAGGGATCCACTCAGGACCAATCCCCAAGGAGTCCCATGGTAGGCCAGGTCCCTAACGCTACCACCACTTCACATGTTGACTTTACAAGTGCTCTGCGAGATCGAAATCTGTTGCAGCCAAGCAGTCCAGTAACCGAGGGGACCACTACTCTTTTGCAGACAGCCAAGCCTAGTAGGAAACGAGCTGCAGCTTCTACAAGGTACAGCTAACCCCCTATGTTTGTAATGGTTTTAAATCATACAGTCATGAATGCTCCTTTCATGCTGTGTGAACTAATGACTATGTACTCACTTAACATTACATACTTTCTTCCCATTTTTTCCCAACACAGCTCTAGCACCAGTAAGAGGATACCTTACATAAATCACTACCTTACCTTGAATTTATATCTTAACCTTGGTTGTTTGTCCTCCTCATTTAGCACCTGTGGACTAGCCCCCGGTAAAAGGCCCAGGAAGCAGCAGTATCCGAGTCTTCTCCAGGCACTGCCGGACAAGTTGAATGGTGCAGCATTGCGCATCAACATTCAGCCAGAAAAGCACCACAGAGCTCGCTACAGGACAGAAGGCAGTAGGGGAAGCGTCAAGGATGAGAGTGGTGACTGCTATCCAAAGCTCCAGGTGAGCCAAGCTCATTTTTGCTCTGTGTGAGAAGGCCCTTTCTGCTTTCTCCATGGTACTGCAACTCTCTGAAAACCTCCATGAATTTTGGAATAAATTATCAAGTATTTTAGATTTGTGATGAAATGCAAGTATATCCTGACAGCTGTTGGAATTAAACTGATCTCAGTACAAGCATTTGGAAATTTTCAACCAAATTAAGATCGGTCCCCCTGCCCCCTCAGAAAAAATTTATCATGCAATATGTCACTTGTATGCTTTTGCTCCAGGCACAACTCACTTTATCAAGACAAATGTGAACTTGGTGTAATAAGCAAAATTACCACGGTATGTTGATGAGAAATGTATTGTAGGAAAATATAGATGCCAACTTCATTTTATTTTGAGGAACCGTTGCTCCTAATTCTTCATATATTCTTACTGATTTGTAGCTGGAAGGGGTCAATCAACCAGTTATGCTGCAGGTGTTTGTGGGCATCGACCAAGGAAAGATCCGACCACATGGCTACTACCAGGCCTGTAAGGTGACGGGTCGTAACACCACACCTTGCGAAGAGAACGACATCGATGGCACCACTGTCCTGGAGGTACCTTGGGAACCTAGCGATGGGAAAATGGAACTCAGGTGAGAGTGCCATTTTTCTGCAATCTCCTTCGTAATGGCTGTAACAAAAGATTTCAAAGTAATGTGCATTGTGTAATATTAATAAGATTCTTATCATATTAGTTCTTTACAATTGTATGGCTAGCCTGGTGTTCTCAACTTTTATGAAATACTTGTGTCATTTCAGCGTTGACTGCATTGGCATCCTGAAACTTCGCAACGCAGATGTGGAGCAGAGGATAGGGCCAATCCGATCAAAGAGGAAGAGCACATGTGTCCGTCTGGTCTTCAGAGTTTACGTGCCTTCAAATGATGGATTCTTCACCTTGCAAGCATTGTCCAGACCAATTACATGTAGTGAGTGTATTTTGAACTAATTTATATACCCTACCCTATTACATCACACTGTTTGTGAGCATATATCCTTGTGTTGCAGTGTTTGCCCTAAGCTTAGATATAAGTAAGGGATGGAAATGTTATCACTCTTTGCCAGATGTAAGTGACGGAAAATGCTCCAGTGTATTGTCAATTTAAGAATTTAATTCTTATTGCTCTTGGCAGTGGCAATGTACGAGAGACTAAGATTAACTAAGATTATTTTAATGTGTTACAGCTCAACCACTTGGTCACCCTGAGATAGTAAAGAAGAGTTTGACGCAGTGCTCAGTAGCTGGTGGAGAAGAGCTCTTCATTATCGGCAAGAACTTCACATCAAAGGCCACCACAGAAGTCAAACTGAGACAACTGGATGACAATGGCAAAGTTACCTGGGAAGGCGACTGTGAGATTGACAAGGCCCTCTTCCAGAATGTAAGTTGACCAGATCAGTGTGTGTGTGTATGCATGTCTGTGATACCTTTACAGCCATAGTGAAGATTGTAACAGGAAATCTGAACAAGAAGCTGACTTGTGTGTTCAAAGATTTCCTGGTGTGAATGAAATCTGGCAGAGTTTCATAGAATTTGCAAGGTATACTACCAACTTTTGATAATAAGCAAGCCAATCACTTCACATTATGTTTCCATTATGTGTGTTTCTAAGCTGATGTCAGTACAAATCTAATATAAATCTTATACCTTTGCTTGTTCACAGACACACATTGTGTGCAAGATCCCACCGTACGCAAACCAGAAGGTCACCGTTCCTGTCCGTGTGTACCTGGTGGTCGTTGGCAAACCAAATCACTGCAGTGAACTGGAAGCCCACCCAATCGATTACATCCCCAAGCCTGGTAAGGAACACCACTTCAACATTTCATTGACCAGGAGAAATTTTGGTCGTGCAGGTCATTCTTGTCAGCTCACTACAATGTGCATGACTCAAGGCCAATGTGTCTCTTGACTTTAGACTGCTATCAATACCTTACCACTCTTGGAAAATCAGAAGAAAAATTGCAGAAGCAAAAGCAGCTGAATGGTAGCATGCTGTGAAAACGCAAGTCTTTCTCTATTGGACTTTGTAAGGAACTGCTTCAGAAAAACTGAACGCAGCAAATGCAAGGCTTCTGGGAAACAAGTATATTTTGGACTCAAATGGTTTTCCGGGCTCTGGAGCAAAACTTGATTGTGTATTTGAGATATCTCGTATGGAGACAGACATATGACTGCATCAAAAAACTACTGCAGCAGCAAAATTTCCAAAACAACATGATCCTGCAAGAGACACATTGTATCTACTGACAAGAATTTCTTGGATTTGCAGGATGGTGGTGGTTTCAGTAATGTGGAATCATGTCCAGCAATAATATTGGTATGAATGAATCCTGAGGCATCATTTATGCCCTTTTTTGTCCTTTTCTTCTTTTTTTTTTTTTTTTTTTTTTGTTTTTGTTTTTTCTTGTCTGATAGGCAGTCTTTTTTTTTCAAAAACTTCTTTTAACGAAAACTTTTTTAAAACCTTTTTTCTCCAAAATTTCTTTTTTTCAAAACTTTTTTTTTTTACTTAATTTTTACTTTGTTTTATTCTTGTATGCAAGACGACTGTTCTTTGAAAAATTGTTAACAGGCAAGCAGTGCCGGTGGTGAAACGATATTGAAAGAGTTTGTGATACTCGACTAATACAAAGCCCATCATCACTCTCTGAAAAGCAGAGAATATTTTCAGCCAGTGTTATTTCTGGACTTGGTTTGTTATATGTTATGAGGCACCCATATTAAAGTAAGAAGCCATCTAGGAAAGGGAATTATGTAGACTTCTGTTTTGCTCCTAGACCTCAATGGTCTTAATGGAATACAAAATTAAGAACGTCACTTTTCCATTGCAGTTACCCTCTGAAATCAATTACATCAGGACCTTTTGTACTGTAGTAAGCAGAATGCTCAAAATTGATAGAGCACATTTTTTTGATTGAAAGAATTTGACCAGAGAGAAGTGAAATGAAAATCCTAAAAATTGCCACTTCCTAGAGCTTTGATATGGGTGCTTCAAGTAACCTGCAAATCCATTATGTGCGACCCATGAAGGGAAAAGCATGCTGCCAATTTTCAAACCTTTACTGAGTAATACGTTCCTTTTCTCATTTCTTATAAGCCACCACCCTTAAAAGTGTCGAGAATATATTTGCTGAAAAGCCAAGAAGCCCTTTCTCGGAAAGCTGCAGGGCTTACACTAAATTAATTTTATTTCTTCAGTAAGAGTATGTGAAAGCAGTAGCCAAGTTGGCCATTTGGCAGTTGTTATCCCCTGCCTCTTCGGTTTCATTATAGGGGAAAAATTTTCACGACGACAACATCAAGATCATAATTGGCAGCATTCTTCTCTCTTGAACTTGTCTGTTACTGTAATTGACAGTGGAAATGTGTTGACAAGGGTATGCATGCAGTAGACCCCTGTAGCTTGAGCAAGACTAAGTCAGAAAAAAAAACAATCGACGCGCTTTTGGAAATTCGATGGAATTAGAGGCATCATGGCTAACTGGCGTACATTGAGTATGCCATAGTTCATACAAGCGTCATTTTCCGCCATTTTATATGTCTCAATGCTCACCATGTCACAGGATTACTGGATGCATATTCATTGTTGTATAAAATGTTGCAAATTTAAGTGGGTCAGTAGTTGCAAGACAGGTCTACACTTGCATATCTTTCACCAGTGTTCTTTCTTTTTTTCTTAAGGTTTACTATTATCTCAAGGAATAATTGGCTAGAGCAAGCCTCATGAATGCTCTTTTAATATGCAAATTTCTTGTCTATCTTTCAAAAATACATATAGATTTATTTAGAATGATAAAATTGCAAGAGCATACAACTTTCAACAAAAATTTCAACCATTGAACAAAGTTTCTATGTTCTTTTATATGTGTCAAAGTGCACACTTCATTTCTTCAGAAAAGTGTTGATAAAAATTGACTACCAAAACCTATGTGAAGTGATGAAAGACCTGTCCTGCATTATACATGGTAGAATAGTATATGTCCCCATCCCTGTTAAAATTGCCCCCGTGGGTTGGGTCTAGTTAATGTAGTAGCTGTGGGGTGGGTTGCGTATTCATCACATGAACTTTGCTCTTCCCCCTCAGTGCCTTTCGGATAATGCACGCATTGTTCAGTGCTCTTGTAGCACTCCGGCTGAGGCGTTAACAGGCCATCCTGTTAACGTACTTCTGGGCCCTCAGCAGGTCGCAAGGCTCGGCAGACAGTACAGTACAGCAAAAGTTTATTTTTAATCATTCTACAAATCCTTGTCTTTACCTTAGTTGGCGAAGTACCTAAGTAGAGAACACTGATGCTGGTAGTGCTTCTTTTTCTTTTCTTTTTTTTTTCCCCTCTGAAATGGATGAGCTAGTTGACTTTCATTTGACAGAAAGAGACAGACAATGTTGTCTCCTACCAGCTGATGTTTCTTGGTACAGTGACAACAAGGAAAAGAACATAGTGAAATAAACATGAATAAACAACGAAAAACTTAAATAACAATCACACAAGTTCATCACAATCTGCTAAATTATCTTCATTGTAGAAATTAGTCGAGTAAAAAGACAACTTGAAAAACAGTAGTGCATGTTTTGGGCAAAATGCTTTGAGAGAAAAAAAAAAACAGACAACAGTATTGTAGGGGTGTGAAGTAAGCGTTTTTTCTGTCTTTTTTGTTTTTCCATTGCTTGCTTTCTTTTTCCATGTAATGTTGAACATATGTTCTTTCAGCAGGTCCTGGTGTTCAAGCGCTGTCCTTCCCCCTCCCCCTCCATATTTTTTTTCCATTTTTTTTTTTCACCCACTATCCCCCACATCCCCTTCCCTACTTAGCTCGCTTTTTTTACTTTTTTTTCTGCCCTTTTTTTTTCTGCCTTTTTTTTTCTGCCTTTTTTTTTTTCAAAACTTGTAAACTTCCACTTCTTTTTTTCCCCCTCCACTCTTCAAACATTCTAAACCAACTCCCCCACACTCCCCACCACCCTTCCATTTGTTTGCAGAGTCTGTCCTCTTCAAGGGAATGCTGCTACATCACATCACAGGAATCTGTCAGACTTATCTCGGACTTTCAGGGCCTTGTTAAATGTTTGCAATGATTTTAATACATTATTTAGTGTCTGTGCAGCCTCAATGCGCCTGCACCTGGAATTATTGAAATTCTCCAAAGAATTTCAGCAACCAAAGCACTTACCTCTCAAGGCTGATTATGCCCAGCAAGTAGAAGTGGAAAAGCTAGAATAAAAGTTTCTTTTACTTGCTCAATCAAAACTCCTTGTAACATCTTATACAAACTGGTATTGCATCCTTGTAATATGTAATGCAGGAATTAGCATCAGTCCTTGTTTCTTCAATATTTGGAGGTTTTGAAGACTTTTTCAGATGAGATATGTCTCGAGGGGGAAAAAGAAGAAAAGTTTATTTTAAAAAAAGTTGCGTTGAAAAGCCACAATGCTTGATCATCCACATTGTGCTTATATTTCTGAAGCAGTGATATTTTATCTATTTACCCACTTAAAAAGTATATTGAAAATATCCACCTACTATTTTAGAAGGCACTCCAGCAATTGCAGAAACAAGGAATTAAGTAGTGTAGTATGAGTAGTGTATCCGTAAATTTAGGTTGGAAGCAATATCAGTATGTATTTGGAATTTTAAAAGCATGTTTGAGAAAAGCATTTAAAAAAAATCTGTAAGAGCTTTGGGCTCATTTATCAAGGCACCTGAGCGACTAAACTTGACGGACTGTTTTTCTCAATACACCACATGGTCAGTGGCTCTTTGATTAACGCGACATATACTGTTTGTCTCAATACAGATTCTGTGGCGATACAGTCCCCACCTGTAGCAACTGGTGCCAAGAATCAAGGTAAGCTTGATCTTAATGATTGATTGATTTTTCTTTTCTGTATTTGGTAAAAAAGAAAAAATATATATATATATGCGGAATCTTGGTTTAAAAAAGGCTCAGAAATAATGTGATATGGTCAATTCGTGTTACTCAAAAGGTAAAATGATTGTCAACTGTTCGCATGCATGCCTGTAGATAAATATTATTCAATAGGATTGAAACCAGCAGATCCTCATATCTTGCATGTCTTCCTCTTCACTTGCATAGGTAATGTCAATGCTGCTGCTCCAAGCTCATCGCCAGCTGTACTGTCGCCAGCACAGGCCCCCATGGTCCTATCCTTGTCCCCAGTGGTCAAGCCTGAGCAAAGTCCCCCGCTTCCCGCCCAGATTTCATCAAATGCAGCCTCAACTCAAGACGAGTTCTCCCTCGCCCTTCAGATGCTTGCGTGCGCATATCTCAAGAACAGAGATATGTACAACAACCTCTTGATGCAGACACAAGCACAGGACTCGAGCGCCATGCTGGATGACTCGTTACAAGGTAAATGCACCATGGATGAAGAGAAATCAAATAAAAGGGATTAACATCATTTTTTATATTTGCAGGGCCATCAAAGGGAGCAACAGAAAGCATTTGTGCTGATTATAGGCATGAGGCTGTAGCATGGGGGAAATCTTTTTCATGCTTTTAAATATCAGAGAATTAACAATTTTCTTTCTGTGCCTGTACACATGTTCATTAGGCCAAGTGCCGGAAAAAGGGAAGGTTGGTGATGGTCAACGTCAGAGACCTGACTGTGCTGTTAAAACTGTGTACCAAGTACAAGCTGAGGGTTTGCCCGGTGATAAGACTGCAGAGAGTGACTGCCCTGATTTATTAAAGACTGAGCCTGGTCTTACCACTATTGATCCAGAATTGGCAGACATCTATGATCTTGTCCTTCCAGACATAACAGATATCCATGCCCTAGATGATGGTACGGTATAAACTTCCATGTCATGAATATGCTGTGATACCTAATGTGCCCATTTCTTTTTGCAGCTTCTGTGAAAATTACAGAAGAGAGAGTACATTGAGCTTGTTTTAGAAATCTGTATGCCTTGTTTGCATGTGCCTGTGTTGTGGCTTCATAAGGTTTAACATTTTTCATGTCATGATTTTGTTTTAGTCCCCAACAAGGTCATGAAGATTTTCTGTTAATCAAACATCCTGCTTCTCCCCATCGTGGAGTAATGTTACATAACAACATTTTATAATTGTGTTTTCAATAACACAATAAACCACGTGCACTGAACTGCCCGAGTTGAAAACGGGGTTCTACACTTTTAGTATTAGGATAGAGTTTCTTGGCATGTGTGTTTTGGCTCGTGTGAGGTTGACTTAATAACTTCACCAGTATTCCAGCAAAGATATGAAAAATAGGTGATTTCATGTCATATACGGTGTCTGGAGAGAATAAGAAAGAAATCCTCATGGCCTTGCAATCGATGGAAAATTTAGCCCTTCCGTAGGTACTTTTTGTTCTGGTCTCCAGTATGTTGTATTTACTTTGTCCTCTCTCTTCTCTATTTCTTTCAGTCTTGGATGTCCTGAATAATAATTGAGGTAAAGTATCCGGTGTGCCGAAACCAGACTGCAGCTGCTGAAGTTGAGAAGAAGAAACAAATTTAGTTTATAATCGCATTATAAGGAGGGATTTTTATTTTTATTACTTTCCCCTTTTTTTTTTTGGGAGGGGGGGGGGGGGGGCATTAGTAGCTTGTACTTATGAAAGGGATAGGATTGGACAGTTCAGGAGAGGTAAATTACCCACTCTGAGTAGTGCCTGTTTAATTATTTTTATTATTATTATTTGTTGGGTTTTTCTTTTTCTTACTTACGGCATGAATAGATGGGATGTACATATTTGTACATACACCTTTTTGATTTATGTGGCTGTAAAGTTTGTGAATATGTAGATACCAAAGCTGTACATACATATTTATTTCTACGAGCTATTCCAAGGGCCAAATGTATTCATACAGAGAATTTGCCCTTACTTTTTTATGTTGCAATTGTGCAGGAAAAAAAGTACATATCTTTTTTTCTCATTCGTGAAAATTTGTACAGCATTGTATGTCTTTGCTAAGAACAGTCCAGATCTTTTTGTCTACCCACCACCTTTTGCAAAACCCAGTGATATAGACATCTGTGAGATTTGCCTGAGCTCTATTTCAAAGAGTTCCTACCCCTCACATTTAACCATTTTGTCATATCGGCACATTTTGGCAAATTAAAGGCTTCTGAGGCCAGATAGTGAACACAGAGAAAATGTAACAAAATAAAGAACATCCCCCCCCCCCCCCCCACACACACAAAAAAAAAGGGGGGGAGTTAAAACTACAATTTGTTTGTATTGATCAGTAGAGTCTCCAAAGGATGCCTTAGCACTGGTGAGCATTATGAACAGTACTTTTTAGCCTGAAAGTTTTTGAGGATATGATTCACAACAAGTTTGGCAGACATACATGCAATTCATCCCAGAACAACTCTTCAAAAAGTATTATTTTCCCCCCACAACTTGCCATATGTGGTTATTCATATCTGAAATGACTGAATAGTGATACTTTTATTTAGTTACCAGTAGTTTTTGTGTCAAGTTGGATGTCTGCTAGGCTAGGAGACAAGTAGAAAGCCACTTACATTTCTGTAAGCTTGTTTGGGAAAAGCAAAGACAGTATTCCTGATTCTAAGGTTGATGTTAGATTTGTTATTTTCATCATTCAATTTGGTTACATTTTTGTATAAAAAGAAGAGTTCAAAGAAAAAACAGTATCCCCTTGCAGAGCAGGGCAGGTTCATCAAAAACTTTTTGTACATGTACAGTGTTCATATCATCTGTTTTGCGTCCATCCGTCCAGGGATTGCATTGAGGCTGGATCCAAACTAAGTTTTCATGTTTTCATTCACATTGCCAAAAACAACGCTAGTCCAGTCCTAATGTTCCGCCATTCTGAAACTGGAGAATGCATGGCATTGTTACAGTACACATTCAGCTTGTATTATAATTCAAATTCTCCGACCATGATTGAAGCCCTCGCTCTACACTTGAAGCGAGTGTTGCCTTCTCCAAACCAAACCTGCTGAGTAACTTGACTAGGCAGTATTCTGTTACAGAGGACTGCTTTGTGGGCAGGATCATAAGTACATATACATTTTGAGGTAGTGACAGGTGATAAAAGTTGCCTTGACAATTGTGCACCGACAAATTCATGGCAAATACTATTCTGACTGGCATGTCGCTTTAGACCGCAAGATACAACCATGGTAAAACTTTTTTTTTTGGGGGGGGGGGGGGGTACTATGATTTATTTTTCGTTTTGTTCCATTTTTTTCCCAATCAGCAAGTCAAATTATCTTATGACTGTGGGGTATGCCAGTGTTACATTTGTCACCTTAAAAGCCGACTTGCATCTTGAAATCCAACACGGCACAGCATTAGTTTGAATGCAAATTGAACTCTTTATTCATGTTGCAAAGTTATGAGAAAATTTTCACTGTTTATTTATCATGCAAGTTGTGCTAGATATAAATTTTCTGCTGTGTAAACAGAAAAAAAAAATGCGAATGCAATGGAAAAAAAAAAGACAGCAAAAGTCATGTATGGTGCATTAAAAGAAAATAAAAATAAGTGCCCAGTGTAAGGTTGATTCTTTCAGTTCCATCTCTGTTAGTTGAATACATACAGTGTATGTAGTTGTGTGGAAATGAATTTAATCATCTGTGCCCTGTTGCATAAAACCCTTACCGCTGGACTTACCGCTCCTTTCTAGCGGTAAGTTTTCAAATTAGCGGTAAAGCTTGAAATCCTTGATGCTGATTGGCTGTGACGCCTAATTTTGACGGTAGTTACCATTGAAATTCAACGGTAAGTTTTATGCAACGGGCCACAGTATGGCTGTGTGGCCTGAATGAAATGTATCAAAATTTGTCTCCAATGTTGTGAGTACCCAGTTGTAGGGTGTCAGCAAACCAGCAGTGTCTTTGATCCCGGAAAGCACATCTAGTACATTGTAGAATGAAATTCACAACAAATACAATTACAGTCCTTGTATAAGGTTTACCATCAATATCTGACAAGTCTGGTGAGTGGATAGATGTGTCCTGTGTATGGTTGAACACGATTGAGAGGTGTTTGTGGACTGAGAATAAGTTATCTTCTCCCGTTGTCCCATCCCACTCGTAAAACAAAAAAGACCACCACAACCACGCAGGCAAAAAAATTTTTCAGAAGAAATATTACATCATTTCAATATCTGACAATTATTGCTGTTCCGCAAAAAACTGCCACTAGCACTACATTCTTAGATCCTGACGAAGACCATGGGACAAAGGCCTGATTGAATACATTGCATAGGGAGCGGAATATGAGAGCAACGCTCATCTCACACTTCATCTCGTTCATACTTCTGTTCGATTATGTATATACAGGTACTCTGTGTGTGTGTGTGTATGTATATATATATATATATATATATATATATATATATATATATATATATATTATATAATCTGTTGATGAACATGTAAGATGCAAAAACAGATGTATCAATTTGTGATCAACTTGGATCTATGAGATTGAAGGTGCTGAAGAACAAGGAAATGAAATAATGAACATAATTTTGATGATATATCTTCACAAATATTTCTAGTTGTTTAACGAGTGAAATATCGTTGAAAAGATATTCCTCTTTATTTGATGTCTGTTTTTGCATTCAAATTCTTCATACACGTGTAAATATACACTGTACATGTATATATGCAAGGCTCCACACTAACTTTTATTTTCGGTGGCCCAAAGGCAAACATCCGACCTTTTTTGGTGGCCCGATCAGGCCACCAAATACTTCATTTTCTGAAATTTTGGTGGCCCCGGGCCACCGTTAGTGTCGACCCCTGATATATGAAATAATTGTACAGTGTATATACATGCATTACAGTTACAAAAGATACCGTATGAATATTCTATGAGCAGAATGGTCTTGTGTTTGTGTGTGTATGTGTGTGCGTGCGTGTGTGCATTGAAACTACAATATCAACAACCGGTACAATTTCACACATAATTCTATTTCCAGATGTATGCAAACACTAACTGGAACATGCCATGTGAGTTACATATCCAATCGAAGCAGATCTTTGCCCCATTTCATAAAAGATCATGTTAGGATAGCAACTCTTACTGGCGGGAATGGCAACTTACAGCAACAGCCAATTAGGAAGCAGGATTCCTGTTGTTACCATGAGATTTGCCATTCCAGCAGGAATTGCTATTGTATCATTTTTTTTTTTTAAAGGAAGTGGGGCCCTGATTGTGATTACCCTGAAATGTTCAACATCTCAAAGATCGAGTAAATGAGCAATGAAACGTACAAATGGCAGTATGTAGTACATCGGAACAATATGTTAGAGCATAATAACATACGCAAGAAATATGGAGAACGTAATCAACAGAGATAACGTTTAAGGCGAGGAAAGTTTGACTCTTCCAGGATCGAAGACAAAACAGCGCACAGAAATGTATATTTGCATACACATTTCTGAACAGTTTGGAGGGAAAATACACCCCAGGAAACCCTGTTCGTTTACAACAACAACTACAAACAAACAAAAAGATAAACGAAAACAAAATCATACGAAACACAATAAATTTGTTTTTAAAGGGCCAGTATGCTATTCATGAGTCTATATATGAAAGGAAGGGGGAAATAATTGTTCTCTGACATAATTACCATTCATATTTTATGCACACACTCATAGTGATAGTTCCTCACAACCAGAAAACCTACTCTACATGACAACACAGTTGTCACTACGCATATCACTTTGATTACGAGTACATAATATTATGTACTTCATATACAAACTATATTGCTATTGCATTCACACAGTTGCATTGAATATAAGCTTGTTGGTCCGAAGAGGGGAGGAAATATCCATGAATCTGCGTGGAATGATAAATAAACTGAGTGACAATAATACACCTATATAAGCGAGTTTTACCAATTTGATACAGAATGGCGTGACCACATTTTCTTTTCTTTCTTTTTTTTTGTTCAGTCTTGGGAAACAATGACAGAAAACTTCAAAAAGAGAAGAAGGAAGAGGAAAAAATAAACGTTTATTATTCCCATTAAACTGTGTGCAGCATATTATGCGTGGCTCTCTCTCTGAACAAATCTCTACATAATACATGTATAAAATATTTTTTTTCATAGTCAGTGCTGCAGCAGGCCGCTGTCAACCCCCCGAAAAGAATGTAAGAAACTGATCAAAAGATGGCGTACTTCCAAAACGATTCAAGTCATCATTATCACTGTCAAAATATTCGGCATGTTCAGTATGCAGATTGCATGGAGGAATAAAACGTTTTTAAAGACACTCATGGAACGTTGGACAAGGGTGGTAGTTGATAGATGGACAAGTGTGTGTGTGTGTGTGTGTGTGTGTGTGTGTGTGTGTGTGTGTGTGTGTGTGTGTGTGTGTGTGTGTGTGTGTGTTTCTTGTCCTTTTTTACATACAAAACTCCTCCTTTTTCATTCGTAATATTGACAAATGTGGAATTTATGTTGTTATAATGAAATCTGTAATATCTTGTCATGAATTAATTTGTATATTGTTTGTATGAAAAAGAAAGAAAAATAAAAGATTGACAAAAACAAAAAATGCGTTTGTGTGTGTGTGTGTGTGTTGAAAAATGGATTTGTTTCTGTTTTGAATTGTATTTGTATTGTTGTTGTTGTTTTTTCATGTTACACCCAGAATGGGTTGATTCATTAATGATTTAAATGACATCAATAGATATCAAAGGGGGGGAAAAGTGTGTGTGAGGGGAAGGACAGAGAGGGGGGGGGGGGAAGAGAGAGAAATGAGGTGTAAACTACTCTCAAGATTCTAGGCAAAACTCATTTGTCATATAATATATCAAATACGAGTACACGTATAATACCTTCTACTACTACTATTGTACAGTTGTCCAGCTACAAAATATCCGTCTCAATTATGGGATCTCGCAGGATCACCTTTGCGTTTTCACGAGTTGTCAGTGAGAAAGTTTACTGAAACCAAATACAAAACAAACATTTTATAGGCAATAAGAAAGTCGAGACTTCAGATCACCTTGATACTATTGATTATTCATAATGCGAACCCAAATGCATGCAGTGATCCAAAAGGAAAAGTCTGACGCCCGTCTGACGAGAGATGAGAGATGAGAGAGAGAGAGAGAGAGAGGGGGGGGGGGTGGGGTGGAGATATTTCCTCACAAGAATACTAATTATGATCATAATATTGCTTCAATCCATGTCCCCATTTTCTGAATTGTGAAATATGCGAGTATCATGTGAATCATTGTAGTATACTGACAATGCCTTATGCATATCCCAACACAACTTGCCAGAAAGTGTCGTGGTTGAGCAAACCTCGTTTATCGGGCCATACTCAGTATTTTATATTAAAATCAATTGCCTTTACTGACACAATAATGTCAACCAAACGTTGCAGGTGTCAATCAATGTTGTCTTATGCTTACAATTTTGCCCTTATTGACAATAAGTGTATACAATATATCAGGTATTATATTTTGGATCAAAAATTTGTCTTACATTGATTGGTTAAAAGAGCTTCACGTGATTATAGGTATTTTGAACTATTTTAGAGTGTTGGTGTGTTTGACACTCCATGAAGTACTATTTGCAAAATGACGTCACTTTTATGACGACATTTTGCAAATAGTATATACTATTTGCAAAATGATGTCACAATCACTCTTCTTTACAATCAAGTGTACGTGGTCCGTCCACGTCCGGTCCCGAATTCTAGTGTTCAGGTTTGCAGCGGCCATACGAGCGCTTGGATACATGCGACGGGCAACTCTGGCGGTGCCACGGCTGCTACGTTTTTCAATTTCCGGTCTCTCGCACTGTTGCGTATTGCAGGCGCTGCGCTGCCGCCGCAGTGCGGCTAAGCCTAACTGCGACCAGCCCCAACACGCAATGTTGCAGTGTGGGTACACGGAGCGTCCCGGGGTTAGGCTAAGCCTATAATGATTTTCACTTTTTATTCAAATTTTTGATCCAAAATATAAAACAAATATACTTCGCCTAGTTTCGAGTTTCTTGTTAAAACTATGGGCCTCGGCGACTCCAAACTAGTACTATTCACTTCGGCGCTGCGCCCCTCAGTGAATAGTAGCCTACTAGTTTGGAGTCACCTCTGCCCATAGTTTTAACAAGAAACTCTCAAGGCCAAGTATATTTGTATACTATGCTATCTACATAATTATAAGATTCAGGGTAGTCGGTTGTATTTCTGATTGCATCAGTTCATTAATTTTCCCATTTCCAGTCTGCGAAGAAAACTATTATTTTTTGTTACTGCTCATCCTGACCGCACAACAGCATATTTCATTGTTTCAAATGTGACAGGATAACGTAGCCTCTATAGCCTTGAGAATAATAAGAAAAAAAAAAGACATTTAAATTTCGTAAGCTAATCCTCTCATTCAGCATAAATGTCTTCGAAATCCCGTGTCGAAAAGGTCATGATTGATCTAATAATAGAGAGCATTGTCCTTCACCGGTGGGTTCCTTCCGTGCGCTGTGTTCATTGGTGAAAGAGCGCCATCTTTTGGTAATGGTTTGATTTGTTTGTCACTGGATGAGTTGCGCGACGTCTGTATCACTAAACTTCTATCATTAAATGCCCCTGTCACACTTTGCTGAATAAGGCAAACGTATGAGACACGAATGTCGATTTTTTGCATCCGTTGATATCCGTTAAAATGCGTTTCATGTCCTTTTTAACCTTTCAATTGACGTTTTATCTTCCAGTGATTTCCGTCAGAGCGGCTAGAAAACTTTGTGCATGCACAATTTTTTTTTTTTTTTTTTCAAAAACGGATAGCGCGATCTTGCCCTTATTGTCCAATAATTGTACGTTTTTATCTGCATCGTACTTTGGCGTTTTCTATATACACACTTCATCCGCTAGGCCTCCTGTAAAGTTCGTTGCTGCATCAAGATATGGAACTGATGGAACGGCTATGTATCACATCAAACCCATACGCACGGTTCTCTGACGTTCCATGTACGTCTCAAACGTCGCCCCTTTGTTCCTCGACGTGCGTTTTGTCCTGTGGGCATGCGGTTCATATTCGTTTCTCATGCGTTTGCGCACGTTCCACTGTCCCTTACACCATCTCCCCAGGTGCGTTTTCTTCGGGCCCTAGACCATTATACGCTCCTCTAAAACGGAATAATCTACACTTTGTTCACGGGATTGACAATTTGAAAAACGGATGAGCGAAATATCGCTTACGGTGGGACTATCCGGCAAAGTGTGACAGGGGCTTTACTGGTAGATCGAGGGATGTCATGATTATTATTATATGCCACTGTTTGCCAGTAACTCTAAAAAGTCCATCACAATTATGCCACTATACGCTCCCGCTGCTGCTGCTGCTGCTGCTGCATTTACTATTGACAGTTTTTGTTTGTCACGTTTTGTTTTGTTATAGTTTTTTTTTCTTTTCTGAAAGGAAACTCCTGCCTACTCTACGTAAAGATATGGTAAAATGAAACTGTGGAATAGAAATGCTACTGACTCGATGGTGGATAGAGGATAAATTGCAAGAAAGAGAAGTAACAGAATTTTTACGTTTTACACAACCATGATATCGGTAACAATCTTTATGCAAACTGAATGACGGTGATGACGTCAACACCTCACGTAGACTGAAGACCCATTTCTCGTGCAGAAACGAATAGTTGAGCTTCCCATCCTCACTATGTATCATGAATAGACTTATTACACACTGCATGGAACCACTGGAAAACGTTCGCGTGCATATTGATTTCGTGAATTTCGCGAGAGCCAAGATTCGCAAAATTAGAAAGCACGCTCCCAGCGAAAGTTGTCTATATACACTTTAAAGGAAACCCAAACCCAAAGAGAAATGTGGATTGAGTGAAATAACAACATTAGTAGAAACATCAGTGAAAGTTTGAGGAAAATCGGACAATCGATGCAAAATAATAGGAATTAATTTCAAAGTTTTGGTGTTGGAACCGCTGGATGAGGAGACTACTTAAGTTTATGACATAATGTGTTGACAAAAATTGTTCAGAAAATACAAAGAAAATTCAACATGCTTTCACTTTTCTATATCATAATGAAAGAGCACGTGACTAACCGCTTTCAGAAAGCAGGGGAAATAATTACTACCCTTAACATATTATGTCAGTATCAAATTGATGGAATGTATGATTTTCATGAAAAAATATATTTTGTGGAATTCCCTTTTATAATCATTTTCTTTATGTTGTTGTCCACAATGACGTCATAACCTCTAGTAGTCTCCTCATCCAGCGGTTCCAACACCAAAACTATAGAAATTCATAACTTTTGCATCGGTCGATTTTCCTCAAACTTTCACTATTAATGTGTTTTGCTATTAAATGCTGCTGCTTTCACTTACGCCACATTTCTCTTTGGGTTTAGTTTCCTTTAAGCATTGCGAAAATTTCATGCAGCGAAAAAGGCCGGGCAGTTTCACGCCGCGAAAATCATGCTTTATAATTTCAATACGCAGTTTTCGAGGGCTTATTGTTTACGTAGTTTATCTCCAGAGAGTGCAATACACTTTTTGTTTCTTTTATGTTGCTGGAAAGGTAACGCCCATCCTGTCGAGAACATGATGGTTCGTCCCTCGAACTTCATAAGTTCTCTAACCAATAAAGGCCTATACATCTCAGTCACACACCCGAAAAAATGGCCGAAAAAAATCACGTTATAATAATCGTCGGCCACCAGGATGTTCCACGGAGACTATAAACATATTGCTTCAATTTCCTATCATGTTTAGGAGGAGAACAGATTGTTACAACAACAAAAAAGAAAAAAAATGAAAATAAGATCTAAAATTCAACAGACGGCCTTTCTGTCTATTTCATAGTATGGGAGGTTATACTGAGAATGCGTTCTACGAGTGGTTGGTATAATTATACTCCTCCGAGGAAAGATTTTATGTTTTCTGGACCCTGGGATGCTTTGTCACCCTGCAGCAGCAGACTATAACTAGTTATATCACTTTGTCCCAATCAAGCTGTGTTCGATTGATATCACATCAGACATAGATGTCTTCCGGAGATAGTGCGTGCATGCAATCGCAATTTTTTTTTCTCTCTCTCTCTTTTTTTTTTTTTTTAGCGGAGGGGGGGGGGGGGTATACCTGCAGTAATATCATTTCAATTTCACATTTTCAGGTAGCAAAATCAAATAGTAAGATAGATTGGTACATCATAACGTCGGCGTTTTCACGAACCGACGCTATTTCGTTTTTGAGCGAAAATGCAGTTCTGAGAAAATCGCGTTTAAAGATCTCACAAGTTTTAGACAACGTTTTCAATGACTTTTCCTGTCTTGTGTGTGAAAATTTTGACAGGGTGATGAGAGTGGAAGTTGTTCTTCCTATCCATAGTGTAATTTTAGTGTGAATTCAAAAAATTTACGATATTTCTGTCTTCAAACTCACTGCGTCGGTTCGTAAATCCATCGTTTCTTGCGCGCACCATAGGTTATGTATTTAAGCGCGGGTCTCACGAACCGACGTAAGTTGTATTACGCCGGTTCGTGAGACCCGCGCTGTAGGGCCTGTACAATAGGTAACGTGCAATACGCGTGTATTTACGAACCGTCGCTATTTCATTTTCGTATGTGTTTACATACAAATACTATTAGGGCTATACCTGCTTATCGACAATAACCTTATTAATTGAAATTAATTGTCATGTAATGATTGTTGTGATGATTACAATACATTTAGTGATAATTAAGATGATAATACAAGCCAGTTTCTCTTAATTGTTCTAAAAAGAGCCTGTTGTCATTGTTTTCATCTTCATTTAGTACACGCATGTATTGTTATTATAGCTGTGGTTGATCGTTCCAAAGATTTCTTTGCCCCCCCTTTTTTGTGGATATATTATTATTTAACACTTTTGCATTTGGACATCTATCATTTGGTAATACATGTATTCGGTATACTGTGTTTCATATTTTTTTTACTTTTTACTGTTTTTTTTTTTACTTAATTAACTTACTGTTTCATTTTTTCACGTTATTTTTAATCCAAATTCAGTTCACTTCTTTCATAATAATTATGAATGTTTGTTCTAAGATGAAGGATACTGCTAAATCTTGGGAAAAAGACGTGCCAGTCAGTAATAATTACTTGTATTTACTCATCTTTCATACTCATGCATGCACTCTGTTATTTCTTTCTCTGAAATAATATATTAATTTCTTTATTTCTTATTGTTCCACATATTTGTGACATTTACTTTGTCACAATTTTTATCAGTGTCATTATTGTCATTTGGCTCGCATGCGAATTCACTCATAATTCCTCATTTTCCATCTTTCTCTTTCCTGCTCAACAGATTCTATGATAGCTGCACCTGATCATATAAAAACATAAACTCATC
The DNA here is from genome assembly GCF_040938485.1 of Diadema antillarum. Classification (NCBI taxonomy): domain Eukaryota; kingdom Metazoa; phylum Echinodermata; class Echinoidea; order Diadematoida; family Diadematidae; genus Diadema; species Diadema antillarum. The sequence continues at coordinate 1,317,532 of NW_027271821.1, forward strand.
CTGCATGCACTCTTCGAAACTGATAAACTCCTAAAAATACATGAATATCAACACTATCAGAATTTCAAGCTTCATTTTAAATATATAATAATGGTCATGTTTTATTATGCCTTTTGCAGCAATATATTGAAGAGGTACATTATGTAATCGAAAAAACATAGGTCCTCAATAAAATATCAAATTTGAATTATTCAGAGATGAGTAATGACAATGGGAAGGATAACAATTGTGGAAGAGCTCCATAAATCAATACATATCTAATGGCAAATGGAGATGGAATCAAGATTCAAGAATATGTGTAATTCAAGTTCATTATTATATCAGTTCTTGTGTGTTCACAAAAAGAGGAACACAGTTCGAACATGCACACCAAATCTTACATCGTACATTTACATCTATAGAGTGCGGACGGAACATATACAAGAGAAAGAATAACATTCTCAAATTAATATATCAAGCATAACTACATGTATGTATATGACCACACAAAGATGTTGCTGCATATGCATGAAGCTCTTCCATTCGTTCTTCCCAAGAACTGTAAGGAACTGGAATTCCCTGTCATCAGAAATTGTTTCAGCGCCATCTGTGGGATCATTTCGAAACCGTCTAACGGTTGATCACAGTGGCTAGTATTTTCGTCAAATTTTCTATGTGCTTGTAAATATCTGTAAATAAATTGTATTATAATGTAAATAGCACCAGTCTGCAAGAATCTTCAGTCTATTGAAGGAGGCAGACTTAATCAGAAGAAGAAGAAGAAGCTTGAGAGTGCTGCAACACCCATATGCTCAGATAAAAACTTGATGTGTATCATACAAAAGAGAAGAGGTACTGCATGTACATGTAGTTACACTATTCACAGGACAGTAGAGAAAAAGCACGAGAGAGGGAAATGGGTGTCTAAAATAGGTCGATGTAAGGAGTGCCAAGCCAATTAAGTCTCTAATAGAAGTCATACATATATAAGGAAATAAATTAATCACAACATAAATGATCATGCTCATGTTAACCTTAATTAGCATCTAAAAATGTGTGTAGAAAGCCCATAATATCAGCCTTTCGCCCCGAAGGCTTGTTACATATGAGAAAAGAGAAATTTTGGCCGACCCCCCCCCCCCTGTGAATCCTTTATCCACCAGTACTATAAACACATTCTGAGAATGTGTTTTAGTACATGTACTAGCAAATTCCCAAATTCCAAGAGGGGTGGGAAAATTCAGCCAAAATTGTGTGTGGCTAAAATAATTAAAAAGAAAGGTCATCAGCAAAACTACGGGGTGGATGCAGACGAATTTTCATGTGATGACTAAAAAAAATGCAGCTAAAGGAAAAAAAAAAAGACGGCGGAGAGGGGCCAAGGCTAATTTGACTCCCCTCCCCCCCCCCCCACCAAAAAACAAACAAACAAACAAACACCACTGTTTTACAGTACCTTTAAAGGACTCTTAATTTTTTGTTTGTTAAAAACAAACGTCTCGAAGTAAAGAATTCCATATTGTAGGCGAAATGTAGACCGATACAGTGTATAAAGTGTACATCCCAAGCTATTAAAGAAAAAAAACAGATTATGAATATCATTTAAAGTAAGAATTTCAGTGTGTTTAATCATCTTTAGTTGAGTTGCAAATGACATGTACATATTTAATAAGAGCAGTAAACTTCGAAGCGCCCCCAAGCCCTTCTATACTTAATTATTCATGTGTAAAGGTAGCGCCAGGGCACTCCGGTGGTCTAGTGGTTATGACGCTGGTCTAGTAATCCAGAGGTCGTGGGTTCGAATCCTGCTTGGGCTGCCTGTGATTTTTTTTTTTCACAGCAGCCTACAAACTGCACACTGCAGTTGCGTGCGTTACTACGGATGGAGACAAATGAATAATCTATTATTTTAATATACGATGTTTGACATCCTTATTGCAATCACTTTCTTTAATTGTAAATCTAGAGACATAATGAATTATTATTAAAAGAAATCAAATTTCTGTATTTTGTTGTGAGTTTGCATGGGAACATACACGTATCATAATTTACAATTTTAGTTAGATAAAGAACATCTTATAACAGAACTGTCTAGTGATGGTTGAATGATTATGTCAATTTGTTATAAGTCCTATCATTTACATGGAGTGCATGTTCCCATGTTTATAAGAATCATACGTGACACATTCAAAGTGGGTTGAAGACAACAAAATAATAAATAAAAGAATAAAGGAGAATAGAACTTAATCTGATTACAACATCATCTAAATATTGCCAATGTGCACTTAGAAATCTATCAAGATTTATCACAAGGTTATGATTACCACACAAAACCTTCAAGATTTATCATGAAATACATACCAATGAACACTTAAAAAAATCTAACATTCCATATCCACATGAAGCTTTCCTTGATATAAATGTCTCTCTGTAGTGTTATTAAAGTGTAGCAAAATTGTAATTACGACATCACAGAATGGAATGCATTGTTTTCACCTTCAATCTTAGGATCTCCTTTCATGTTTCCACTTTACAATCACATTTCACTGTAGATATACCGTCCTTATGTTGTCGCCCTTCATCCCAATTTCTCCCTTCTATCCTATCTGTAGATTGTCTTCTTTCCTAAGCCATTGTATTCACATTCCTTGATGATCAGCACGATGCTGTACTTTCTTCTTCTTCTCTGAAACAGTCCAGCTCTTCGCTACTGCATGGCATCAGTCATCTGAAAGAAAAGACAGAAATTAAGAACTTTCGATTAAAATCAAACATCATGATACAAGATACAACTTTCATTTTGAGAAAAAGAAATCAGCCAACTAAACTGTAGTTGAAATTATTTTGCTCTATTTATATTAAACATAAAACAAAACGGTATACAGGATCAAAGAATGTCAAAAAAATACTGCTGTTTTTGATGCATATTCGAATTGTCTCGCCTTTTACATATTTTAATGATGCAAGATCTTATGTCTAGCACTTAGTAAGTCTCATGTAGAATTTAAATTATTATTCACATGAATAAATCTGCATGTCCTTGTAAACAAGGCATTGCTTTGAAAAAGCTGAATATTACTAATTGCATTTGGGAAAGAGTCTACGACAATCAAACTTGTTTATTATCAGAGACTTTAACATCTTAATTAGACCTAGACTCTACATTACCATTGTATTCACATCCGTTGGTGGTGTACACGACCCTGTACTTTTCCTTTTCTTTTCTGAGACAGTCCAGTTCTTCGCTACTACATGGCACCAGTCATCTGAAAGAAAAGAAAGAAATTAAGAACTTTTGATTAAAATCAAACATCATGGCACAAGATACAACTTTAATTTTGAGAAGAAAAAAAAAATCAGCCAACAAAACTGAAGTTGAAATTATTTTGCTCTATTTATATTAAACATAAAACAAAATGGTAGGCCTATGCAGGATCAAAGAATGTCAAAAAATGCTGCTGTTCGTATTTGATGCATATTCAAATTGTCTCTTCATTTACACATTTTACTGATGCAAGATATTATGTTTAGCACTTGGTATGTCTCATGTAGAAATTGAATTATCATTCACATGAATATAAATCTACATGTATTTGTAAACAAGGCATTGCATTGAAATAGCTGAATATTACTACATGTACCTGCATTTGGGAAACAGTCTATGACAATCAAACCTGTTTCTTATCAGAGACTGTAACATCTTGATTAGACCTAGACTCTACATTGTCATTCAGCTTTTAAAGGTATTAACCATTCACCTATAAAACACTGGCATTGTCATGTGCATCATATTTCTTTGATACTGCACATATTTTCATGAAGTCTGCACAAGAATGCAAATGAAACACGTCTACTGTTTGGTATTTATGAAGAAAAAAAAATCACTAACCCGGAAGTCCTTGGCCTTAGGAATAACACGTGGCGAGTTAGTAGGAATTGACGTTAAAATAGAATAAGAATAGATCTACTAAATAGGCCTTTGCCTCATGAATTTCTGGTCTAATTATAGACTAAGTGAAGTCTAGACCTTTCACTTTTAAGTTACCAGTGGTTCACAAAATTTATATTATAGATCTAGACTACATCTAGATCTAGACATCTAACAGGAACGGCGCAGTGTTTTCAAAAGTGTGGGGGCCCACTTCCGGGTTTCATGAGCTAACAAAGTGATGACACCTTATGTATTCCTTTGTATGGTGCACAAAAAGTGTGGGGGCCCGAGCCCCCACGGCCCCCACGGCTGCGCCGGCCCTGTCTAATACTATTAGATCTTGGCAACTTTTGTCTTTGTGACACGAAATTAACACGTCACGGATGATATTGCGGCGATATCCAACAGGATGACAGTACCACTATTACTGACTCAGTAAGTTGACATAGATAACTAACATCAACTTGTCAACGTACGTTAGAGATGGCACCATATACAATAACCGGTGACACTGACACTGACAGATCTAACGACTACGTTTAGACTAACGTTAAAGAGTTAGACTCGCCATCTCAGTAAGTCGGCCAAAGACAAAGTCAATACAGGGCTAAGTCAGTGTTACTGTTATGTTAGGCCTAACAAATGTTAACGGTTACTCGGTTAATAGGTTAGGTTTACCAGGACTCAAGAGTCCTGGTTAAATCAGTTGAGGGACATTTCTTAGAAGTCCTTCGATTCCAAGAATAAAAAGGGTGAAAGAACAAAGGGAAAAAAGGAAAGAAGAAAGGACAAAAGATTATGTATGGATGCTGTGGAAATCGACAGCGCTACTGTATCACTATCAATCACGCGTGAATATGTAAACGCCATTTGGTTGGGCCGCATTCACAAGTTTTAGGGAAAAAAAGCCCCACCGCTGTGCTTCAAAGGTACTCCACTCGAACTAACGTTAGACATAATGTCACATATCTACACACAGTACGGTACTAGGGCTGAATTCACAAGTATACTATAACACTGCACTGTACAGGAAAGCCACCTAACCTGTAGAGTACTACTCGTAGTGTTTATGTAGTATCACTAGACCACATACTGTCATAGATGACATCTACACCAACGCTGCACACTGGCACTGGTCCGACGGTCCCTGACCAGGAAAAATTACTGTTGGACACTGACCAGTAACTTTTTCAGGAATGGACCAGTAAAAATTGGGGGAAAAATGGGTGGACTCTACCTACTATTAGTATTACCACTAGTCTAGATGTAGATCTAGAGCTAGACTATACTCTCTGTGTTAATTTGACTTGGTCTTAGACTTCAGCTGATCTTAGTTTTAGTAACTGGCATTACAAGTAAAGTCTTAACTTAGACTTAATAGTTAAACTTGAAAGTTAAAGTCTAACATGTCTAACTTTATTCTTTACTCTTCCTTTGAGTTTTACTTTTAGACTTTTTACTTGTTTTTTTAGTTTAGTAGGCCTACTTTGTCAATCTCATGATTTCATTTTCAACTCAAGTCAAGGCATAGCCATGAGTGTCTTCGAGACTTTGACATCTTGCATGTCTTGCACACAGACGTTACGACTACGTCTACAGTACTCAGTAGTCTCAGAAGTAACAACATAAGTTGAAAAGAAACTATAAATAATATGATTTGGGATCTAATTTGAAATTGCATGGCGTTTACAGACTAGGCTTCATAAGCATCACGCGATTGAATACATGGGACTACACTCTACCGCAATTAATGGTTATGGTAGTCCAACTGAAACTGTTATTTTGAGCATGATTTTAATAGGATTATAGCTTACCATTCACTTCACTCGTGGACAGTGGGCTGGCTTAGGTCGTCATTCATCTTTCAGATGGTTTGGTTCTCACTCTGAGATCTGGATTAGGGCCAAAACCTAATTCTAGGCCAGTAAGTTGAACAAAACTCAAAATAATGCAACTGCGACGGTTCGTAAAACCCGCATTGCTCTTCACCCTAGCAATTCGGGTTTCACGAACCGGCGTATCTTTACTGCGTCGGTTCGTGAAACTCCTTTTTCTCAATTTCTCGATATTTCGAGTACCGTCGTTTTTTTCTTTCTTTGATAAAATTAAGAATAATTAATTTTGTGATCTAAAATTTTGGGATTTGGTAGAGTTTTGAAAGCACTTTCATTTGGTACCAATATCTCGATTTTGAAAATTTTGACCAAAATCGAAATAGCGTCGGTTCGTGAAAACGCCGACGATAAGAGATGTCGGGACGTGAAGTGCATGCGGTCTTTGTAAACTTATGGAAATTTTGAGATTCACTTTTGCAAAAATCCTCAATTAATCTGTTTGTTTTGATTTTGGAATCAAAACGAAGTATAGGCCTATACACATCAGTTATTGTGGTCTTTATGATAAACAGTACTCCAAAGGGATAGAGGTGGAAGTTGCTCAATCATCGACCCCAAATAACATGTAAATTTCAAAACATTGTGTTTTGTGAAAACTGATTGTCATATGACATTGTGTCATTCTGCTCGTCTGACTTTATTCATTGAAGTCTTCTTGAACATTGTGTGGAATAAATTGATATCGTGATTAAGTATACGATATGCATATGCTTTATTGTCACAGACGAAACATTAATCAGCTATACTTAATTATGTTCATGTAATTCGGACTATGAATATCATAACATGAAGAGTTGAAAACAAAACAGATATTACACTCGTTTCATAACGAGAAATATTTTTGAATATGCCGATTCGAACTATAGTTTAGGTTCTATAGATAATGATTTCCTTTGTTTTTTCGATGCTTCCATTTAAAACATCTCAAACCGTCGCTGATAAAAATTGATATTTTTTTTTTTATATTTAGACTCTTCACACACACACATAATAGGATATATCTTTATGTGTGTATGTGTGTGTGTGTGTGTGCGCGTGTTTCTAGTGTGTGTAAGTGTTAATAATTCGTGTATAATAATAGAGGGGGAGGGAGAGAGGGGCGGGAGCTTGCACTGTTGCAGATTCATTGATACATTCAGAAGTGGCCTTTTATATACTTGTTATCTCTGCGTTTTCTCATTTTCCACCATTCCTCATCAGTTTTAAAGAACAACAAAAGGTATATAAGGCCTACACGTATTTAAATGTCCTTAGTCGCTTAATCAGTTAACTCGAATAAATAGGGCCTGAAATAATGATCTAATAATGTGCATTTCTATAGCGCAGCTACTTATGCATACATTAGTAGGCTATACTCTGCTGCCGCACAAAACTCCTGTCTGTAGTTGCCTTAACTAATTCTAAGTGCACCTTATTCTAAGCACATGCAGTTCCCAAGTTCTCACTCCTCAGGGGTCCGACTTCTCACGCTTACACGCCTGACAAAACCGTTGCCCCCAAAACACAAAAACATGACTTTCCAACCTCTATAATCACATTTATAACTTTAACACAATAATAATCTATTTTCATTTGAAGTTCAGAATGTTACATTTGGTGTGTCACACACCAGATAGATCGCACAATTTTACAAGCTTGAAAAGACATCCCTCCCATCATTCCATGCACTCCCGTTTCCCCGCGTGGTCGCTTCGCTCCCGCTCTCAGTCTTTAACCCTGGCATATCTTTGTCGATAAGAAATAAGAAAAAAAAAACTCAACTGTTCAGGGAATCAAGTGCAATTTTACACCATGTTCAAGTCGGCCTCTATGAAAATAGTTGAATCAAACAAGTAAAAAGTACACAGTCTGATATATCCATAGGAAAGTTACTATACAAAGTGTTTGGTTGACTTGAGACACTAAAAATAGATCTGTTCATCTTTATCCTACCCGGCAATCCAACTCATTTCATTTGCCATTAACTAGGACTATGTTTGCTAAATCTATATTTTCTTTTACTGGCCCCAAATTTTGGAACTCTCTAGATAATAGTATGAAACAAGTTCTAAGTTTAAATACATTCACATTCAAACTGAAGGAGTTGTTCATAAATTCTTATATAGTTGAATGAGTTATATTTCAGTTACCCTTAATTTTGTGCTTTCTTTTTAATTCGTTATACTCATCTTTTCTTTTATCTATTCTTAACTTTCCTACATTATATGTACATATACCTCGGTGATCCATCGCACCATGTGCCTCGCGTGTGCTGGTACAGACCCTTCATCTCTTCTCCTTTCTCGCCTTTTTCCTGTCCTCTTGTCTCTTTCTGTTTCTTCTTTCAAAATGATTTCCTCTTTTCCTCTTTTTCCTACACTGTGTTTTGCTTTTCTCTCTCTAGGGCCTATCTTTCTCTTTACAAGAGAGGTTGCTTGTGTTTGTTTGTCCGTCTGTTTGTTTATTTGTTTGTTTGTTTGTGTAGGTCTGTACATATGAATTTTAGAACCCCGATTTCTTTCACCTAATTTGAAGCTTTTAATCAGCCGGGTCAGCTGTACGCGCATACACTAACCGACTAAGCGTACAATGTCCGATCAGCTGTGCGGTTGACTCTGAGTGGATCTGATTGGATCGCGTCAGGTCCGCGACCGTTCTATTTAGAGTAAGGGGGTGACACGTACGGAGCTCGGTGCCTATTTACGTGGCAGGGACACGAAGGCGATTTATTTACCCGGTCACGCACTGACTGCATCGGAACTGTTTCTTTTGCAGCAGATTTTTTGGCTAAATTGCAGAATACCCCGGCAATCCTTCATTCCGAGCGTGTCTCCCATAGACACTGTGCTTTATTCCGTTAGCGTACGGCCATAGAAACACGTTATTAAGGGGAAGTACGCACAAGAGAGCTGGGGTATTCTGCAATTGCTCAGATTTTCTGGCCCGCTAGACACAGCCGAGCGAACAGCGCTCGTGCTAACGTGTGCATGCATGTATACATGCATCTCCTGCCCCCTATAAAGCTAACAAAATAGGTCCAGTTATGTTTTGTTGGTGGTTACAGGATGTTTAGATACTAGTATGTGATTAGATATGGTATTTTGTGGATATTATATTTCAAGTTTAGATACAAACAAAATAAATCATTTTTACAACAAACAAGATTACAAAAGACTGAATAGCTCAGTTGGTAGAGCACTGGACTGATAAACCGAGGTTTGCAGGTTCAAATCCCATTTCAGATTTTTTTTTTGTTCACTTTATGTATTCAAAAATGATTTTTCTCAGTTACTTTCTTTCTACTTATGTGGAATTTATTCCAAAAACTTATTGTGAGAACAGCTTTACAAAATGATCTGATCAAACCAGTCAGTCCATTGACCTGCAAATGACATGGAAATATTCATAATCTTTGGAGTTTTAGATGTTGTAATTCGTGTAGTCATTCTGTATTGTCTCCATGAATCTTGGATTATTATATTGACATGTAATCTATGAATTAGAAATGAGAAATCTGGCTCAAATTGCTGCAATCTCATTTCAAATTTCTTACCCGTATAAATAAACCTTACAATTCTCTGGGAAAAAAGAGGAATGTCTTTTGTACATAACAAATTGATATTTCCAGTGTTGGGTTCCTCTCTCTCCCACTCTTTCTCTCGTTCTCTCATAATTTCATCTATCTCCTTATACTTGTCGAAATCTGCCCCCCCCCCATCCCTTCCTCTCTCCCCCTCTTGCACACACTCTGTCTCTCTCTCTCTCTCTTGCACACACTCTCTCTCTCTTGCACACTCTCTTCCCCCCCCCCCTTTCTCTCTCAATTGCTTTCTCTCCTCTGCTCTTTTTATTTGTTTCTTCCTCATGTTTTGTTTCTGGAATGTCTACACTTTCATATCAGATAACTCGATTTCTCACTGACCCCAAGATTGCTTATTGCTTCCTCTGGCTCTCAAAATTTTGATAATTTTAATACAAATACTACACGTGGAAGTTTGGTTTCTTTTTCCAACAATTTATTCAAATGTGATAGAATTTCAATGGCAGAACAATTTTAGGCACTAAACTGAACTACATTTGGCAACACAAGCCAATGCAATAAATATACTAACAAATTCATTATTTGCTCAGAAATAGCAATACTGAATGGAAAAATTTTACAGTAGTTTCCATAACACTAAAATTGTAGCACTCATTTACAGGGGAACTTCGTTACGAGCTCCTTGGGACCACAGAAATTTCCTCATTATATCGGGTATCTCGTTATATCGGCTTGTACCGAAAGGTTGGGTTGCGTCGCGTCGCGTCACGTTGACGCCAACGCTCCCAACGCTCCCAATGCACCCTTTCAGTCAAACCGGGGGAGCTTTGGCCGAATGGTCGCGTTCGCGTCAACGCGACGCGACGCAACCCAACCTTTCGGTACAAGCCCGTTATATCAGGGATAAAAACAAAGAGTATAAAAAGAATGGGACCTGAAAAATTACCTCGTTATATCCGAGCTTGTTATAACGAGGTTTCACTGTACATATGCAGAGATGCCAGGGGTGCTATTCAAAATTTCCCGAACTACTATCTGTAACACTCACCTGTTTATAATAATTGCAATTTACCTACAAGAATGGACGCAAATGTACTGTAGTAATCATTATTTTCTTCTTTCACAGTCTTTTCTTCCCTTCTACACTTATTATTCAGGTACAAACATTGTTTAAATTTCCTGAAGTTCTGTTTTTCCTTGGAAAAATTTCCTGAATTCAGGAAATTTCCTGAAAAGTGGCATCTCTGTATGTGGAACATATTTTACAAATAATCAAATCTATTTAATGAAAAGCCTAATTACTGGCTTCTACTTGTCAATAAGATATTAATATTCATTGCAGTATGTTAGATCAGAATCATCAGATGTGTTGAATCCATAGAGTTACATACTACTAAGTACTAAAGTGCGCACTAACCCGGAAGAGACGCCCTTCATTGAACGCGCCCTGACATTTTAATAGGGGACTGTGCAACCATTGAACTCTATGCTGAAGACAAAGCTAGCTGGCTACTACTTGGCTACTGCCTACGTGACGCGTCAGATCGCCCCAACCAATGTGTGTAATTACGCATAGGTGCACACGCTAAAGGGACTGCGCTGTAGTTCAATTAGGGCTGTTTGATAACATGCACTGGTACGCGTACTACTCACTCTAGTCTTCGTAGTATGTAACTCTATGGTTGAATCGCAGTAAACAACAAACCATGAGAAACTGATCAGAAAGAAGTAATCATAGTCATGTTGCATGTTACTGCATACTTCGATATAAAAGGTATCAAAATCTTCACTAGCAATAACATCAAGTTAAAGCCTGTATCATATAACTCATGTTGAATGAAAAATATGATCTATGGGTTAAACTTCTTTTTGGTATAAAACCAATTCCTAATCTTCTCACTCGTGGAATTAGCTGAAAAATGCACGATATAATCTTCCTATGCAGGTTTCTCATACTAGTATACAATGACTACATTTTAAGAAGGGAAGGGCATTTTTTAAAGAAAAATGAAAACATTACCATGAAATGGTTTAAATATCTTCAAAGGTGAAATTCAAATTTTCCCAAAGAATCAACCGATGATAACAAAGATGTTATTGTCACTACGCTTTTGTAAGATTTGAATATTGGATACACTGTAGTCCAATATGCCTAACATTATCTAAACTTTAGCGAAGCTTTAGAAAAGGCTTTAAGTGAAGGCCAATGTTTTCCGAATTTTGCAGGCCATTAATGTGAATAATCAGTAATGCACAACTCCACATTCACGTTTGGTTGCTTTTTGTGTTTTTTTCAGGACAGGTACGCTTGTTGTGCCCAGAAACTCCACACACACTGCATGTCTTTCTGTAACCTTCACGTTTACATGATGGTTCCAGGTACTCGACTCTATTTTGGATGTTCATAACTTGTCTCAATGCTTCAATATTGCGTCGATTTGAAGAAGAAAAATACCAGCTAGTTATTCGATCGTTCAATTTTTCAAAAGTTTGTTGTGAAAACTTGCTGAGATTGCCATGAAGGCGGATTGAGTCACTGACATGTTTTGCAAATACATGCATGTATACTGTGATATCACCTGAAGTATGGACTCGGTAGAATTTGTCAACCCATGCACAAGCTTGTGACTGGAATTCCACCAACTCGTCCTCTGTCATATCCTTTTTCATCTGGTTAACTAGCTCTCCAAATTTCGACCACAAAAACTTGATATCTTCAAGCTTAGGATTATCAGAACCATAAAAATCCTCTAAACATATGGCCTTTTGAATTTTTTGATGCTGTGGCCCAATGAAGTCTTGATGAGTGAGATAACCTTGTTTATCAACATAAAACTGCCATTCGATTCCGAGGTTTTGGACAAACTGTTCGAATTTCAACATAGATGGGCAATTCAATTTGTCAACATTCTTGTCATTCTTCGTAATGTTGTCGTTTGTCCTGATGCGTAGTACAAGTTGACGGGTCAGCTGGTCCGAGATGCGGAGATACAGATGGAGGGGATCTGGTATGACGTGAGTGACTGGAATGTGGGGGAAGATTGGAGCATGCAAACAATTGTAGTTTTCCGTTTTCTTGGTTTTCTTCTTTTTGCACAGCTGGTTCATTTCGGATATGTTCCTTGCAGTTCCAGATTGGTTGAGACGGTGAAATTCCCCTTTATGTGTTTGGCACCACACACAACAATAATTTGCCGAGCAGGCACCTAAGCCAAGGATGATATTAGTAAATTTCAAATCAGCACAAATAATGTATTTCAGTTTGATAGTTCTGCCATGAACTGTAATTTCCTGAAGTGACTGGGTATCTCGTACTATGTCTTGTAGTGCATCTGCCAATTCGTTGTACTTTTCAGGGATCTTTCCAATTGCTAACAATAGGTCATCCGACCGCCAAGAATCTGTAATTACTGTCATTCCAAAATTGGTTACATGTAGACGGCCAACCGATGTTCCGTCACCTGTGATTTTGATTACAAGTTCATCATCAGTTATCGGCCAAGCACTTTCCAAGAAACGTCTGAGTTTTACTTCAAGTCTCTCTTGAACACCTTTTTTGTTTGGAAGTAGCTGTACAGAAAATGTGGCATTTAATTCTGCCCTGCGTTGTTGAATTGCATAAAGTGATGGATAATTGGTTCGTATAGGCAGGTGATCTTTGAATTGGTTTAAGAATTGTTGATTTTCTATGGCTAGTTCTTGGTAGGCATCATCTGAAATAAGGTTTGAGTCCTTTATGTATAGCATCCGATCCACCGAGGGTCCAGAGGGCAAGTCGTCTGTTGGATAATCATGGTAGCCTACAGTATTTCCATAGTGATCTTTTACAAGCATTTTCTGGATTTTGATGTTATCTTCTGCCAGCAGGTCACGAGCAAAGTTCACACTTTCATTAAGGTTTTTCTTTTGTACACTTTTCCAGGTTGGCCCATATTTTGTTTTAGGTAGGACTTTCCTTTTGTTTGTGCGTCTTTTAAGGAGTCTTCCTAATAACACATGTGCTGTTTTTGCACTCTTCTGGCATTCTTTCGCTTGTCTTTTCTGGCCTCTAACTTCGTCTTCTGCTACCTTCCTACGTTTCCTTTCATTTTCTAGTTCATGTTCCATTTGTCTTTTAACTCCACCGAGATTTAATTTATATATGGTGCTTTTCAACTTGTCCAAAAATTGTTGACCTTGCCTGCCACCAGCACTCAAAGCCTTTGATGCAGGTCGCATAATATATCGTATTTTGTCATCGAGACGTTTAACAATGCCAGCATCTGCATATTTTGCATCAATGCTGTTCAAATGAAATATTTTCTTTAGTACAGATTCACTCTGTTTGAGTCCAGGTCCCATATCACTTTCGCGTACTAGCTGGTACAAAGTAAAGCAATTGATGTAAATTACCCACGATTCTGAATTTGTTCCAGAAGGTGCACCAAATACTGCAGGTAGAAAACTTACACTAAATACTAAGTATAGTGCCAAAGAGGAAAAAATTAGCTTCACAGTCAACAGTTTCATTTTTTTATTATTTTTTTTTTTGGGGGGGGGGGGGGGGGTTTAAACAGTAATTTTTAGCACAATAGTCATAATTCAATACAAAGTAAAGTCAGCTGGAAACTTAGGTTTTTAGATTGAAGCTTACACAATTCAGGCAGTGTAATTCTCACTGTAAGTACTGTGTGTCCAAAGTTGAATCGACCAAAATGAGTCAGCGATGAACACAATCAAAAATCTAAATCAGTTGGAAGATTTCAAAACTTCCACCCAGTTCAAACACCAGTGTAAGTTACATCATTGTACACACACAGTTTGAACTCAGATACACGCATATCTGGAAAAGTTTCAATTAAATATGAATTTGAAAGTTTGATGAGCTAAACAACCATATGAATCGGTCCGAATGTGTACTTGAATTACTTGAAAGTCACAGTTTGAACTCAGATATATCTGGCAAAGTTTCAATTAAATATGAATTTGAAAGCCTAATGAGCTACACAACCATATGAATTTGTCCGAATGTGTACATGAATTACTTGGAAGTTACAGATGAGATAACAAGCCCATGCTTTATAAGGTGACCCCTACTTTGCCTAGTTCAAACTTGTTTCCTCGATCTTTCACGAAACGAAAAACAAGAAGATGTCCACGATGGAGTAGTTTTTTGTCAAGTTGTTTTGTTTCCACATTTACAACATATTGTTCCAGGCACCTTCTTTCATGTATCCATATCTGTATAGTGCTCTCCACAACATAAGCAAAGTCTCCTGCTGCATTGACTATGCGAAAAAACCAATCAGTCCCTAGAAATGTGGCAACGGATGCCCAATCAGCTGTGAAGATGTCTTTCCTTTTCAAACGGACTGGATGACCATTTATGACCTCCACAAACCTATTGAATGTTTCTACTTGTATGGGAATATGCAGAGTAACTTCGGTGTCCTGAACACGGGAAATATTGAGGTTTTCTTTCACCTTGACAAGCAAATCCTTTTTCACAAGTTCCAGAGCATCTGATTTTTCCTCATTCACATCTACAACTTCACTTTTAAGTCTCCATTCATTGTACTTATCTTCCCATCCGACATAATGGACTAAAACTTCATCACCTTTATCAGATATTCTTTCATCGAGGACTTCCAAGCGGAATAGCGTAGCTGTGGACCATTTGTCTTTCTTTTCGTGAAGACGTTCATTTAAGTTCACACTGACATCTTCAAAGCCATGGTCGTGAATTGAAGCATAATCCACACGCCTCTTCTTTCTCAGATCCATAACCTGAAAGAAATATTTACAAAAAGAACACAATTTTTGGCTCTGTGCATGGTCCCTAGTACATTTTATGAAGACCGAGGTGAAGTGGAACAGGAGGTGAAGTGGGACGGCTTAGTGCAAAAAGCGCGGCGCGTTAAATGGCCCGTCAATCAGCGCGTTAAACGGCGCGTTGCAAAAAGCTCAATTTTTTTCCGAACAATTGGTATTTGCGCTGTTGGTATTCATACAATGACATGCACTACGTGTTACAAAAAAAAAAACATTTCCCACTTTTGATCCTTAATAGTTCGAAAACTAAATCAGATAACACTGTCATGGATTTAGCTGAATAGTGTACAATAATTTAGTTGGAGTCGATTTGAATATGAAAGAATAGGTTTCATTAAATCCATGATTAATTTTAAAGTTAGGGTCCAGATTTTGGTCAGAGTGTGTGCTTACAATGACCCTGAACAATGGACATGAATACCACTTTTTCAGAGCTCTGCCGACTAGGCTTCTTGTCTCTTGCTCCAGGGCACATAAATACTTTATTATCAATTCATGTGGCTTGCCCTGGGCTCTGCTAGTCTGAATTCATGGTATCGAAAAAAAACTATAAATTTGTCAGATTACTAGTAAACAATTGTGTTAAAAAAAACTTTAGATTTTAAGCTTATACCAAATTTAGTGATAGCCTCATTGAGACAAATTTTGAAAATGATTGTCAGCTGGAATGAAACGTGTGGTATGCAAGCACATGGAAACAGGGCTTACTTTTTTGTGCGTGCATTTTACCCTTTGCCATGAATTCAGGTTAGCAGTGTCTAGGGCAATCCAACATAAATCATTAATAAAGCATTCATGTGCTTGTGAGCAAGAGACCAGAAGCTTAGTCGGCAGAGCTCTGAAAAAGGTCATGAAGGTGGTATCCATGTCCATTGTTCGAGGTCATTGTAAGCACACACTCAGATACACAACATTGCTTTCTGTGTAATTAAAGATCAAGTTTTCTACCGAGAATTAGAATTTGACCAAAATCTGGAATATAACTTTAAAATCAATCATGGATTTATTGAAACCTATTTATGCTTTCGTATTCAAATCACCTCCAACTAAATTGTACACTATTAAGCTATTTCTCATATCCACGACAGTGTCATCTGATATATAGTTTCCGAACTATTAAGGATCAAAAGTAAGAAATGTTTTTTCTAACAAGTAGTACATGTCATTGTATACATACATTTAATAGCACAGCCATAGACATGACATCGTCTAAGTTACCGACCCAAAGTTAAACGAAATTCGTGGTGAGTAGCTTTTAATACTTGTTTTGCATATCTTATTTCCTTGTGAAAACCGCAAAACTAATTCAATAGAATGTCCTAATCAATTTATTCGGCGTTGATTGATTCTAATCGTCTAGTTTTAAATAGGGTTGGCCGCTCATTTCCCTATTAATTACAGACGTCCTTATAAAATAAGAGGCCAGTGAATTTCCGACAGATTTTCATTCGGTCTATCCTACTGGCAAATCAGTTGACCGATTAGCCAGCAAACATAAAATACCATATGTGGGACTGCACTGGTATTTTCACCAAAACACGCGCAGAATGGCTCCTAAAACTACAGACGATTAGAATCAATCAACGCCGAATAAATTGATTAGGACAATCTACTGAATTAGTTTTGCGGTTTTCATCAAAAAAGAATAGAATTTCCAAAACAAGTAAAGTTACTCACCGCAAATTTCGTTTAACTTTGGGTCTGTAACTTTGACGGTGTCATGCTGACTTTCCGTAACGCTCCACTACCGCCCATCAGCTACAGTGTATGCAATACCTATGGCATAATTATGCTGTGCTAATGTATATGTATATGTATATGTATATGTATAATGATCGACATGTATAAATACCAACAGCGCAAATAGCAATTACTCGAAAAATAGAAAACTTTTTGCAATGCCACAAAAATCTATATTTTATTCATTTTTTACGCGCCGTTTGATGCGCCATTTCACGCGCCATTTAACGCGCCGCGCTCTTTGCACTAAGCCAGTGGGACAGCTCTATAACTCAAACACTAATAAACTGATGAACAGTCTGCTTTTGAAATATCCCTTAACAGGTGTTGCTAAGCACTCTTCATCTAGATTTAAAAACGTGTCCTTTTTTCACAGGTCTTGCTGCCTTCTTGAAATGGTAAGTAAATTTACAGATACCATACAAGGCTGTGGAGGTATTACACCTGAGTTACATAATGGTCTGGTAGATGTGTAAAAGAATTCACGAAATTTCTTAGGATAATACCTAAACCTCTGATTATGAGCTAATTTTTAGTATTTTTTACCAATGGGGTAAACTGACACACCGATTCTTATTGCACTCCCTGTCCAACTTCTCCCCACGATGTCCCACTTCTCCCAAATAAGTTTCTTACTGTCCCACTTTACCCCTGCCAGTGTCCCACTTCTCCCCAGGGTGTCCCAAGTCACCCCCTAATTCCCCAAATAACAGTTTGTAAAGTCATTGATTACATACAGAGGAAAGACGAAGGCCTAATAAAAACTACTGCACAATACACCGCAGTACCCATTGTCTTTGACGTGTAAACAGGAGCTGGCTATCCTAAATATTCTGGGAGTTACAGGGTAGAATTCATAAAATTGAAAATATGTCCCACTTCTCCCCAGTCTCCCCAACATATGCATAAATCAAAAGTGAAATGACAATAACTGCCAGTATGACTAAAACTATTATTGACTTTTTTTTTTTTATTCCAAGCAAATTATACAGTTTAAGTCCTAGCCTGGCTATTCATAACATGAACAGAAACAAAAATATAGTGCATACTTTAAGTTTATAGCACAGTGACAGAGAAGTCAAAAAATTCATGCAGTGATTTTACCAGTTATAATTCTAGCATCTTGCTGTGCAGCAGGTCGACTGAACATTCGCTTGTACATCCTGGCTGATCAGAGTATTTCGTCTCTGGCTGAGCACCGACTGAACATCATGAGCCGCAGTAGAGGATGATGGCAGTGGAGGTCTGTCTGTGATATATAAAACAAAAGGAAATTGTTTTTGTCTATTGATGACTTTTAAAGAAAAAAAGAAAATTGTCTCAAATTCCTTTGGCTTGGGGCTAAAATCGTGTTTTTTGTTGTTGGGTTTTTTTGGGGGGCCGAAGAGAAAACAGTAGATCTATAGGCTACACAGAATTTTTTCAAATTGCATTTTTAGGTAATTATTTTGCATACATGTAAATTTGCTTTGCAGCCAAATGAATTTCCTTTTATTCCCTTGAAGTGATGCAAGAAAACAAGAAAACAAACAAACAGAAAAGAAAGCCAGACCCAGAGTCTCTTTAAAACCAAAGTGAGAGAAAAAAAGGAAATGCAGTGTCAGTGCAGGCTCTTACAAGTTGAATCCTTCGATCCAAATTAACGTTAGACCCAACATTACCTTAATTTTAATCATTAGCATGGGATGGGAAGCCGGGATAAACATTTTTTTACCCCCTCCCCAGTAAATACTTTACTTACTTTACTCCAGCAATGTTACTAGGACCAGTGGCGGATCCAGGGGGGCGCAAACGGCGCGCGCCCCCCTTTAATTTTTCTGATTTTTTTTTTTTTTTTTTAGCAAAAAAAAAAAAAATTAGAAAAATGGCAGATGACGGAAAGAAAATGTGTTGCCTATCCCCCCCCCCCCCCCCCATTGAGAATGATTTTCATTCAAGATTCTCTTGCTAGTCAGTGTGCGGTGACGGGAAAAAAGTTCCCCCCCCCCCCCCCCCCCCCCCCACTGAGCATGATTTTGGAGATTCTGCTGATGGCAGCCGACGATGGAAAAAAGTGAGCCCCACCCCCCCTTTAGTTTAGGCTTTAGAGGTTTCTACTAGAATTAGGGAATTCCTGGATCCGCCGCTGCTAGGACTAAGTCTAAGCCTGTTCATCGATCAAATGAGTAAGATTAAGAAAGATGATGAATCATTAATATAGACATACAAATGCACACACACACACACACACACACACACAGTTCAATACAATTATTTTCCTTCTGTATGCATGCAATGCACGAGTTCTGAGAGTACCCAGTAAGCGCAGCCAGCTGATCCGCGTTATTGAAACCCCTTGACTTCCCCTGAGCAAGGATGGTACGACCCGGTTCGCTGGCTGCCTGCAGATTTCAGTGTAACGACATCGTACCGAAAGAATTATGGATTTTATTCAATCATCCCTTTTAACGATTCTGTGCATGCCATCAGGCTCAACATACTTTACAATGTTCCTCAAACGTTTATTTATAAACAGGTATAACTTTGATGATATAATATTAAAGAGAAACAAGTTAAACTTACCAAAATTTGCGGCTATGCCCGAGCCAGACAGGAGGCAACACAACCGGTGGGCAACGTAACACACGTAAATCAGTGCAATTCCGGTTTCCGCGGAACTCATAGCAAACTTCCCAAAATGAGACAAAGCTCCCAATTGGTTTAATCTTTTGACGGGGGTATTATTCATCCAATGGAAATGCTTTATATATCAAACTGTTCAGAATAACCTGAAGGACTTCAATCTTTTTCCGGTGATGAAAAATAGCCCACTCCCGGCAAGAAACCGCTAGATATAGTCGGAAGAGTTCAGTAAGAAAGATCGATACCACAGAAATTTTGACCAAATTAATGAAAAGTGAGCAATAAATGACGGTGCAATGGAACAACAAAAAATCTTAATTTTTACATCATCATAAAGAAGAAAAGTTAAATTTTCTAATGCTCTTTCCGGTGGTGAACTAGGCCGATCGAATCAGAAGATATGGTTGAAGAAAGGAGGAAATTACACATTTTTACTGCTATTTACTGCAGCGCGCGGTGGGTTTAAAGAGGTTGATGCTTAAGTGTATGGGTAAAATCCATATGTGTGTTGTGCACCGTTTATATTAAGTCTAGCTAATTGCTTTTTAATGTTAGTCTTTTTGCCCACGAGGAGACTGCAAAATACAAGCTTAGCTTTTTAGCATGTCTCCTCCATTTCCTGCAACTTTAGTTTTAATTCAATTTTCATTTGCTTTTTTGATGCGTTTATAGTATTGTTAACTTCACGTATTTGTCTTTGTTACTACATTGTATTGATGTTGTGTTATTTCGTGTATGAAAATGTTGTTGGAAATGAAATAAATAAATGAAATGAAAAAAATGAAACAATGTATACACTGATAAAAAACGGAATTTATTACACAGCCAGCCAGAGAAATACCTTCGATTCTTCCCTCTTCCCTATACCCCTAGTTTTCCTTTTCCATCCCCCTTTCTGATTTCTACCCTCCTATGTAACCAGATATCGATACAAAAGCACAGAGATTCATTCTAAATGTCAAAACCGGTATAGCGGATCAATCAATAACCAACGCAGTCTGCTGAAAAGTCTGAAGGCGTAGGAGCCTTTCATTTTAGTTCAATGGCTTACACATTCCCTAACCGATATCAAGGGATACCGAGTAGTACACACTGTATTCGATACAACATAAGGCAGGGCCCGTGACGTCACGGCACCAGAAGCCTGATGATATGAGCTGAGAACTGTTTCTGAGCATGCGTCTCTATTCTTCCAACATGGCGCCCATAGGGGAGAAATCGGCGATGGCAGCGTCAGCGGAAAGGGAAAATGATGACGACGAATCCCAGAATTTATGGTGAGTACGATTCCGTAAGACCGATTCCAAGCTTCTATGGTGTGAAATTTGGATCTAATTGTTATCTTTTATTCTTTCAGGTCCACCATATTGAGCGAAGTCTCCTCACATTCGAGCTCGAAGTTACCGTCGTGTAAATCCATATTGGTGTTGGGTAAGTTGCCCTCCATTTGTCCCCGTTTTATCATTCATTCACTTTGACACTAACAGGGTTTAACTCTTTAAAATGTTATGGGACTCCACAGTTTCAAGAAGCTACATTTTTGCAGTGATTCGTTGATAATTGTAGAGCAAGTAAACTCCCTAAATGTTGTAAATTAAATGATATGAACAGCATGCAGCACTGCCAGCAGTCTCCTGACAATGTGTGACTGTGAAACATAGTGATCATGCCCAATTCATAGTGATTAGAAATAGAATGGTCAGTAGTTTAAGATCAAAACGTTTACTGTTAGAGAACTTTAGATTTTGACGCACGGACGTTCTGAGGGGAAAAAAAAAATTTCTGAACATGCGCAGAAGCGCGCGTCAAGTCGATTTGCGTCGCCTGAGTTTTTCAGTACCGTACGCGTTCTGGGCTATTTTTACGTCCGCACAGTTTGCAACGTAGAGTCGTAGAGAACTACTTCATGCACCGATCATATGGGGGCACCATTTTATTTTTTATATGTTGCGTCCCAGAGTAATCTAAAGCTACTCGTACTTTTCTACACGACGCAGGGGAGAGGAGAATGTCCAGCGCAAGTGTCGTCTCAAACGTGTCCGCGCGTTAAAATCTAGTAAACAAAGCTCCCTTCTAATGTTCTATTCACTAAACTTCTGACAATGCCCAACAGTAACAGTAACAGTACAACAGTAACAGTAGGCCTACTAGACCATACACAGCCCAGTCGCTATAAAAGAGCGACAGGGCTGTACCATGGTGGTGCACAACAACAGAGCGAACATGGAGATCGCGTTGAGTTTTGATAGTCTAGAACGTCTACTTGACATCGTTTTTTTATTTTCCCGAAGTTCATGAGTCGCGTGCTATTCACAAATGTAAAAACACGCAAAAACATTAACTCTTATATAACCGGACATGATTGTGATATACTCATGCATACATTTTTTTTTTCTTCTTCTTCAGTACTGCAAGGAGTTGACTCAAGGGCATTTCACCAAATTAAGGTTGCATTACAAAGCTGCACTGGCAAACTAATATTTGTGCCAAGGCCAAGGGCATTTCAAAGAAAAAATAACTCATTGCCCCTTTGCTCAATTTGATAATCTATAAAATTGGTGTATATTGAACCGCATATGGATGGAATGTAAAAAGCAAACCATGAGACGATACACAGACATACTCTAATTTCACTTGCTGGTATAGCTTTGTTACCACCACAAATGTGATGTTTTAGAGTTGCAGCAATATGCTGCATAACCTACTGGCACAGTCCCAGTATGCACTGAACTTGTTTCTATTTGGAATCCTACGTTTGCCTGCAGTAAAAAAGCATGAATGAAGAAAATTGTTTTTTTTTTTTCTTTCACTGTGAAGGAGAGGATGAGACTGGAAAGACAACACTGCTGTCAAGGTTACAAGGTATTGAAGACCCAAAGAAAGGCTATGGACTGGAGTATCTTTATCTGGACGTCAGGGATGAAGACAGAGATGGTAAGATTTGTTTTTGAGGTTTGAATTATTTCAAACCTGTAAGCTGTGTTGGAATAGTAAGCTGTGTTGGAATAAAAGCAGAGAACGAAGACAGCGAATCAATGGAAGTTTGAGTGAGAAAGCCCAAATGTAATCTTGGTCATAACCTATCGTGTTGTGGTGTAGTGGATTTTGTCATGCACTCTTACTGTAAAGGTCCATGGTTTGAGCCCAGCAATAGCACTTGTTCCCTTGAGCCAAACACCTCATTCACAATACCAAAGGTACTCTTCTCCATCAAGCAAGATGTATTTTCACTTTGTTGCAAGTAAAACATTAGCATGCAATAGGAGATTCAGGCTTCTACCAACCTTCAGTGATTTGCTGGCTAGCTTTCATCCTGAATCTCCTATTGTATGATCTCCCCAACTGATGAAAGTTTTCTGCTACATTATCATGATTTGATTGGACATGCATGTGCTATAAACTGGAATTGTCCCCACAATGTTCCACAGGAATTTGAGTGTGTGCAGTGTATGTGCAACAAGCTTGATTTTGACCGTGAGTAAGCAGTCACTAATGAAAAATGTGAAGACATAAATTATTGTAAGTAACCAAAATCATTGAATGTGAAGTGAGATAAAGATGTGAGATTAATTCTGTTTGCAAAAGACAGTAGGATATTAAATGTGTGTTGTGTTTTCGTACATCCCTTCAGATACAACTCGCTGCGGTGTATGGATCCTCTCGGGGGAGAATGAGCATGAAGACCTATTACGGTACGCCCTGCGGGCAGACAATCTAGAACACACACTGGTCATTATCGCAGTGGACATGTCCAGGCCGTGGCAGGTGATGGACTCGCTACAGAAGTGGACACAGGTCATCAGGAGGCACGTGGACTCCCTCAGAATCCCACCAGAGCAGTTGAGAGAACTGGAACAAAGATGTGAGTATCCCCAATATCTTGTTTTATCGCTTGTGTGGGTTGTGTTGTGGTGCTGATGGTAATTGTTTTGTACAAGCTCTTTCATTTGTATGCTGGTCATTGATTGAGGCCTGAAGTGGAGCTGAAATCAAGCAGGGTATGACACTCCACGTCAAGTACAGTGTTTCCCAAAGAGAATGTGAAGTCACTGATAGTAAACAGAAAATTGGGGGGGGGGGGAAATGAAGTCTGTGGAGAGTTTGAATACTGGTGATTGTTTTAACAAAGTGTTTTATGGA
Organism: Diadema antillarum; assembly: GCF_040938485.1. Classification (NCBI taxonomy): domain Eukaryota; kingdom Metazoa; phylum Echinodermata; class Echinoidea; order Diadematoida; family Diadematidae; genus Diadema; species Diadema antillarum. Next base: position 1,341,170 of record NW_027271821.1, read on the forward strand.
AACCTGTAACTGGCTTTGTCATCACATCACATTGCTGCTGAATAATGTAGCATTCTTTGACTCTTTTAGCAGATTTAAGGGTTCATCGGGGTTTGTAAACAGTTGCAATCATATTCGCCAACAGTTTTCATTGTCGCAAACAGACTGTCTTGTTATTTGTTTGCGACAAGAAAAACTGCAATATTGACAACTGCGAATATGATTGCAACTGTTTACGAACTTGATTGCAACTATTTACGAACCCTGAGGAAACCTAAAATTTGTTTCATTTTCAAACATTCGCTGCTCTGTGAGATAATCCCTTTTATAATGATGTTGACCTGTTGTTGTTCACCTTATGTGATTAGCAATAGTTGACAAATTTGGTACCAAACCAGCACATTGTGACGTATGACACTTCAGCACGCATAACACTTGACCATGTACTGTTTTTTCACTTGGAAGTCTGAAACATACAGATCATCAATCACAAGGCACAGTCCCATGAGCAGAAGTTGCCTCAAGCTTTGTACATTTTATGAATCAATCATTCAAAATTTATTTTGCATAATAAGTGACATTGTTAGGCATTCCTCTAATTCATCATCAATCTATTCTTGAAAATGAACATATATCAAAATCACAGTATTTGAAATTCTAGTGTATGTTGTGTACTACTCATTGGGTGCACAATGAAGGACCAGCTGATTGCTGGAAAGAAATTTAAAGGTGGTAATACTGTACACTGTAATTCATTCTTTTGACATGTCTATTCACCGAGATTCACTTTAATAAGACAGCACTGTAACTGTAACTGGCATTGTACAATGCAAATGAATATATTCTGTATTGTTATATGATCAGTTCATAGCTTTGAATGTTTAGTTATTCAATGTTGGAATTATAAAAATGAAATTGTTTAGTTATAAAAATGAAATTGTTTCGGTCAAGATAACAAGTTTTACTACCCCGACTTGCCCAAAATTGCCATCACATACCGTAAAGTTCCGTGTATAAGACGCACTATTTTTTCGTCGGAAAACGTTGAAAATCGGGGGTGCGTCATAAACACGGGTACAGTCGAATCACGGGAAAAAATCGGTCATGTACACCCAATTTTATAAGGCCAACTTGGGGCCATGTATGCCCATCGACGTTTGGAAGGTAAGCAATCACTAAAACTTACGGATAAAAGAGCGATCTTTCAATCTGGACACACACAAAAGCTGAAGTACGAGATAAACTTACATCGGCCTTGTGCAGTAACGATGTATCAATCTGGCCATAGACAACAGCTGTAACAGCACTGCTGTATGCCACCGATGTCAGTCTACCAAGCTACCAACAGCCAACCTAGTAGCTGGAATACGCGATGTACAGGTATCATTACTAAATTACCGATATCGTAAAACTTATCAATGTACTAGTATCAATATGGCCATAGACAAAAGCTGTAAAATACGGAGAAGGATCGACACTATGTCACCGTAAATATGAACGATGTGTGAAGCATGCATGCTTATCCATGTCGTTCGTTTGCTCTTCATTTCACGAGTGCAAGACCAGCTAGGATAGCATAGCTACACTGTAGCTAGCTAGCTAGCAAGCCTTTGGCAAAGGCAGCAGCTGCAGAGAGGCTTTTGCAATGGACTCGCGTGCACACAGCGATCGGATCGAAGCGCGCTTGCCCGTTGCGCGCTGTGTGTGCAAGTCCATTGCTCTCTATGTGCGTGTGCTGAAATTATAGCGAGCTGCCTTTTGCAAAAGGCTAGCACTGTGCAAACAAGCATGGTACAAGAGACACACATGTTACTGCATGGTAACAGTGCATGAGTGTAATTACCATACGCACCGTACGTCTTGCCGTATGATCCCTCTGCTACACTTGTTGATGTTTTTCTTATTTTTCGTAATGAACCTTCCAATCTGACATGCGTCAATATGCGAGACACCCTCTGCTATGTATGCCTAGTACCTCCTTGGTATGACAGCAAAGATCGTACTGTACACTCATGAGTACGATATGCATGACACATGTACAACGATTGAAAGGCGAAACAATAGCAAGTGAGTACCGAGACAAGTCTCGCATTTTGCGGCTTCCATATTTTGTTGATGTCCGAGGAATACCGTTAAAAGAAAATATAAAAGGAAACGAAAAATAGAGCAAATACATGCTGCATTCTAGGGAAATTTTGAGCTGAAATAATATGTATGACACACACAATATTTGCGTGGACATTTTCGTGTGTTTTTTTTTTTTTTTAATTTTAGGTCCGAAATTAGGGGTGCGTCTTATACACGGGTGCGTCTTATACACGGAACTTTACGGTACATGTACTTGCTGTATGGGTAACAAATTGTACGATGGAAAGGAAGATGTTAATCTCCCAGATTGCACCCAGTTTGCAACCAATTGAAGGACAAACGAAATGACAAGTCCACAGGAAAAGAACAAAATAAATGTGAATGGGGAGAGTCAATATATGTTATTCAATGAAATGTTAATGTGTTATTTACAAGAACTGAGCATGTGTTACTTGACTTGTGTGGTCATATGTTACAAATATCTGAAACATTATTAAAACTAGACTTCGACTAGTGAATGAATGGAAAGGTATCCCTTTTAGACAATTTGGCCCGAATTCACAAAGGTGGTACAATTGAAACCATGGTTTGAACCATGGTTTCAATTGTACCACCTTCATGAATTCGGACCTTTAAATCCAAACAAATAATTGATCAGAGAATAATGTGTTCATGTAAGGCATGCAGAAAGAATATCATTCAGAAGTGTGTGCTAGTGTCAAATGGCATTTCATTTACTTCTGAATTGAATTGACTAACAATGGAATTTGTTCAAAAAGAGTTTTTTTTTCTTTAAATCAGACTGGAACAGCAAATAAGTAGTAAAATTTGAAAGACAGTGAAAATTTGTGTAGCGGTCAGTGGAAGAGTTTGTAGGTGATGACATTATCTCATACAATATATGTACGTATGCCGTACTATATGTGATTTTGAGCAATATCACTTTCATTAAACAAAAAACATTTGATGCTTTGATTTCTATAACTTTAATGGTTTATGTTCCAAATTCAACAATCATCTATCACTCTTTGTGTTTCATGCCCTCTAGTTATTGAAATAAATAAAAACATGGAATGGACTCATACACTTGTACTTCAACCTGCCCTGTATATTGTAGTTGATGTATTTGATAATATGGCAATGCCAGTACATTTTGAGAAGCCATAAAGAAAAATAGACTGACACTGTAGGCAAATATTTCTATCAAACAGATAAGGAATTAATTTAGTCACATTGAATGTGTTTGAAACACTAGAGGAATGATTTTATATCTTGAAATGATCCTATTGTATCACACCATATTCAATTAACCTTTACTTGATACTAGCTAATCATGATTTTAGAAAAACCTTTTTCCTGTTATTTTCCTGAATTTTCCTGTATATGCCAGAGGCAGATTCCTCCTCTAGGTGATATTACCAACTATGTGAGGAAGCTCATGATTAAAGTCTGATTACTGGATTACAGTGCTTGAGTTGGGATTGCTAAGAACTGTGCATTATATTCAAGTAGTATCCCTTCATGTAGCGGCCCCCAATCCACACAGTGCGTAAACTGATACTGTGTGATTGTGTTAAAGGCCGGGTTATTGAATATTACATGTACCTAGCATGTAATGTACGTCCTTATTATTGTAATATTCATAATGAAACTGGCACCTTTAGAGTCAACACTTGTCTTCTAGTGGCTTGGATAGATAGTGTACATTTGTAATTTTTGAAACACAGATGAGTGCCTACATTCAGCATTAGTTTTGTTTTGTTTTGTTTTTTCCCAATGGGATTTACTACAATCTACCAAACAACAGCAATGTATTGAAATGCTCAAGCACGCTTGTCATGTCCGCTTTGGAAAGGAGTAATTCTTCTTGCACATTTTGATATTTACTGCATAGCCTGACATTTGGTACATTTAAGATGCTTTCCCAAACACTGTGAGTCCACATCAGTACTGCATAAAATAAAGGACTGCTTGTACAAGAGACCTGTGTGCAGGTTAGCAAAGTGCTAATGGTAATTCCCCACTTATGTTGTTTAAAACAATATTGTTCTTACATGTCTGTAGGGTGCATGTGAATGACCAAGTTTAGTTACTGGAAATTTACCCCAAATACGTGTGGATTCAGTGAATGTAGAAATATTAGTTGTACATACATTGTACACATCAGTGAAGTTGATGTTTAAAGGAGACCTCCAGGTGATTCTCAGATTTTTACGTTAGTACAACTATAAATTAGTTATACTGAGGACAGAGTTTCAGAATTTGTGATAATTGGGATGAAGAATAAGAATATTTTCAAAAAATAGAACAAATTGCAATGAACAAGGATGATGACATGGCAGAGTCACCATAAAAATGTATGAGTTGGGGCTCAATGAAGCAGAACAAAAGAAGAAGGCATGCATAGATTATAGACAGGTGAACTCGCAAGCAAGTGGTATTGTTTACACTGCTATCATTTCTGAAATATGTGAACCTTCTATGTCATCATCCTTGTTCAGTGTAATTTGTTTAAGGTTTTTCAAAGTATTGTTTCTCTGCTCAAGAACCACAATAAATTCCACAAATCTATACAGGGAGTTGTCGATTTATGAACTACATGATGTGAAATTATGAAAATCGTCTGAAATGTCCCTTTAACAGTATTCTCTCTGCCTCTGAAAAAGGCTTGTATTACCAAGTCAAGGTGTTTTTTTCCTTATTTTTGCAAAATGAGGATATATTGTACACAAGTATTAGGCCTACATACTGTATAATGATTCTCTTTATATTGCCGGCTCATACATGACATTTAGTTTGTGTGCTGCATGGTAATGTAAAGTACATTGAAAAACACAATACTTATTGGCCTAACTGACAATTATGTTGCAGGCATGCTGGTAAATATGTAATAAGTAGCTGCATCAGAATCCTTTATTAAAAGTCAGTGGAGCAGGCATAATTGCATTGTATGCAGACACACAGCAAACACACAGCAAACACACATGCACACAGTGCACCGTTTTGACGCACTGTGAAAGTGTGCTCATCAATGCAGCACTCCCTGAAACCCCAAAGCTATGAGTCATCAATACAGAAATTGTGTTTCCATTCTGTGTGAGCACAAAAGAACGGTGACAGGAATGAAATGCAAAGCCCAAGGAAATGTAGAATGATCATAATTCAATCTCTTTTCTTTTGGGAAATTTGTTACAAGTCACATTGTATACACGTATCTGCAGTTGATATCCAGTTGTAGTATTCTTGAAAAAAAAATGAGGGAATGAGGGTATTGTGCAGGCATGCTCATCATATTCAGTTGAGAGTTCAACCTGCATGTATGGGAGATGGGTGGTATGCACCCTCATAAACAACATGCTGGCTTAGTTACATAAATCTTGGCAGGTGTTTTAATAGCAAGGAAGGATAATTTTATGACCAAACAAACTGACTGTTAGCAGTGACTACAAGACTTTACAAACCATGTATTGCATTACCATGTACTTTATGTGTTGAATTTGACAGTTTATTTAAGATGGACTTTGATCCTGAGGAGCTGCATTCAAGTATGCACACTCAAACATCATCTTCACAGAAACAGTAATTGAGAGTCCATGATTAATCTGAATGTTGATCATTTGCTATTCATAAACTTCCAAAATTTACGTCAAATGTTGCAAACTATAATGAGGGTGGGGAACTTAAATTTTGTTTGAATATAATTGAGTTGAACTTGATATAAGAAATGCAACTCTTCAGGATCAAAGTCCATCTTAAATAACTGTTGAAGTGCTGAATTTGCTCATGTAACTCTTGAACAACAACAAAGATGAGTTGCTGTTTTGTAACAAGTGGATGACAGCAACATCAGAGGTTGCCTACATGTTTATGTTCATTTCTGTACAGCTGTCATGCTCTGATGTGTGATTTGTAAGGGGACCAAGGTGCCAAGTATTGAGTCATTATACTGTAGATCCGAACAGCTTTTATTGTACGAATATGTATGCGTGTGTGTATGTGTGTGTGTGTGTGTGTGTGTGTGTGTGTATGTGTGAATTAGAGCAAGCAAGCTTTTGGCGAACACCTCTAGCCTGCAGTCACAATTCCTTGAATTAATGTACATGTTGTATGCACAGTATTCATGGCATGATTGCATGATGTTTGTGTTCATTGATACAGGTTATTTCTAGACCTGAAACTCCTTCTTTATCAGCCATTATCCTGCCCGTAGTTGTTTGATAGTCTGTTTAGTTGGTCCTGTAATGGTTTGCTCATCACCACTACACTCCAGTCAAACCTTCTGTACATTATTTAAAAAAAAAAGCAAAACAAAGAATACCGTTACGTGCAAATGGAAGGGGTGACCTTTGAAGACAGGGTACCCATACTCTCTCTCACACACACACACACATGAGGTACAATTTGTATATATAGCTGGTTTGAAGGGCGTCAAGTCAGTTGGTTTGTAAGGACAGGTGGTTATTCATCACCCCGCATGTATTTTATGAAACAGGTGTGAATGTGATTATAGTCTCGAGGATCTTTAATAGATCATAAACTGTTCAAATACAATGTAGTTGGAATGATACAGAGAGTAACTGTGGCTACAGATTGTGATTTAATTGAGAAGTTTTTCTACATGGAGAACAAATGCATGTCATGCTGCATGCAGGTTTGTGTAGTATAGACCTAGGTAAAGGTAGTGTTGATGGTTGAAATACAGCTTTTCTTCTCTTTTTTTTTTACCATGTATGTACAATGTAGGAGAAATAGATTTTGGTTTGTGGTACTGGAGAGTGTACTAGCAACCTTTTATCTTTACCCAATGCAGTAGATACACTTTATTCACCATGGCTTTGATGAGTGGAAACATGCCATGGCCTGGTGCAGATGGGTGTGTGATTGTGTGTGTTCACATTGCCATGAATACTGAATGGGTTGCATTGCAGGGTGAAACCTGAACAGCTGGCATGTTTATCAAGGGCCCCTGTGTGCCTGACCCGGCAGACCTTGGATTTGTCCAAATGCTCCCCTTGCCTCTCTGGTGTGTCTGCAGGTTGCATAGAAGCAGATGTGTGGAAGTGCACCACAGGCAGAAGAACAACCCATTTGAGGCACAATTGCTCCGTGAGATCAATAATGTGTGTACTGTACTTGACGTCAACATGGTATGATGTGATGGGTGAATTCTCAATCTATGGTTGAACCTGCTGTATTGCTTCATTGTGTCAACTTGATGAAAGCAAATGAACAGTTCTGTATGAATGATGGGTGTTTCTCATTGAGATCATATAGCCTGGGGCTTTATGAGTCAGACATAAAGTTTATATCGTAGGCCATGTTTCTTCAAAAATTGACAGACATGCTGAAATTCTATGAAATTCATTCACTTGGCTAGACTGGTAATAGGGTGGCCAACTACAATGTACAGTAGTAGATTTTAATGATATGTATTTTTTTTCTTCATTAAGAAACATGTTTTCTAACGGCAAAAGCATGTTATTTCAAAATATCTTGGTATGTGCAATTTTTTTTTTTCAGTTGAAGCAAAAGTGTGTTAATTGCCTTCAAAATATGTACTTTTCTATGCATTTCAAGTAATTTTTTGTTTTGGTCTTGGTTTTCTTTCCTTTTTTTTTTTTTTTTTTTTTTGATCTGGCAGAGGTTGGCAACCCAGTATCAGGATGAGCATATTAGAGACAAAGTAGACATTGTCATCATCTTCTTCTTTTTTTCAAAACAACGTAGACCCGTATTTTCATTGGTTGTTTAAATGTTTCTACTTCATACTGATGTCATACAGTAGGCATAGAGTGTTTTGTATAGTCTGATGTTTTTGTTAATTTTAGTCATAAAGACTGCAGAATGATCCGAAATACTCTGAACAAATTTGACATGCCATTAACTGTCAATTGATAATTGAAAAATTGTATGTACTGCTGCAAATTGCAGTTCTGCTGACTTGTAATGATATAAACTCCCTTCTGTTTATTTTTGTTATATCATGATATTTGAAATATTTGAGAAAGTCTTGTGCTGTTGTGCATACTAATACTCTCCTCATGTTTGCATAGATACATAAATTGCTGGTCTCCACACTTGCTTGATATGGTAGCTGTGAAGTACGCATAGATGAGGCAACCACTTGTGATTTGGCAAGCTAGTCAAAATGAAAACTAAATTGGCTGGCTGGCTGGTTACCAAAACAGGGGCACCTCACTGATTATGCTGTATTCCCCCTTGTATCTAAATGGTACACTGTGTCGAAAGAAAAACACGGTGTGAGGAAGTATCAATGACAGGAATTCACAAAGGTTGTCTAAATATAGTCCGTGGATGATACAAATTTGACAGCATAAATCATAACATCACATACATCTTGTACAGCATTGAGCAACCAATATCAAATAATGAATGCCCACAGATAGTAAGTATAGTTGTATGCATCCAAGGGCAAAAAATGCCTATTTTACACATGTTTAAGTTCATGGACTGAATTTGTTAAACCAAGGATTTGATTTGAAATATGAGTGTACTAGTAATGCGGGCCATTAATTTCAGGACTGCTCCAGAATATTTTCTCTACAAAAAAAAAATTTCATGTACAAAAATCAAATGAGCATTATAACAAAATAGAAACCCATGTTACCCTTCTATTTATTCTTATCAAAGGCCATGTTATTTCTTCTGGTAGTCATGTAAAAAAAAAATACAGTAGTATAGCTGTATTTACAACAATTCAAACTTTTGTAGTCAGGCAATTCATGCAGGTCAATTTTACCAAGTCAGGGCAAGAAAGGAAGAGAGTCATAATATATTAGTTTTAATAGAACCTGTCAGACCAGCTTGTTGATTATTCATTTCAGCAGCTCTTAGAGGTGTGAAGTATAAAATTAGAGGATGTAAGATGTGAAACATGTGCATTGTAACATGTTGTGCAGGAACACAAGTAAAATGTGTTAAATATCAGTAAGCAGAGAAAAGAAGAGACAGAATTCACAAACTGTGCTGAAGATTTACAGTAGATAGGAGGTGACAGGATGTATCGTCGTCTGTGCCTTGTAAGCTGCATGGTCACGTTACAGCACAATTGAAAAACCACACTCCCAGAAGCATGTAATGAAATCTGCCCTATATATGGTTCTGTATGAAGGCTGACCCACCGTGTAAATCCTTCCAACGTGTAATGCCGCTCTCCGACCGCAGAAAAGAGATGAGTCTGGCGTATTATGTGAAGGCGGACTCTAAATATAGACTTGATTTTTGATATGGGAAAAACTTGTGGGATATGTTAACTGCATGAGCTGCAGCGCTTGAATGGAAACTTCATTGCATACGTAGCCTATACCATATGAATTAGATACTTTGAATGGATATAGTGTAGAATCAAAGAAACAGAACAGTGGAGACTTCTTAAAATCAGGTGAACTATTAATGAGGTAATTTTGAAATCTTATTTGTCTTCACAAAGCAATTGTAACAGACAAAAAATATGTTTTTGCAAATCAGATGACATCATGATGTTGTTGGCTCACAAGTCCTTCTCTTGTGCACGTACAATTTATCGTCACTGATTGTTTGTTTGTCAGTTGTTTTTAACGAGAATTAAAGCAGGGCAAAATTAGATTATGTGCATTTAATGATTCCACTTCAAAATGGTAAAGTAATGAGTTTCTTTTTTGGGTGGTGGGGGTGGCTTGGTAAAGGTATCTTATCAATCAGGAAAAAAGCACTGATATTATTTATATTTTGTAAAATATTAAGTCAAAGCCATGAGGTATTGACACCATAGCTTATTTGCATGCTGGTATTTTGTAAATGTGACCATTTTCATGGAGTGGAGGTAACCCTTTGAATACACAAATAGTGGAAAGCAGTAAGTTCAGTAGAGAAGGATTTCCAGGATAAAATGCAAATCGTGCCAAAAGTTGACTACAAGCTCTAGTCATCAGCTTTGTCTCCCATGAAGGGTGAAATTAATTAGTCTACCAGTTGCCACCTGACTTTTCTTTAATAAAGAAGCTGCTGTGTACTGGTAATTGGGCTGCAGATGTTTGTGGTGTGACTGTGGTACACACATGTGTGAGCGTGTTGGCGTGCAAACACATGTGCATGAATGGGTACACAGAATATTTCATGGTATTGACTGTGTATCACAGGGTGTGTAGTCAATCTGTAGTTGCAAGTATGGTGTACAGTAACTCCAAACAATATTTTCACAGAGCAATTTACAATGGATCTGCCGTCATTTTCGGAACTTAATAGGGTTTATCAGACCTGTGTAGCTTAATCACATATCTTCCAGGGCTCTCAACTAGTCATGCTCTTATGAAACGGAATTAGGAAGAAGCAAGAGCACACAAATGAATCAAAACATTTTGTTGTTCACTGCAAGCAACATTAAATTAAAAAGTGAAGGTTATGCCTCTTGGATTCATAGTCCCCCCCCAATGAATACTTTTAAATCACATACTGTAGTTAGGAAGCAACATTCTGAGAATAGAAACTGAAGGTTCACACATGATTTGTTTGAGGCGGTGTGTGCTCGTTGTCAATTGCTGGTACTTACAATATTCAGTAATATTGCATTATTGCTTTCGTTTTTAAAAACACAAACAAAAAACTTTTAGTAATGCAGGGCAGCACACTAACCCATTTTTTGTACTGGTCCAACCTGTCCCTGTGTGACCAGTGTACCCAGTTTTTTTCATTTTTTGATGGTCCATTCTTGAAAAAGTTACTGGTCTGACAGTGATTTTTACTGGCCTGAATCGTCGGACCAGTACGAGTGTGAAGCGTTGAGTAATGTCAAAATATCATGTGACAGTGTGTGTAGATTGATTTGTCTAGTGTGACCCTCTAATCTTAGAAAACTAATGTGGGGCAAGTGAATATTCCATAAGGTCAATCGTGTAAACAATAGCTGGGCAAGAAATGAAAATGGTCATGTCTTAAATGTGTCTGAATGTATGTGTACAAGAACACGTAATCAATGTATGTGTGTTACTTTGCTGGGGGGGGGGGGGGAGGGGCATTTCATCAAGCATTTTTTCGATAAACTACTGAAATCCTTGCATCTGACTGGCTGAGAGCAAATTTTGTCAGAAAGAAATATTTGAAGAAAGGCTTGATGAAATGCCCCCTGATGATGAGCAGATGCAACATACTGAGTGATGTGTTTATGGGCAATTCCGCGGTTAGTAACGTTACATTTGAACAAATTTAGATATTTGTTTTTACTACTAAATTACCATTTATTCATTTAAAGCCAAAATTATGTCAAAAACATGTTCATCATTCCCAGGTTTATGATACAGAAAAGAATGAATACAATCCAATAAATAATAGCATTGCTATGGCAACTGAAAGGGCTGGTTAGTAACGTTACGAAAAAAGGACATGACAAAAAAATCAATGTCTTGTAACAAAAAGTGTGCAAAAATTCAAGTTACTTCAAACAAAGTGTTGCATTAATTTCAATTATTGCATCATGACAAATGTTCACACAATTTTTTTTAGCAGTTCGACCAATAATTTCTTAGCTAGACCCCCAAAAGCATGGTTAGTAACGTTACGGTTAGTAACGTTACATTTGTCCGGAGTAATTCCGCAGGTCATTTCACCCTTTTGTAATTGACAAAATGTCACATGACTTCTGGACTGTTTAAATGTATTTATCTTTTACCCTTTAGCAAAACTTTGAGGAAAAAATTTCAAAGGAACCCACTGTAATTTGCATTTAAGTGAATTTCAGCATCCCCAGTCCCACATGTACATTTTAAATGATGGTTTTAGATCTCGCGAAATCAATAAATATGAAAGATAAAATCTACTGAATTTAAAAGACCTTAATGATTGGTGAACATCCATGGCATTAGTTGATACCTAGATTAAAGAGTAAGATAAAGAGGCACATTTCTTTTATCCATGTCATGTCCACCTAACTGCGGAATTGCCCTTATGTTGTTTTTGCTGCATCATGCCTTACCATGTAGATGTTGCTAATACCAAGTTTGATTTTCTCATTTTTAACTTGATATTTCCCCCTACTTTTCTGTCTTTCGTTCCCACAGTGGTCCAACAATTCCAAGCGTACACAGAGCCAGAGTCCGGCCAGGACCAGTCGGCCACGAGAAGAACATCCACGGCAGCGCAGAGCGCGGCGACAGGGGATGAAGAGACAGTCGTCCTACCGCTGGGCGAAACCACACTCACGCATAACCTTGGTGTACCTATCGTAGTGGTTGTGACCAAGGTATGTGGCTTTGGAACAACTCTAATATAATAATTTTTGTTGCAGTATCTCCTTATTGCTGCAAAGTGTAATGTAATACTTGTGTGAAACTTGTTACCATGGAGCCTTTGAAGATGTATCGCACTTGCCAGGGAGTGTACAAATACAATAAAGGAGAGACTTTGATGCATAATTTGTCAACTTCATGATTTTTTAAGAACCCTTTATATGAAATGGTTCGATTCTTGATTTTCATATATGCTGGTCTGGTACATGTGACTAGCTGTGTTTGATTTTGAGGTTGTTTCTACCATGCAAAGAAAGATGAGAAAACTTATGATACCTTGTATCTGCAATAAATGTCCATTATAGTCCTGGAAAACATGGTTTCTGCACTTATGACAAAGATTGTTATGATATATTCTCGTCTTTCACTTGTTTCTTATTTCCATTCCTTCATTCCTTCATGTATGCATTCATTCATTCTTTCTTTCTTTTTTTCTTTCATTTCCATGTTGATGCATAATAACAGCGTGTACAAATTTCAAAATAATTTATCGGATCATAAAGAGCACACAAGAGGCTTGTTGAGAATGATCCTTTTCAATACAATTATTTCAGTGATTTTCTGAAAGACCTGATGATGATGAACCTTTATAATTTAGTGTCTAGAGGTTTATGTTTTTTTTTTGTTTCACCCAGATATTCAGCTGACCAAATATCAATCAGACCCATGTGTCTACCTATGAACCTCATGATATTAAAAAGAGAGAAACAAAGAGCTATCAGTGTATTGAAGCAATGAAACATGCATGCTGTCACATACAGACTGTGAATCATTTTGAAGAGAAAATTAATTGCGTGTGTAGTCATACATATGTTATTGATTTTATTCTTGCACTGTGCTACGACCATTACATTTGATTGATAGTCAGTTGAATTATGTATGAATGTCATTACTGATGGGAGAGCTGATATTTCATTTGAACAGATCTGCCTCACACATGCATGCACACACACTCTCACACATTTGATATGTTGATAAATGCTGCCTTTCAGTATGCAGTTTGTAGTGCATTTCATAACATTGTGTAAGGTACCCATGCAATTTCCATTTGCTCTTTTGCTATTAGGAAGTTACCATTACGAAGCTCATTTCCAAGGCTGTAGCATTTGAGGGTGGTTGGAAGATGCATTGAAGTATTGGTCGTCATGCATTTGCCCTCAAAATGTCATTTGCAGATTGAGTCACAATATGATGAAGATAATAATGATGATAAGGATGAGGATGACATTTAATGACAATGATAGTTTACTGTAAAAGTGGATATTTTCGCGGGACTAATTTTTTGCGCTCGGCCAGGTAGAAGAGTATCGCATGTTTTTAATTCCGCGGAATCAAGACATCAACAATTGGAACATATGGCGAGCAAAAAATATTCGTGTTCTTTTATTTTCGCGCGAGTTTCTTTTTGCGCGAAATGCGCGCAAATTTCCACTTCCAGGGAATGATTAACTACAAACCATGTCCTGTTCACCACAGATATCATCTTATGTGCTAATGAATGTGTTTTAATGCTGTTCTCCCACAGAGCCATTACCCCAGCTTAGGCAAATCAAGGAGTTGTTGCAAAGTTGTATGCAAGTTCTATAATTTCATTAAAAGATGCATTGTTTTGAATGACACACAAAAAAGATGTGGATGTATGATGAAATATGGTTATGCAATAGAACAAACTTGCATATTTAGTGTTTGCCAGCCACTTAGAAAAGTGTACATAGCTTATGATGGTAAAAACTACGACGGTAGAAAATGTGACTACACTTTGTGAGACCTGTCGTCTTCTGTGTGCCATACAAATGTACACCATTGTCTCTTCTACCTTTGCCTTATTTGTACAGAGTGATGCTGTGAGCAGTCTGGAGAAGGAACAGGACTATAGGGATGAGCATTTAGACTTCCTGCAGCAACACATTCGCAAATTTTGTCTCAATTGTATCCTTTCTTTGTCTGGTCTCTGTGAAATGGAAAATTCTCCTAAAGTTTGATATGCAGTGTTGTACAATGTACATCCATTTGCCATAATGTTATAATGATGGTAATAATGATATGGTCTTATTTATCCAGGGTAGCCTCTTCAGTGTTACCCCTGCTCTACCAGAGCGCCCTGCCATAGTTATTACCCTAGCATTGTCATGTACCCATTGCATGTACCCATTGATACACCTGGGTTAAGAGGGACGTGGTGGATAAAAAGATCTCGTCTAAGGATGTAGGCACTTGAAGGGATTCAAACTTGAGACATCCTATCGATTGTCAAGAGTCTTAAATACACTATACTACCATTCCCGTTTTAACAGTGAGTTTACTGGATGTAGTTACAATTGTTAGGTGGATGGGATTTGCTGAGAATTGTCAATTCGATACTTCTGGTTGTAAAACTGTATCAAACCCTCAGGTCAGTATTGGGTAGTAGACAGATCTTGGACAGCTAAGTGTCTATCATTTCATCAGGAAGACAAAGATTTGCTGTAATTGAGAAACAACATACTAGTTTTTTTATTGAAGTTACAACTTTGATTATACCCCAACTCATCAGAAAGCAATATGTACAATTGTTTCACACATGGCAATTCTGAGGTGGAATTTTTTTAGCTTCTGTTATGAAAGTAGTCACCCTCATTTTTGCATGATCAGTTTTTCATGCTCTTACACGTAAGATGATTTTTTTTGCAAGTTGTTCGTTTCACTGACTATTGACATGTTACACAAGATGGTTTAGTTTTTATGGATAAAATACAGCAAAAAAAAAAAATTGTATTTACCCAATTTTAGATTCATGCTGGTACTGTAGAGCCCAAGATTTAAAAAAAAAAAAAAAATGGCCTCACTGTAATACATTCCATGTTTATGGTCTTGTAATTTCGTCTGCGTGTTTGCACCTTATGTGCCTGATCAAATTTATCTGCTTACAAGGTGTTTGCATGGTAGCCTGAAATTTCACTCTGTTTTTCCCTTAACATTAATTGAATCTCCAGATGGTGCAGCTTTATTTTATGTTTCAGTAAAGGAGAACAAGAACTGTGATCTCTTGAACAAGTATCTACTGCATAGGTTATATGATTTCCCCTTCAGCACGTCAGCGTTAGTTGTAGAAAAGGATGCCCTGTTTGTGTAAGTATGCCAAGAGTTGGAAGGGTTTCCTCCAAATTTTCGTTTAGAGGTTACCAAGTCTTCCTTAATGAGGGCCAGAAATATCATTGAAGACCTTCATCCCTCACACTTTGTATCACCTCAAGTTTTTGGCTCATTTCAGCAATACTTGGGTGTTCAGTAAACAAATCTTATTGGAGCAAAAGTTATCATTTCATTTTTCTCGGTCTGCCGAATCAAATTGAGGGGTGCTGCAGTATGTGATTTTATTTTGCATGTTCCTACAATTAATGCAGAGGAGCGCAGCTGAAAGTGTTTTTACCCAAATCACTGAAGTGAAGGGTGCTCCTTGAAGGCTGCTGCTTAAAGGGATGGTACAGCATTGGTGGAGATGAGAATTGGGCTTTTAACTTTTTGCGAGATACCAAGAAAACACTTATAATATAGTACAGAGCATACCATTTTAAGAGGAATACAAAGTTTATTTGATGAAAATCGGGTTCGGAATGACTGAAACATCCAAAAATAAAGTAAAACAAAGCAACTATAATAAAGTGTGTGTCCCACACTTTATTAGAATTGTTCTTTTTTAGATATCTCAGCCATTTCAAAACCAATTTTCATCAAATAAACGTGAATTCCTCATAGAATTACATGCTCTTTCATATTCCATAAGAGGTTTCTCATTATCTCACAAAAAAATGTTAGAAACCTGAAATTAGGTCTCAACCAAAACTATACGATCCCTTTAACATCACTGGGTTCTGTTTACCATCAGCATTCCTGATGGCTGCTTCCTTCACAAGTATACAGGAACATCTTGAATCTGACTATCAATTTAAAGAGGAATTGCCTAATCCAATTAATCCCCGTCACATCACAGTCTTCATATTGAGACTATCACTCTATTTTACCTCAGCATTTTTATCGAAGGCCAAGTTTTTTTTAATTTTTTTTTAGGGGAACTGACTACCTTTAATGCCAGTGAAATAGCCCAGCAATATATAAAAAGGTGCATGTGCACAAGCAAGGGTTAAAGAGCATAGACTGGAATTGATTTTAATATTGGCTTGTGCCTGTTTTATGGTACATCTGCTCAGAAAAGAGAACCTATTTTGGGAGCGGTGTTCATATTCATTAAACAACTTAACCCATTCCCCTTGCATTACCTTCCATGAGGTAAAAACTTGTGCTTTTTTAAAAATGTTTGCTTGCCTGTCTGTTTGTGTAGTTTTTGACGAGAGATATTTGCGTAATGTGTTTACTACAAATAGCTTTGTTGAAAAATTTGTCTTTACAGGCCTTCAGGGTGGGACAACCTACAGAAGATCAGTATATTGTATGAAAACATGTCCAACATAGACCCAGAGAAGCCCTTCGATGAAGTCATCGTCAAACCGGTAGTCAGGCGGGTGAGTAGCCAAAATCTTCTCATTTTTTTCTCTATCCCACCCGTTTACTCACTTCACTTTTTCTTATTTGTGGCTTTCCACCTTGTTAACCGGGAGCTGTAAAGTGTGCCAATTTCCTGTTATTTGGCCAAATGCCCACTTATTAAGTGCCTCCTGATTTGTGTTGGTGACTTGAGAGTGTTGCAGAGACACTTTGTACTGTGTTTGTCTTTTAACAGGTTGGGGCTGGCCATTACCAGTAGTTGGACAGTAATGAGGACATTTAGGAGAGATACTAAAGGCATGTGCTTCTGAAGCCTGTAGACTGTAGATAATCACCAAATACCGAATGAACTCTAATGTCATCTGAATGGATTTTTGCCCATCTTTATATTTCTTATTCATTCTTATATATACGTCTGTGTTTTCATTTGCTTGCTTTGTAGTTGTTCTTGTGTATCTATTTATTTTTATAGTTTGATACACTGTATAATTTCATAATGTTTACAAACCATCCTTACATTTAAGGTAGTCAGAGATTTAAAAAAAGTTAAAAGCTAAGTCCATCAGCAGAGCAATACAAATTACTTATGATCATTATGCTGCACAAAAGCAGTTCAGTAGATAGAAACAAGTTGAAAGGGATGTCATTTGTTGGAATATTTGTTAGAATATTTGTGAGTGTCATGCTCCCTGGAAATTAATCTTTCTAGGCATTTCTTGTTAATGTTTTCCCTGCTTTTGTCATTAGTTGCTTCAAGACAACAAAGAAGTGGTGGCGGAGGATGAGCAAGTCTTCTTGATGAAACAGCAGGCAGCACTCAGAAACGTCGCTCAGGGGAAAGCTGGGGTGAGTTGTGGCACCACCCACCACCAATGTCACTTCTCCCCATCATATTCCAGCTGTGTATTGCAGCACTTTATGCCAAATATGAGTCCATTTTTATTGTTTTTATGCCTCCGCCACGAAGTGGTGCCGGAGGCATTATATTTTCGGGTTGTCCGTCTGTCTGTCCTTCCGTCCGTCCGTCCGTCCGTCCGTAATGAATTTTGTGGACAAGGTAACTATCAAAACCTGTTGAAGTATCCTAATGAAACTTGGCATGTATGTGTATTAGGGGGTGAAGTTGTGCCTATCAACTTTTGGGTGCACATGCTCAAGGTCAAAGGTCAAAAGGTCAAGGTCAAATACATAAAATTTCACTATTTCCACCATATCTATTGAATGCCTGAATATATTTTCTTGAAACTTAGTGTATACATGTATTACCCAATCAAAATTCTCTGGTGAAAGTTTGGGTCATGAGCTCAAAGGTCAAAGGTCAAAAGGTCAGGGTCAAATATGTAAAATTTCACTATGGAATGCCTGAAGATATTTTCTTGAAACTTAGTGTATACATGTATTACCCAATTAAGATTCTCTGGTGAAAGTTTGGGTCATGAGGTCAAAGGTCAAAAGGTCAAGTAAAAATATTAAAACTTCTTTTTTTTCTCTGTACCTTGGAAAATTGTTCAAGGTATCTTCATGGAACATAGTATATACATGTACTGACTGGAAGTGATTATCTAGAGAATGTAGGGTTCATGGGGTCAAAGGTCAGGGGTCAAAGGTCAAGTGCAACACTTCAAAATTTTACTATTTCCCTCATATTTATGCAATGCCAGCAGGGTTATTTTTTTTTACACTTGGTGTATGCATGTGTAACCTAATAGAAATTCTCTGGAAATTTTTTCTTCTTCTTTTTTTCGCCTCAAAGGTCGAAAGGTCAAAGATCAAGTGAAAGTGCTGAACTAACTTTTTCCTCCATATCTCGGAAGTGGCTCAAGTTATCTTGAAACTTAGTACATCTTATGCATGTTCTACCTGAATGTGATTATCTTATGAATTTTAGGGTCAAGGGCCAGATGAAAATGGTAACAATTTACTATTCAATTCAGAAATTGCACTTTTTCTCCACACCTGTACCTTGAAAATTACTCAATGCCTAAATGTATGAATGGGTCAAAGTCAAGGTAAAGTCCTTAAATCCCTAGATACATGCTCTCCTATTCATCCAATTAAACCTAGGTCAAGGAAGGTGAACATTCAACACATTTGTGACAAACTTGTCATTTCAATATTTTGCCAATTTTGTGAAAATGTAATCACACATTGTCTACATGTACTATCTAGACCTATTGGGGCAATTCCGCGGTTAGTAACGTTACATTTGAACAAATTTAGATATTTGCCTTTACTACTAAATTACCATTTATTCATTTCAAGTCAAAATTATGTCAAAAACATGTTCATCCTTCCCAGGTTTATGATACAGAAAAGAATGAATACAATCCAAGAAATAATAGCATTGCTATGGCAACTTAAAGGGCTGGTTAGTAACGTTACGAAAAAAGGACATGACAAAAAAATCAATGTCTTGTAACAAAAAGTGTGCAAAAATTCAAGTTACAGCAAACAAAGTGTTGCATTAATTTCAATTATTGCATCAAGACAAATGTTCACACAATGTTTTTTAGCAGTTCGACCAATAATTTCTTAGCTAGACCCCCAAAAGCATGGTTAGTAACGTTACGGTTAGTAACGTTACATTTGTCCGGAGTAATTCCGCAGGTCATTTCACCCTTTTGTAATTGACAAAATGTCACATGACTTCTGGACTATTTAAATGTATTTATCTTTTACCCTTTAGCAAAACTTTCAGGAAAAAATTTCAAAGGAACCCACTGTAATTTGCATTTAAGTGAATTTCAGCATCCCCAGTCCCACATGTACATTTTAAATGATGGTTTTAGATCTCGCGAAATCAATCAATACGAAAGATAAAATCTACTGAATTTGAAAGACCTTAATGATTGGTGAACATCCATGGCATTAGTTGATACCTAGATTAAAGAGTAAGATAAAGAGGCACATTTCTTTTATCCATGTCATGTCCACCTAATTGCGGAATTGCCCATTGGGAAAATCATGCATTATGGCGGAGGCATACTAGTCGCCAAAGCGACATTTCTAGTTGTATTTTTTGTTTTTGTTTCTGTAAAAGTTGCTTTGTTGGTTTTTATATTTTGAGCTGAAAACTATTTAACAAAAATGCGGAATTATCATTTATCATTTATTATCATTATTACCATTATTTATTTATTTATTTATTATTATTAGTAGTAGTAGTAGTAGCAGTCTTCTTGACATATATTAAGTTTGATAATGAAATACAATCATGCAATACTGATGTCACAGTCAACTTTTTCTTGTTTGTGAAGACCTGAAGGACACCATAGTAGGCACTTGAGAAATATTTTGTATGGTTATAAAGAATTCTCACCACTTGTCTGATTTTGCTCAAATATCCATTCATGTTTTAATATCTTGTTTGTCCAAGCAGGATGGGAGGGGTTATACCAAGGTGCTACATAAGCGTGTGCTCTATTGCCCGGGGAAGTGAAAATCAAAGTCCGGCAAGTGTTTTGGAACAATGAGAAAAAATGCTTACCCAATGTGAGCAAACAAAGGAGTTTTGAAGCCACTTTTTTTTTCACTTTTCCCCCAACAAACCCTCAAAGTCAAGGAATAGGTCCTTAGAGTAGGTCCTCTCCCGTACTACTGGTAAGGTAGACTAATGATATTATGCAAGAGTACATAGAATAGGCTTTGAGGTATGTAATAAGCCTCCACAACGCTTTGTTACATTTCACAGGAAGCAGGACAGAGACCACCAGACAGGGGCATGAGGACTCCAGAGAAGAGAAACGTCCAAAATGTAGCCAACGTGTCGCCGATCACCCCACAGGGAAAGACGAAAGTGAGTTCTTCATTGCACTGCATTAATATTCCAAGTCTTGAACGTCAACAAACAAGTTTCTGTTGTGCAGTTGCTGGAAAAATCTACATGTTTTTTTTTTTTTTGGTGTGACAGGCAAGAAACTGGTTGGTTTAACTGCCCTATCAAATTTAGGTGTAAGATACATTGTATGCCATTCATTTGTTTACCCAATTCTCGTGGCCTGTGTAAAGTAGAGGCTGTACGGTATTTGTTTCAATCAGAGATGCCACTGAATCGGTTCACTGAGTACACCTGCCATGTGCAATGTGGCTCTGTACACTCTTGAAGACCTGATCTATAGCGTGGGAATGACACGGAGTGGGAAGGCAGTCCGGTTCAGTTATATGCGAGAATCCCCGAAATGAAATGTGTACAGCTTTATCACTGATATCTCTGTAAGTACACACACACACACAGCAGAAGAATTTCGACTGGAGTCGGATGTTACCGCTTAGCATACGCTTTGATGCACATAATTGCCGATGGGCTCCATTCATGTTTTTCAAAATGTACCTTGGTGGACCACTATTAAATAAAGATTGATTCATTCAGACCGCCCATCAATCCTCATGCTAATGGTTCTTTAACCACTGAGATGCATTCACTCCTGCCATTATGAGCAGGTGTGATACAAGTAGTTGTTCATTTTCCATTGATGTTTCAAAAGACCCTCAGATTTGCTCTGCAGTGAGTTAAATACCCCGACTTGTGGCGGGAATGATGTTAAACTTGTCAAATTCCTTACACTCATGTTCATGTCATTCATCTTGTGATTATTTCCGGAATGTGGCAGATCGATCCAGGAAAGCCAGGCTCCGCCAATGAAGGTGTGCTAGCAAACTTCTTCAACAGTCTACTCAGTAAGAAGAGCGTTGGCTCGCCCTCGCCTGGTGGCCCAAAGACAGGTAAGTGTTCATCTTTCTAGATTAACACTTTCTAGTTAAGTGTTGTATCAGGCAGCCTTGTGTAGCTGAAGATGTTAGGAAGAAAGCTGCAGCCCCTTTTCAGTGTGTGGACCTAGCAAAAAGTTCACTGTGCCAGTGTGGGCAGGGAATCAGGAGGGACTTTATTGTAGTACATCAGTGATTAATATTATGTGAATATATGTACTACTGATTGACAGAGAGGTTTGTGTGAAATAGCCGAGGTGTGAATGGAAGTGGAACCCAGAGATGCTAACTGTTCTTTTTTATTGCAGTATTTTGTTTCGGCATTTTTTTTTTGCCCTAAATACTGCAGTTTTCGTGGAAAATACTGTTTTTTGCATATTGTTTTACTATAAGTCTATTGTAGGAAAGGTAAAGTCACAGTTTTTCTACCAAAAATACCTCCTTTTCACCCCTCAGAATACTGCACTGCTTGTACTTGCAATGCTGTGTATGAGATTGGCATTTCTGCGAACCTGCTTTCCCTTTCCTCAAAGAGCTCTCATGTCAGATTGAACTTATTTTCTCACACTAGTGGAGCACTCCAGATGGAGCTGTCAATTGACGAATCCAGCAGTTTGAGTATATCAAACTCGTTCTTACATTTGTAACGAGGAGAGAGAGAGAGACAATCACAGAAATTCTCATGTAGATGACAAAGATCACTTCAATATCAGAGCTCTTCCACTGAAGATGCAAGATTGACTTGTTATTGCAAACATCAGTTCAGGATGGCTTGAAATCCATCAGTTACTGTACTTGTAGAATTGCTGGACAATCGCGCAAACTATAGGGGAAATATCAATGTTCTAGTCTTTACAGGACTTTACCGCTGTGCCTATTGCCACCTCGGTGTAGTGGGATGTTGATTTTTTTTTTTTTTTTTGTTTGTTTGTTTTTTTTTTTGGGGGGGGGCATAAAAGAAGAAAGAAATATATATATACTTATATATATATATATATATATATATATATATATATATATACATACACACATAAATGAAAGAGACCTAGAGATATTCCTTTGAAGCCTCCCCCCCCCAAAAAAAAACAAACAAACAAACAAACAAACACAAAAAAACACAAAAAACAACAGTGCAGTAAAGAATTTAAGAATTGTGAGCAGGGAAACACAAGGGTCAATATCAGAATTGTTTTGATTTCTCTACATCTTCCTACTGTCGCACCCGCAGGAGGGGACAAGGCGGTGAGAAACGACGCCGCAGCAGAACTGGACAGGATGACCCGAGTCAAGAAAGGTGTTGCGGGCACCGCCCCTAGTCCAGACGTCTCGTAAAAGAACACCTCACCACTACCACCACCACCACCCCTGTCACCGCCAACTCCCGAGAATATTAGCCTCTGTGACCGTTGCTCTAAGCTCTCCTGGCCAAACTTTGAAATGTGCTGGTTCTCCGTGTATAGGAATGGAATATTGAAAGAGAAACCACTTTGTTCGCTCGTCAGTAAAGCATCGTCGTCAGCGTTTGTAAATCGTCACACTTGTTGCCACCCTCGGGAGAGGCCATCTTGGATACTCATGTGACTGGAAAGAAAAAAAGAAGTGTTAAAAGAGTGTTTGTTATCTCATCGGATGAATTTGCAGGTGATATTCAATCATGCTTGTAAAGTGCATAATAAGGTCTTGGATCAACTTGTCGAGTTCTGTAATTTAAAGGCCATGGCCGTGCCGTGTTAGCTGTATACTGTAACTGTAACAATCAAGAGTTAATGCTGTCAGAGCAAGTATTACGTGCAGCATGGAATGTTGCCTTGGTGTTCAAAGGTTAACATTCATCATGCGTTTTTCTTATGCAAGCCTCTTAAAAAAGCACCTACCATTGCGAGTTGGGAACAGGTTATACATGTTGATTATATTACAGGGAACCCAGCATAATGTTCCTCAATTAATGGTACCCTTAAGCAGTATGTACGATGTTACTCCAACAAGCGTAAGTTATGATGGTTTGAGAAATAAAGAAGGGGGCTAATATTTCTATTGCACTCGCTATACTCACAGCTTACTCACCCAAACCCAAACCGAAGTCAAGAACAGATGCTCCCAGGGATGATATACAATTACGTGGTCTGCTAACGAGCATACCACAACTTCATTTGGAACTGTGCAATATCGTGCTGTAAACAAGAAGCCATTTTGTATAACCAGTCAAGACATGGAATGACACTTGAATGGGAAAGACGAAAATTGTTGGTACACGAATATGCTATGTATTTTATTGTAAGACATCAATACTCTCATACAGAGAGGATTTCTCTTGGGCTCGGTTTGCCATACATAATTGCTCAGTGAATGGCATGATGTTCTCACATATGCACATACAAGATAAAACAAAGTTTTTTTGGGGATTATTTTTCCCTCCAAATGTCTTTAATGATCAATAATATCCTGCAAACAACCGGCAATCCCCGGTATTTAATTCCAAATGGTCTCTTGGTAGATCTTCTTTATGACCTACTTGATCGCTTGCAAAGTTTGGTAGCAGATGTTGCAAATCTTGAGGACCAAGCGTGACCCACATAGATTAAATTTCCAGATATATACCCATACATAAACTTCTCAGCAAAAAAGACAAATGTCTCTTCCAGTATGGCAGAGATGTTTCGCAACTTGCCAGGAAGAGTACCTTGTCTTTGCCTAAATTTTCGCATCCCCGTGGTTATAACAGTATCGAAGGAATACTTTCAGCAAAATTTTTTGTAGTGTTTCTGACATGGCAAAGTTGGAGGAAATTGTTGCAGCACTCTCTGAAAAATATTGGAGCACAACAAGAGGATTGTCCTAAGAGAAGTGGAAGGCTACACAAACAACGGGACAGTCGTGGAATGCATTCCAGATTGTGCCAGGATTAGGTTCACTTGAAGTAAAAGAGGAGAAAAACTTAGGAAATCATTCTTTGAGGCCCTTCTTTTGTGAGAGAACAGGAGAAGCTAATTATATTCCGCATACTATGATGTGAAAAATGTACTTAATGTATTACAGGCCGTAGGATTCATGATGTTTTCGTATTCCATTGGAAATAAGATTGGATATGTCATGGACATTACAAGAATTGGCACTTTTTACTTGGCAAGTTGTATTTCCCATCCACAGATTTATGTCTCTGGTGATGCTACAATGATTTGTTTTTGTGCACAGAATTCTTGCTTAGCCATCTAAAAGAAATTCTCGTAGACATGTTTGGATATTTTTTTCTCATAAATTTGACAGCAGGTTGTCTTTCAGGAAAATAGTAGGAGAGAGCTTTGCAAAGCATTCACATTTTTTGGATTATATTTTTTCCTGCACATCTGTGTTTAAGACTGTCATTCTTGCCATTTTGAGAAATTTGATTAGACCAAATGTTTTGATACAGGTATGCTTCTTCAGTGATTCTGAATCCAGTTACACCAAAATATACCAAGACAGAGGACAGTATGACATTAAAGTTTATTATGTTTTTGAATTGATGCCCTGCTGGTGTGTGTCCAGTTCTCCCCGAATAAAGTTGACCCACGTCTGGCGTACTTTTGCAAGACCAATTTTGACTTTGCTACTCACACACTAAAACTGATAGAAATGCAGATTGTCAATTGTGAAATGCATCGGGGAAAGTTATAAGAGTGCACAGACAAAAATGCAGGCTGGATGGGTACTATTTGGAAATCATTGCATGCAACAGTACAAGTCTATGGCTATTGACATTTTAAATCACTTTCAAAATCGAGTCATGCATGCTGTGAGTAGGGCCAGTCTACAGATTCTCCGTAGAGATATGATTTACTTACATTTTTATTTTGTTTCTGTTTGTTTCTTGTTTGTTTACTTGATTATGTGGAGGCTTCAGACATGATATAATTTAAAATTATGAATTATTCTATGTATGAGACATGATATTCCTGAAATATTGTCTCACTTCTTTCTTTGTAGATAATAAGAGAAAAGTATGAATTCAAATTTTCTATATTAGATATTTTGCATTAATTTTAGCTATCTGTATTTATATCAAGCCAGGCATGTTTGAAGAGAATTTACGCTTGCATGAATGCATTTATAATCATTCATAGAGAAACCCTCCCCCCCCCCCCATCTTTTCATTGGATTATATGGTGACATGGTTTCATCTTGATTTCGTTCCTTCTGTGATGATCTTGACAGATACAAGCACTCAGTAAATAATCACATTCATCTCAAATAATCCTCCAAGCAAACAGATTTGTTTTTTTCTTAAAGAAAACGTAGCAGGAGCTTTTGAATTAGTCTAAGCAGGAGACATCAGAGTTTCTGTAATGACACCTGTCATTCACTGAATCATCAAAACTGATGGGGGGGGGGGAAGATGAGAATTGAATTTTCAATTATCATTTTCATTCCATTGACACGTAGATGTAGACGTGAATTGAAAATATAAAAGAGCGTATTTCAGCAGGAGATCTTTTCAATGGGGACCTGCCATGCAGTGATGTTTTCCTTGATTTTGACATCACTATTCCCGGCCCGAGTAATGCTGGAGCACACAAACTCACATGCTACACACTTCTTGCACATCATTTCCAGACAGTCTGATTGGTGTACTTCATGTATGGGGAGGGGGGTGGGGGAAGGG
This sequence comes from Diadema antillarum, assembly GCF_040938485.1. Classification (NCBI taxonomy): domain Eukaryota; kingdom Metazoa; phylum Echinodermata; class Echinoidea; order Diadematoida; family Diadematidae; genus Diadema; species Diadema antillarum. The sequence continues at coordinate 1,367,345 of NW_027271821.1, forward strand.
AGCGGGAATGCTAGAATTCTCTTAATCACAGGATGATTTCATTCACTCGTCTCTTTTTCTTAAAACTTTATGAATTATCCCTGGCATGGCATGTTTTGTATGCGTGACTATCAATCCTATGAGATGGAAGAAGAGAGCTCTTACAAGACACTTCGTCTTATCTTGTCACACTTTATGTTTAAAAGTAGAATGAGATTTATACTTGGATGATTTTGATTTACCAGTATGATGCTCTTGAAAATGATTCCTTTTAATTTGGATTTTTTTTCTCCTCTTTATATCATCCTTTTTTCCACCCGATTACTCCTTTGCTTTCCTGTGATGGGGCATGTCTAGCACCAGCAAATATTTGTTACTTGTAAGATACTTATTTATTTTGTACATGATGTAGAATCATATGATGAAGATAAGAATATATTTGTGTAAGGTATGGCTTTTGTAGTCTTTAGTTTTAAAGAGCCAGTGATGTCATATGTGGACTCTGTCTAACAAGGGGCTGCAGTTGGAATGCCAAGGTTGTGTTCATAATGTGTATAGCCATTGAGCATGGTGGCTACTTGTCAGTCTGACAGTCCGGGATGCCAGAAACTCACTTGCCCGCCTGCCACAGACAGCCAAACCTCACTGCAGGACAAGTGAAATGAATGGGCACTTTCATTTTCAAATTGTCCGACCTTTGGCCCGTGTGCCCTCATCCTGGCAAGAAGAAAAAAAATGTATGTCGTGTCCTGTAATCCATTGTTGCTCTTTCTGGCATAGAGTATGTCTGGGTGCTATTCTCCGGTGACTTGGGGGGGGAAAAAGAGAATGAAAAGAAAGACTGAATAGATAGTGAGGTATTGTATGTAGTGCTTCACTGAAACATCAATCAGGTGGTTAATCATGTGACACCTAGCAAAACAAAACAAAACAAAACAAAAACAATCTGTAGCAATCTTATTAATGCTTAACCTGCCATAATCAAAGCTCTTTTCCAAAATACTTCAGCCACTAATTTCCTAGTATGATATATTTTTCTTTTTATTGTGAATTGAACGTTAAGTCATTGTGCTGAAATAAGTCTTAGGCACTTGGGTTTGTTTGCTAGTATGTTTTTCTCCTTTCTTCCCCCCCCCCCCCCCATGGCAATGAAATTATTTCTTGCATCGTCCATTCTTCAGTAATCCTAGCTGTGATAGTTCTCCTATTCAATGTCCAAAAGATTTTAGTGAAACAAGAATGCAGTGACTTGATTTAAAGAAAGCAAATAATTCATGTTTCTTCTCTGTTCATTGAAAAACAGTAGCAATGCAGATGTATGTTAAAAATGTCAGAAGTGTAAAAGTCACTCTTTCTTTCTGGTCGCGTTTATTTCCATGCAACAGAACAGTCTCATTTCCATCTCTGCCGAGATGTCGCTTTTACTTTGCGAAACCAATTTTAACCTTCCATTCTTTCTATGGAACCTTGTGGCACCCCATTGGCATGTATAACCTATCTGCAGAGATAACCTGTGGTATGCGGGTAGAAAAATGCAGAGCGTTGCCATAGTACAGAGTCAGTACTTGACATATCGAAATATATTTATATACTGTATGCTTGTTTTATGTAGTCCTATCACATTTTTTTTTTTTTTTTTTTTTGCCAGAGATAGTATGAAGCCACTCTTAAGCTAGGCTTAAGAGATTTACGATTTTGTGGCACGCATTGGCACGACTCGAGTCGTGCCAGTGCGCAAACTAGTCGTAAACTGGTGTGAAGTGTGCGTAGACCCGTCGTGACCTGCGTGCCATGTCGGGACGAGAATTTTGAAATGTTCAAAATTTTGGTCACGACTTGCCACGACAAAATCGTGGCCAAAAGTCGTGCAAGTGTCAGCCTGGCTTTACTCCCTGTGTTCTTGCTTATCATCAAGGAGTGTATTTGCAACTAAATTGTAGAAGACCATTCCTGTATGTGACCAGTGACCCATGTTTACACTCGCAAGTCAGTGCATGTCTCACTCTTGAACAATACAAGTGCTTTTGAGGTATGAATGCAGGAGTGCGCTGCTGAAGATTGGTGATGTACGAATCACCTCCCACCTCTTCTTCCATGCATGCCAAACAGTAGAATACTGAGTGATGTATGTGATGTCATGAGACAAATGACATCTATTGAAATCTTACGACCTACTTCTTTGTGGTGGATGTTTTGTTAGGTGTAAAACTTGTTGCTGCAGTCCATACCAGCACCTTCCTAGCAAGCAGTAGTGTCTACCGTACTTCATTTTTGTTGCTATCACCGGCGCATGTTCTATGATGGTATCCGTGCACCAACATCATTGCACATGAAACAGAACAGGCTAGCAGGCATAGACAGAGACTGGATTTCCCCTAGCCAGCTACCAGCTGCAAGCATGTATATATTTTTTCCCCTTAAATTTTGGTATTAGCAACATGATAGTGGCATTACTGCATAGCTGGCACCGAGCATTTGATTTCATCGGTGTTATTCCCCTGCTTTCAGGTTCAGATTGGACAAACAATGCATAGAAATCCTCATTCTGTTCTGAGTTTCACTTCTTTCTCTACTCTTTCTCATCAGTTTTATTACAATCCAGCCTCACTTGAACCTGGTCGAAATGCATAGTTGCATTTTGTTTTGGTTTTTGCCTGCGGGAGCTGTTCTTCTGGATGTAGATGTTTTAAACAAAACAAACCAAACAATCTTTCATTCTGCCATCAATTTTTTAATCATTGTTATTTTTCTGTGCATTGAATTGATAGTTACGCTGCATTCTTATTTCAGGGAGGGTTGATTGAAGACATGGGGGGGGGGGGGATAGGGCAGAATGAGCTGTCACACATTCAAACTGATCACCTGGTAGGTCATTTCTTAGAAAATACCCACGCTTGCTTTGAGATGGTTTACCTCACCTTCAGCATTCGCAGGCGTGTCTGACTTCTGTGAAGCGTCATAGGTGTATCCAGGGTCCCCTCCCTGGTGTATCACACACATCTACAGACTATCTGTCACACCGGGGAGGTGTTATGTACCTCCCTGGTTGCACTACATATGACAGGAGCTGACAGCGTCAACACGTGTCTATTACCTGTGTAGTCCAAATGTCCGTCTGTCTCCTCCAGATGTTTCAAATTGTTTATTTGTTTGTTTTTAAGATGCTGTTCTGTTTGGATGCTCTCTTTCAAGAGGGGATTTTTTGCTTTCCAATTATATCTGTAAGACGTGAGGGTTATGTGAGTGTTTGTAGTTTTCGCACAGTTGCATTTCTCTAGTTTACACACCAGAACAAGGCAGCCATGCAATGTGTTGAAACAGTCTAGACAAATCACTGTGGATGCATGGACCATCAAAACTTGCTACCTAATATATTTTCAAAATAGCCTGTAAAACTAGTCAGTGCAAACCAACAAAAAAAAAGAATAATAAGAAAAGAGATTGCCATATGTAAATCACCTGTACGTATTGTAGGTCATACTTCACTTCTAAATGTGATTTGAAAAAAAAAAAATGAGAGAAAAAAAGTGAAGAAACTTGTAAATCTTGTAAGCCTAGAAATGTAAATACATATATGTGTACTTGTAAACTCCCATTATTTCATTTTCCAGCTCAATTTGTGTGAACTTTGTACATTAAGACTGGGCTGAATGTTGCAAATATCTCCTTTTTTTTAGCTACTCAATACCAAAAATTTGAACAAACTGGTTTGTTTGTGTGTCTTGTTTATTTTGTGGGAAGGGGGTAAAAACACATGAGATTTCTGGAATAGTGAGTGAGTTTCATCACTCGACAATTCAATTTATGAGCCATGTATCTGTTAGTAACAGCCTTGCATCCGTTCCTAGTTGAACTAACGTGAAGATATCCTTCAGGGAAAAAGCAGATAGGAGTGCTGCAGCTTGCCTTGTGGCAATTGCAGACATGTGAATGTCGATTTCATTACTGATGTGGACAAGTAATGCCTTTAAACATAAACAAAAATTGTGATCATTGATCTGTGTCGATTTCATCACTTTTGTGGACAAATATTGCCTTTAAAAACAAACAAACAAAATTTGTGATCATTGATCTGCATTGATTTCATCACTGGTGTGGACGAGTATTGCCTTTAAAGACAAACAAACAAAAATTGTGACAATCCTTCTGTTTTGGAGATCACATTTAAGTCTTCAAACGAAGATCCACTTATGCAAAAGGCTCTTGGAGATGTAGATGCTATATGCTAGTATGGATGTAAATGATGACATCAATATTAGCAGTAAGCTGTTCTTTTTTTTCTCAAAAAAAAAGAGCAAAACAAATGGACATGGTCTCGGCAACTGTTCAGTGTGCCAAACATCATCAAGGCATGCTGGAAAATATCACAAGCTTGACTGGCTGTGAGATGCTGTGTGCCACACTGTAGGTAGCCTTTTGGCAAGGCCTCGTGGCTGAACAAGAGACTAACGGCGAGAGAACGGGTGAACGCCAGAAGTCTCGGTCCCGTGGCGCGTTCACCTGTTTCTCGCAGTGTTTGGTGTGGCGAGTTAGTCTCAATCTTCAGCCACGAGGCCTTGTCAAAAGGCTACACTCTAGGAAATGATAATCGCAAACGGCTTGCCTCACTTTGCAGCACTCACCCAGTCCTCCTTACTGGTATTTATGTATGACTACAGTGGGTCTCAAGTGCATTACGTTGAATGTGCACCAGACCATTCACTTTTAGCATTACCAGTAGTATATAGTACTCGTAATGGTCAAATTTCTGTAATATGCAATTCAGAATGAAAAAACAAGACAGCAAGAAAAGAAAAAAGTGACTTACAACCTACTAACAGGATATTGCATCTTTGGCATTGCAGGCTGGTGAATTAAGAAAAGGCAATATTTGCCAAAGGTGATTGTACTGTCTTTACTCATGATAGCACTAACATTTTATGCTCTCACTAAATGACAGCTTTGCAGTGCATTTAATCGTCCAAACTGTCGAGAGACGCCTATTGTGGGATGCACAGTCAAGATGCACTTCCCACATCGTGGCTTAGTTCTCTTTGCTTGATTACCTGAATGTCTTGGCCGTATGAATTATGAAGTCATAATTATGTTCACAGTTGGTCGTCCTATAGCTTGGCTAGGTCAAGTTGTCATTCCACATTGTCGTTGTGGCAAACCTTTGAATCGTTATTTTTTTCTCTTTTTTTTTAAACAAAAATCTTTAAAGTGCAACTTTGGTATCTCAGAATGCATGCTTTATTTGTAAATTAAACTTGTGTGTAGATTTCATATTAGATAAAGTATTGTGCTTGTGTAGAAACTGTATAACAACAAAAAATGGCTAATATGGTATGGAATAATCTTACGAAAGGTAAAACAAAATAAAAATTTCCAGCAATGATAACAAGCATTATCGTAATGAAGAATGTGAATCATGATGTCTGTGTTTTATTTTTTTTTTCCTTCAAGGCTGGAAAATTGTGTGAGGCATAAATGGCTGTGTGTTGTGTGGCAATGAGCAAATGTCCCGTTAATCACAATGCTAATGTGAATGTTTGTGTGTGTGTGTGTTTGTGTATGCCGGTCATGGGGTGTCTGTGCGTGCATGTGTGTCTTTGTGTTTGTGCGTGTGTGCGTGTGTGTGTGTGTGTGCACGTGCATTTGATTTGGCTTATCATGGAAAGTCCTTGGAAAATTCAATGCCAATGCAGATGAACGGAAGAGAGAAAAGAGCCATGAAAAAGGGATATTTGAAGGTTGGGCAGGTGAACTCATGGACAACGTACAAAAAGAGATGTACATGTATTATGAAACTTACACGGCGTAAAACTAAAAAAAAAAAAAAAAACCACAACAACCTATTACCAACGTGAATGGTCATGTGACACTGGTATTATTATTTTCCCATTTACGTCTGTGTCTTTGTATGTGATTGTGTGTATGTGTGTGTAAAAAAAAAGCAACATTCAACTAATGACGATTTGTGTGTTCAATCTTTTTTTTTTAATGACATCCGGAATCAATTAAAGAGAAAAGGGATTGGTGGGAAGGTAAAGTGAGTGGTAATGAATGTTTCATGTAATAAGGCTCCGAGGAATGAATCTCACCTTTTGGCTGGTTCGGGGGGGGGGGGGGGGGAGATTGTCGTAGACGCATTTAGTTGGATGATGATGCATAATCATTAAAATGGGAATTGTCAACTTTGCAAAGGCAAGGTTTTAATTAAGTCACGTGTTCACGTTACACGTTTTCACGTGTGTGTTCATAATCACGGACTGAATATGGATTAAAAGATATTACCTCTAATACGGTTTTATCAAACAGAGAAAAAAAAAATATCAGGGTGAAACCACAATCAACCATGATCAAGTAGGATACTTTAAGAACAGGAATATAGGAGAAGCGGTAGGATTAGAAGACGATACGTTATTCCGTTAGTTACATCGTGCAAATGATAGTTGTTTGTTCACGGCGGCTCACTTTAAAAGCTTCATTTTGACTCGTTGTTCACGCGTTCCTGTCTGAGATTCGGGATATGTTTGGATAATTATCGTAATTAACCCCCGGCAATCGAAGTTTGAAGGGGGTTGGTCCAGTTTTCAAATAATTCAAGCCAAATTTGGCACGTATAAGCCACGAGCATAATGTAAAGTCGGGCAAGACTTATTTTTTTGATGGTAGCGGAAAGCGCGTTGCCATCGTGACAACGCACTATCTCTCAAAATAAGCTAGGTGAAAGCAGTCGTGCAGATAGCAATTCTATGCTAAGGTCTTTTACACGATTAAGAAGAACTTAAGCACACTGTGACTGCGATATAATTACATAGAGTTGTGTGCGACATATTCATGGGCGTCACCAGGGGGGGGGGGGGGGGGCGCGTTGGGTGCGAACGCACCCTCCTTCAGACAAAAAAAAAAAAAAAAAAAATCAGTCTCCGAGCAACCTCAACGCCGGACGCTATTTTTTTTTTTTTTTTTTTTTTTGTTATTATTTTATTTTCATTTCGCACCAGGGACAAGAAATTCGTGGGGAAAAAATCGCACCCCGGGCTCTGGCAGCACTGATTTTATACGTACACGTGTATCTATTTTGCAGCGTTCACCTTTATCGACCGTAGAGTACATATCGTACGGTAAGGAGCACGTACACGTTTGCGTGAGGTTGTATTGTGCGTGTTCGTGTGCTGCAAGGATGTATAGGGTCTACGTACAGCACTTGCACAAGGTATCTCTACGAGCCTTTAGCCTTATAAAAATTTTGGAGGGGCAAGCATATTATAATTTTGCCCCCCCCCCCCCATAATCAATAATTCCCGAGATGAGAAGATTTTCTTGCTCTTTGACAGAAAAAGTCCCCCATAAAGATATTGCAAGGATAAGCATATCATTCGCTCTCCCCCCCCCCCCCCACACACACACACAGTCATAATTCCCGAGATGAGATTTTCTTGCTTTTTGATAGAAATCTGTCCAAACATTTCATCCAAAGTGTGCTCCAGGTTGCTGAATTTCAAATCTAAAAAAAAGTCTCTCTCGTGTGGGAGGGGGATTCCCCTTCCCACACCCTCTCCGGTTTGGTCTATTTTCCATGGACTTAACACACCTTTAGATTGATAGATTTACGAATGTTTTATCGCAAGTGTGCACCAGACCTGTCACTTCACTTTAAAAAAATGAAAAGGTTCCGTCGTGTGGAAGGGGATATGGTAAATTATCTCCTTTCAATCAACCCTTTCCCCGCTTGGTTTCCCTTCATGCTATTAGTGCACTGAAAGTCTTGGGGGATTGAGAGCTTCCTAAATTCCGAATGTCTTTATGAGCTATTTTCATTGGAATTCTAAAAATACAACAGCTTTTTCGTATGCAGGGCATCAATCCCGGAGGAGTAGATGGCAAACGTCACCCTATAATTCTCGAAACGAAATTTTCTCCCCTTTTCAATAGAAAACTGTCCAAATTTTCATTCATTCTGCAACGGATTGTTGAATTTCAATTCTGAAAATGCACAATCTCCGTCGCGTTGGAGGGGTTACCCCTCCCCAGCACACCCTACCCCGTTAGGTCTCAAACCATACACTTCGAAAACTTTAGGGGATTGACAAATTTCAGAATATTTCATCAAAAAGCATGTTTGACATATCTGCCACTTGAATTTAAATATCATTTTCAAAAGTTCCCTCATCCTCTTTGATTTATGTTTCCCCCGCTCAGTTCCTACCCACAGATTAAGATTCGACACATTTGGGGACTGACAATTTTCGGAGTATTTCATAGAAGTGTGCATCCGGGGACAACACGAATTTTTGCACCCCCCCCCCCGTGCCCCTGTAACAAATAATTGATTAAATATTGGAAGAACAAAATGAGCAATAAAGGCACTTTTCTCGTCTAAAAGTTGTCAGTTTCATAACTAAAAATGCAAAGCTTTTCGCCCATAACGGGGCGAATAATGCACTAACAATTGACATTAATATATCTATAGCACTAATACTTCCTTATGAGTAAATTTAATGTATAGAATAATGGTAACCTCGCGTCCTCGAGTGTGCACCCGGAAACATACATTTACATTTATCTTTTTCTTCTATGCTTTTATGCTAATATAAGAAAAAATTATATTGCTCGAATAATGCCATCACTTTTAAGCTTTTAATGAATAAATTTCAGACGAATGGCAAGTGAAAGTGGCCCGCTCCCTCTGCCCGTACTTATGGTGAAATGAATAGTTTTTAGAAGTTATGATCACAGTCCTTCGCAGTGTTTGGTTTTTTTTTACTATGTTAAATACCCTAGAAATTTGCTTTTAAAATACTCTACAAATGCGACTTTTGTACTCTGCTTTTACAAAAAGTCCCTACCGTGGGAGGGGGGTATCCCCCTCTTACACCCTCCCCGTATACCCCCGTATGTTATAATCATAGTCCTTTACAGTGAATTTTCCACTATGTTTAATTCCCCAAAATTTGCTTTTAGATGCTCTACAAACGCGACTTTTCTACTCTGCTTTTACAAAAAGTCCCTACCGTGGGAGGGGGTATCCCCCTCCCACCCCCACCCCCGCTCGGTCGCTTCGCGCCCTCGCCGAGGATCTCATACCGTCACATAATGTACCCCCGTTAATCATAGTCCCTCACAGTGATTTTTTTATGATGTTTAATTCCCTAGAAATTTAATTTAAAATGCCCTATAAACGCGAGTTATACTCTGTTATACAAAAAGTCCCTATCGTGGGAGGGGGTATCCCCCTCCCACACCCTCCCCCGCTCGGTCGCTTCGCTCCCTCGCCGAAGATCTCATACTGTCACATAATGTACCCCCGTAAGTTATAATCATAGTCCTTCACAGTGATTTTTTTACGATGTTTAATTCCCTAGAAATTGGATTTAAAATGCCCTATAAACGCGAATTTTATACTCTGTTTTTACAAAAAGTCCCTACCGTGGGAGGGGGTATCCCCCTCCCACACCCTCCCCCGCTTGGTCGCTTCGCTCCCTCGCCGAGGATCTAACACCGTCACCCCCCCCTCCCCCGTATGTTATAATCATAGTCCTTTACAGTATTTTTTCCACTATATGATTAACTTACGCTTATGAATACGTACCACTAACAATTATGTACATGTATGATTATGTACAGTGTATTATGTAAATGTATATGATAATACAGGCACCAATAAATCAAATCAAACAAAAGAATCTCGCAGGTTACATTTAGTGTCAAAACGCACCCCCCTTGAAAAAAAGCTGGTGACGCCCCTGACATATTTTAAGAGAAGGGGAAGCGCGTCACCATGGTAACGTTGCCCCAAAAGTCCCTGGCGTGGAAAGGGGTCAAGTTTAGTTTTGTAAATGATAATCTTTCTTAATTTTATCCGCAGAAAACAGAAACTTATTCACACTTATTGCTTATTTCTTTGTGTAGTGTCAGAGTCAACTCATTAGTTTCAATACCGTTGATTTACATGGCGAAATGAATGTATAGTCAACCAGTCCTGTGTTTCCATGGTAATCACAGTACCTTATTTTACTAACCTTGTCGATATCTGGAAAAGCATAAAAATGCATCATTTGCATTAAACATTGAAGACAACGTGAGCTGCTATTTGCACCCCTCCATACCTTACCAACTAATAATGACTTCGATTCGCAGTACAATATCGGTGGAGTTGAGTTCAAGGTATTCTGTTAAAGTTGTTGTCACTATGCATCCTCCTGTTAATAACAGATCATCAGGACTTAACAACAGTTGTGCACAACACGTTCCGTCAAACACAACCAGCCTGAGTAATTAAAGTTTGTTCAGCAAACATACGACGATACCGCGTTTGACGAAATCAAATGCAGATGTCACGTGAATCCGCGGATTCGACGAGGCTTTTGTATCAAGTACAGTATTATGTCACATCTTTCTTTTTATCAGTAGGTCTACTCGTATTATCGTCGGGTCTCATTAAATGGTCGTGAATGGTATAATGTGTGATCATTCCCATTGCATGATGGGAATAATTTTCATTGTGTATGGCGCCACAAGTGGAAGAATGACTCAGATGTGATATGTATATATGTGTAGTGTGCGGGGGGGGGGGGGGGGTGGCAGGGGGGGGGGGGTGGGGTATGCATGTGGATGAGTGCGTGCGTGTGTGGGTGTGTGTCAGCGTGTGCCATCGTGTGTGTATAGAAAAAAAATAAAACCCAATAGCGGAGTATAGCAGCAATGATAGGAAAAGCTCAGTTTAAAAACGGAAGAGTATAAAAAGCAATTTGAGGGACACAGAGTAAATTTGACTTAAAACTTTGTCTCCATTTATTCGATCTTGATATGGGGATGTGGGGAGACAGAAGAAAAATAGATAGATTGACATGTAACTGTTCCAGCGTTCAACAAATATTTTTCCCCTCTAGTGTAGGGATGACAAACATAAACACATTAGGGTGAAATTCTTCACAACATGTTCAGGTTGGCCCCAGCAAACCAGTAACATCAGTCGAGCAGAATAATGTGTTGGTTTTAATGAAAATCGAATCTTTGTATAAACAGAAGAAACCCGCTGCATGCTATAAAGGGCTAGAACCAGCACGTTGGATGAGAATGAGAAGGGCGTTAATTAAGGTGTCTATTTGCACTGGTTGTCTGGCGCAAGCTCGGTGGTCTGATGGATAAGACGCCTGTCTGGTGATCAGAAGATTCGAAGTTTGTTCGAATACAGCCCGCTTTCTGATTTCTTTTACAATGAGATGAGGGACCAATCTATAGAATTAGATTGAATGTCTTAATCTAATAGATTTCAAAGTCAATCTTGTTCTCAATCTAAGTTTGCATTGGTCCCTCTCTACAATCTTATAGATTGTATGTATTATAATTATGAGGAGCAATCACATACGTGAATAGGAGGTGATGATGTTATATCATCGTACGAGTCTCTCATTGACCTGCACATAATTCCTCACTTTATTTCCTGTTTTGATATGAAATTCAACACACATACACATACACTCACACACACACCACACACACACATATATATATATATATATATATATATATATATATATATATATATATATATATAGGCCTTTGTATGTGTATGTGTGTGTGTGTGTATAGACCTTTGTATGTGTATGTGTGTGTGTGTGTGTGTGTGCGCGTGCGCGCGTGTGTGAATGTATGTGTGTTTTGTAGTCTTACAACTAACCTCTGAACTCTTATTTTCAGAGGAAGGGTTTGTAGTCGCTGAATTATCATGTCACATTTTTTACGAACCAAAACAAGTTATGAGGTCATATTAACCTCTTCTGCTTCAGGTGTATGGTTGTCACCAACGCTTTTTTTTTTTTTCTTTTTTTTGTGAAACAGGTGAAGTTCTTAGAATTCAATGGCACTCTTATTTTTATCAAATTGTGATAAAAATCTAACCATTCTGCTTGTCTGATTTTATCATGTCTACTATGAAGTCAACTCGAACAGGGTGTACAGGATTTCACTATGACATTGTGACATCAAACAAACAAACAAACAAACAAACAAACAAACAAACAAACAAACAAACAAACAAACACGCGTATTTCATCAGCAGTAGATGTGTACTTGTCATAATTATGACAGGGCAGTAAATTCATTCGGTTCTGTTAGCCAACTGGTCTAATAGATATATGGTGCAACTATAGTTTTGATATAAGCTGCAAAATTTATAATGAGGTACATTTGATAGCAGAGAGAGACCTGCTACACATTCATTGATATGAGCCAGCAATCTGCTTTTAGGAAATACGATCAAGTTGTTCCAATCGAGTGTAAGCAGGCACGATAATCCATTATGCTTTCGTTATAGGGTGGTCTTTTGTTGGTACTCACGAACATGACAAAAGTGGATTGATATTCATGACGTTTTGGAGCTGCAACAAGTTTGATGAATTATCGATTTCAATTCAAAATTGAACACATACTATTCCCATCCATCAAAATGAAATGAAAATAATGTGTACTTTCACCGTGGCCCACATACATACGGATGTCATTCCATCCGCATCGCACTATGTTGACTACTAAGTGATTTATGCTGTTATACAGTGGGCGAAATCGTTTGGGAATGGCTTTCAAAGTACTACAGTATAGCGGATGTGTGTCAGAGATATGACGGGATTGTAGAGACATACACTAGAACACAAACTCGTCGTAGTCGCCCACGAAACTTAAGCTCTCCGCGCTCACGGAGGGTGGTCTTCCATAACTGTGAGGGGCAATTAAGGGCCGATTCTCTATTCCCATATCAATATACCACTTGTAAACGTTAATTCATGCATTTTGTGGTGTTTATTTCTCGTCACCTTCGAGTAACAAGGAGATTATCAACATGTTTGTTCTGTTTCTTTTTTGTGTGTGGCTCTTTATGCATTGCATAGCCCTAACAATAAAATCCAGAGTATAGATGTAGGACGTACATCATATCCAAAAAGGGTAGTAATCATTACTTTTTATATTAAAAAGTTACTCTTCCGTGACAAGTGTTTCAAGTGGCAAAGGATATGTAGATGGATGTGGGTACATAGATACATGGACAGATGGCTACAGAGACACAAACAGATTAAGGCTATACTATAAAATTATTGCGGAAGTACTGTATAATCGACAAAAAGGGGGAATTAAACGAGAGAAATACATCACGAAAAATAATAATAACAAACATCTTTGCTCCATATATAATATTGATGAATAAGCGTTCATCATCGTGAATCATTATGAATAGCAATCATCAAGGTAAATCAGTATGAATTATCATAATTTATCAACGCATCAAATGAAATACATTGATAATCAAAACACGTCACAATTTAGCATTAAATGCCTATTCAGTGTTATATTTTGAAGTACATAAAGTAAAGTCTTATATTTGTAAATTTTAGGTAGTATAAGGCCTAGACCTTCTATGTGTCAAAACCGACACTCATCATTACGTAAACAGAGCTCCTAAGTTTTTTTGGTTGCCACCTGGTTACTAATTACAAAGACTTCGGAATTCTGCTCCACACTTGGAAAGCAGCATACATTCTGCGGCTCAAAAATATTTGCAAAACCAGGTCTTAGAATAATATGTTCGTATAGCAGAAATCTCCGCTCTTACAATAGTAAACAATCAATCGTCAACAAAACAATGTCACCTCTCGGAGAAAGGTCTTTTATTTCTGCAGCTACCTAACATGTACATCTCTCATAAATGCTCTTCCTCTGAGGATCCGATCAGCAGAATCCATACTAACATCTGAATAAGAATCGTAAATCATATATGTTTGCATCTTGTTTTGGTTTAATATTTGCTGGATTTGTATGAACGATCTATATTTCTACCTCTCGCTTCTCTTTTCCACTATAATGATTATGTACAACCATCCAATCCGTGAAATGACGGAAGGAGCTCCTGATACCTACAGCAGCTGTAGCTGTTCTTCACCCTCTATAGGTGGTTCGAGTGCAAATTAGCAACGAAAACCCAAAAATGTGATACACACTATCTAAGGTCGCTAGCTTGGAAAAGGTTGATGCTCTCGAGTATAACCGCTTTCAATCGGACAAAGATGCGTAGATACAGAAACTACAAGAAATAAGAAAGTAGACATCTCTGTGTTTCAGTTCATCTTTGAGAATATACAGATTCACTAAATTACATGTACGCTATTGAGATGTATTGTACAACCCATGCCATGCTCCTATAAGCACACTATTCTTTCGGCCACGATAATGACCCATCGTCAAGTCCATCAAACCTAACGCAGTTACCTTAATCAACTTAGGAGAACAGATAAAAATGCAACATCCGATTGTTTTTCAAAATGAAAACTGCTTTGCACGAAAAGCTACCAATAAAGGTAAAAATGTCCATCCACTTAATTCCACTTGACAAAGACCACCTACGATTCTATTCATTATCAAGGTGCAAATAAACATCTTGCCTCTGCCTATCATTTGAATTGAAATTTGAAATTTGAAATGAAATTTATTCATATTCCACATGGTGGACATTATATGATAAAATATACAGGGTATAACACATCAAAACTATACAGAGTATATTACATGTATATACAAAATATAGTGTTTTTCTGAGATAGAATAACACCATATACAAATGTGGAGGGGACTACTTAGAAGCACTGCTTGTTAAATGTAGTCCCCCTACAGATTATAGACAAAATGATATCAAAGATAAGGCTGAGTGAAATAACAAAAACACCATATATACACTATTTACAAGGGCACATGAACCGTACTATGGATATACAAACAAGTCATGTATAAATTATGTTACAAAGCACAAGTTTATGTATAAAGTGTTTACAGTGTACATTATATACAGTGTACCATTAGAATAACGAATGAAACAGAAGATAACCTTCCGAGTATACTTAATGAAAGTACTTCTAGAAAACATTGATTGAAATATACATACGTTTTGTTACCATAAAACTGTTTATTAATACTTATCAAGAAACACATTTTTAGCTTATACTTAAAACTATTCAAGCTCTGAGCTTGTTTTAGTGAACGATCAAAGGAATTCCAAAGCTTAGGACCAGTAAACATGAAATTTCTGTTTGCAAAACTAGTTCTATTTTTAGGAAGATGATAATCATTCGCATACCTTGTTGAGTAATTATGTATAACATTATTTTTTCGAAACATTTCCTTAAATACAATAGGAGAAGCGTTAATTTCTACATTGTACATAAAACAACCCAGCTGAAGACGATATAAATCAGTAATCTTAAGAATACGGTTTTCTTTAAACAAAACATCAGTGTGTGATCTATAAGCGGTATTGCATATCAAACGCATCGCTCTTTTCTGCAAGAGAAGCACCCTGTCCATTTTAGATTGTATTGCATTTCCCCATGCCATTACGCCATAATTAAGGTAAGGAAGAATAAGAGTTGAATATAACATAAGAAGCACTGACTTGGGGAGAATCCGTTTAACGTGATTGATGATACCAATATTTCTTGAAACTATCTTACAAATATTATCAATATGACAATTCCAAGTTAGCTTATTGTCAATTGTAATACCGAGAAATTTTGTAGTCTTGACTTCTTTAATGACAGAATTATCAAATACCACTTGGTCAGGAAGTTGTTTAACAGAGTTACTGAATAACATGTAATTGGTTTTTTGTTTATTTAAAGATAATCTATTTGCTTTTATCCAATTTGTTACATGTGTAAGTTCTACATTTAAAACTTCTACTAACTTATTAGGATCACTGTGAGTATAGCATACGTTTGAATCATCAGCAAAAAGAATAAAAGAGAGAGAATTTATCGTCACTGCTACGTTAAACAAATCTGTTAAATGGGCATTCAATCTGAACATTCGTATGACAGCGAGCTTAAACTCTGGCATGCGAATCAAAGGTTTAAAGGTATATGTCGTCACTTCTATCTCTTAGTGAGTTTACGCGCCAGTCTTGAAGGTTGCTGTATGTCGGCCAGACGACAAAGTAGTATGGACTTGAAGACGGGCCGGAAGTGCGGGTGTTTGAAGCCGTTTATGATGGGATTTACACAGCTACTCATGGTTAGTATGACAAGGGTATATACGAACGGCTCTTGACACGACGGCAATGCAAAGCAGATGGTGAATGGGACGATACTGATGACGAACGCACAAACAACGAGAAACAAATTCTTCGTGATGTCGGTTTCGAGTGCTTTATTGTGCTTTGCTTGAGGGTGGTCTGTGACCGCACTACTGGCCCTCGTGCTGACGACTTCAGCATTTTCATTGTGTTGACATCTTGCCGGGATTTGCGGCGAGAAAGAGGCGAGGTGATTATGTTTTCCCGTCTTTACAACTGGCATCGGACTGTTGTCTGCTGCAGGAAATGCGTCAACAGTATTCCACGCCACAGGTACATGTATGTCACTACCTATGGACAACCTCCTGGGTGAGTGTCGTGTATGAAGCGAGCGACTGTGTGATCGTAATTGCAGGTTTATAGACTCATTTCGAAGGTCGTTCGTTACTGCTCTTGCATGCCGTCTGACAAAGAAATAGATCTTGACATAACAGCACAGCGTTATGAACAGCGCCAGGGCGAATGTACCGCCGATCAGAAATTTAGAAATTGGGTAGTCTTCGCGCCAAGCGCAAACACGAAAGCGAGGATAGTAATCAAGGGTAATGTGGCCAGTGAGAACTGCCACCCCAAATTCTGTGAGTGGAATCAACCACACGATCACGATCATGACAACGAGTAATGGGCGCGGAAACACTTGCCCGTATGCCGACTTCGAGCGTGTGACGACGATGAGGCGGTTGACGGCGATCATCGTCATCGTCAATATGCTGCACCCAAGACAAACGATTTCCAGCATCGTGATCACCGCGCAGAAACCATCCGAGGAGAGAAAGGACCGAGGGGAAGACGAGTCGTCAACCACGCCCGCTGCAGCCTGGAATGGCAGCGAGATGCTGGTTAGGAAGTCGGCAACGCAGAGGTTGACGACGAGGACGTTGGTCTGCGTCTGAAGCTTGCGACTGAGGAGCACGGCGAAAAATACCAACAGGTTGCCGATGACGCCGAGGAACGAGATCACGGAGAACATCAACGCAATGATGCTCTGTTGAGCACGGTCGTCCAGAAAGAACAGCATGATGGGCGTCATCATCGATGTTTTATTTGACGAACTGTTGACATCCATGACAAACGGAGGGGGAAGTGATAATGATGATGTAAATAATGGTGATGCTGGGTGTGAACAGGATTTACACTTGATTTATACCAACTGCTGCTCAGTGAAGAAGTAAGATGTGTTTGTCCAGATACTGTCCGCTAACTTTCGGCAGTCCGCCCTTGAAACAAAGCAGTCAAAAGAGGGAACAACAACGGCCGATTTCTTTGTCCAGTGACGGTAAACACTCTTATTTCAATGTTAACATTGGTCAATAGACGACGATATTTTCATTTTGTCTAACATTCACTGGGCAGAAATGTCGCAAAGGATTCGTTCATTTTGACTCACAAATTTCTTTAAAAGTTGGGTTTGTTGGTTGGCTCTCTTTTTTCCCCCAGCAAAGTCCATGATCTTCTGAATGCTTGTAAGCTTCGCAAAAATTCCACTGTAAAGGCGTTCAAAAACAGCATAGTGGTTCCATCAGGAAAAAAAATTTACAGCCATCGTCAAATGGTACATTTACACAGCTTCCAAAGATGTTCAGCATCTGCCATATTTCATATGTAGGCGCCCGAGAAGCATGAGATTGGTGAGAAATTGCCTACACCATGCCTGTATAGACATATACTTATCCTTTCCCGAAATCCTGGATCTTTATTTTGACAATTATTATGCTGACTTTTTCCGGGAAAATGATTTTCACGATGAAGGGGTGTGTGATTCAAACTCTTCTCTCGATTTGTCTGTATGCACGACCTTACCCGTCGAGATGCGGGGAACCATCAATGTTGCGCATGGCTGCTGCCATAATTCATTAAATGCAATGAGCGTTCGGTATAGCCTGACCTTCTAACTTACGTCGTTAATGCCTCTCTGCTCTTCGAAGCACAATTCGTGTGTGCGCGCAGTTGGGGAAGGAAATCAGCCACTAGAATATCATTAGCAAATCGCTTTCATTCACAGTCTTAGTTCAGCCTAACCGAACAGGATCTTTTGCCTAAAATAACCTATCACGGATAACATTGTCCACAAAATTCCAGTCGATTTTAATCAGCGGGAGTGAGAGCGTGATTGTAATAACCGCACAATCGCTCGTCCACAGACCAGCATACAGTTTGATCTGGTTGGAAACTTGACAAACATAGGAGAGGAATGTAATGCCATCAACAACGACAAGCATATATCGTCTAGGAATCAATATCAAGACTCTTTTCATCGCGCGCTTAATGATTATCGATTCAGTTTGTTGATTAAGTAATTTCCTTTCATTAGTGATATCTCACGCATGCTTCGTGGCTTCCTTAGAACCCCTTTGACTATCACAATATGGGTCAGACGATGAGAACGTGTAGGGGAGGCGTGGTTCCATTTTATGAGGACAGTGCAAAGACCTTGCTTTATCGACCTCGTTTTCAACGAGAAATTTCTATCATGAGTATTTTTCTCTTGTCTTGAATAATATTCAATCTTGGTTTGTCTTCCATCATTAAAAAAATGATGATAAGAAGACGGATAAACTGAAAGTTTGTGAAGAGACGATCCAGAATAAAACAAAAACAAAAACGTGAACTCCTGTGATGTATCACTTTAATGGAAAAGAAAAAAAAAACACGGCAGTAATTCATTATCGTGGAACAAGTAACTGATGAACCTGTCGTCGTTGGTATCGTTACTGTAATGGGCATTACCTATATATTATCACTTTAAATAATGAGATGCTGCCAGCCACACACCATTAATATTCCCATTATGTGACGTATTCATAATGACCCACTGGTCCACACTGAATGTAATCAATTAATGCAGATCGACGCGCGTGGTGCGAGAGATGCACTCACTCAAAGATGGGGAAGTGAAAAAAGACAATGGGAGAAGGGACGAGTAAACAGTCGTTTCATGGTCACATCTTGTAGTAAGAAGCTCAACGCCATCGATTAACCCTTTCGTACTGATGGAGGGCAAGGTTTCCATGTACATAGTAACGCAATGACTTTGAGGCAGTGATTCTAAGAGGGTTTGAAGAAAAAGTTCCGGATAAAAAGTACTGACCTGATTTTTCTTTCGTGCCATGCAATCAGATTATGATTGCTATAATGATCTGACGACTTTGCTTGTGGGAGAGTTGATGGATAAAGCATCGTCTTAGGAACTACTCCTTGCTCTTCATTATGTCTAACTTCACAAGCAATCAATTTAAGGGGATTCTAATAACCATCTTATCTTTAAGGTGTCTGGCAATTATACTGTGAAACGCGCGTTCAAAACAAAATACTTGCCTGAAACTTGAGAGTAACATAAAATCATGCCGTGATTAAAAAAAAATCACCTTCATTTCTACATTTCGTCGTCTATCGACAGCATAATCTGAGGTAAGTATTTAGAATTTAGTATGATCTAGAAGTGTAGTTTTGCAAGACACCAATGTGTTAGTTTGAGGAAAATGTGTTGCCATTTTTGTATTAAAACAAATCATTTAAGCTATGAAGGTCAAATTTGGTGTGTATGATGGTCCTTAAGTGTAGTTATGCAAAATGTCCTTTGTGTTTGTACCAGACAATGCATTGCCATGGTAACCACATTTTTTTACCCGAACCTTGTGGAATTCAGTGTCAACTCTGTAATTGTACAGTAAATTAAAATTATTCTGTTTTGAATTCGGCAAGTGCACAAACTTGGTATTAACGTCATTGCCCTCTTGACATCACAGGAAAATGTCCATTAATTGTGCACACCGTGCACTATTAGTAAGTTAATGATTCATTTTAACAAGGACGGTACGCCTCATTCTATGATGCGGAATGGTCGCTTGCTATAGTACTGAGTGATATAATGCATCGTTCAGGAGGTAAATTTCCCCTAGAGACTATACCCCATTATAGATGCTGTCAACAAAACTAACGATAGGGACTTATTAATGCGTGAAAGCCCTTATACATTGTAGAGTGAGCGTGGGCGTTTGCAAATTATAAGCAATAACATTATTGTCGCCTTGATCGCACTGTGAAAGAAGAGTGTTTTTTCACAAAATCGTGAAAAACCCGTCGACACGGGGATATTACTTCCGTTGTCGTCATTGTTCTTGTGATAGTTTGCACGGATTTTCAATGGTAGTATGATTTTACATGAGATGTCATCAATGTTATTATAACGCTACAATACATGTGACCTTATTATCAAAGCAAAACGAATTGGGGGAGTCCAATCTATCAGTTATTTGCTTGAAAAACAGAATGAAACAAAACCTCAAAATTTAAAAAAAAAAGTATTCACTGTGAAAAGTGATAATGTGTATACCTGTCATTTTGTCTAGGTTGGGACTGGCACTTAAAAGCGCCTTTTCTTGTGCATTTTCCGTCATTATAATATGAAACACTGCACCATTATCATGAGCCATAAGACACGCACATAACATGAAACGTGTGTGTATAAGAGTAATGACATCATCTTGATAGTAGCTCTTAATAAGCTTTACTGTTGTTTTGTTCTTTTCTCATCTTTTAAACATCGCATATAGAATTCATTTAATTTTTGTTTTATCGATTCTGCGTAAAAATGTATCCTCTGATAGCCAGTATATGTATGGGAACAAATATTTTCCACTAACATTACTTGACCATAATCACATCATTAATGCAATTACTTACTCATAAACAAGCATCCAATTGGTTAAGTTTTTATCTGAGCTATATATACCACACTTTGAAATGTGTCTGAAATAAATTAGGAAAGACATTTTTCTCTGTGTTTGCACTGACATTTCAATAGTTTAAGTCACAAAAATAAGACTGATTTATAATAGAATCTATATTATGATAATACATTATGTGTGTGTGGTGTGTGTGTGTGTGTGTGTGTGTATGTATAGGTATATATATCATATATGTGCAAACGTATACAATGTCTTTCTCTCTCTCTCTCTCTATATATATATATATATATATAATTATATATATATATATATATATATATATATATATATATATATATATATATATATATACATACATACATACACACACACATGACTGTAACCATTATTGTATGTATGATACAGGAATTGAACCTATGTTTCTATCTTTTTTCAATTTTTGTATGATACACAATACGTGTCTGTTGATGAGATGATGTTCGATCGCAATATTGTGTGTGTGTGTGTCTGTGTGTACTAAATGATTGATTTGTGCAAGTTTTAAGGTAATATCATAGGGCCTACGATATTGGACCTATTACATCACGACACATTATGCAATCTAGACAGGCAGGCAGATCCCGATGAAGGCCATGACAGACTGAAATCATTTCTTTCCAGTGTTCCACATCCTACAAGCTTGGCTTTTTAGTGGAACAATCTTTTCCGTCGTTATGATTACTTACTTTTTTTTTAGTACCATGACAAAGTGTTCATTTTTAAAAAATCTTTCGTGCATATACCTTATATTGTATTCGACAAACTGTATTATCAGATGAATGAAAGTCAAATTGACAATTTGTACTGCTTTGAATCATGTTTTCTTTTTCTTCTAAATAAATAAACTATTGAATTGAAAAAAAAAGAAGCTTTATTAAAGGGAAAAGCATGTAATGTGCACACTACCACTTTGTACACTTTTCCTATGATGAGCACGTTTAAAGACCCAGAAAGTTTGTATATATACATATATATATATATATATATATATATATATATATATATATATATATATATATATATATATATATATATACATATAAATATTCATCCATTCACTTATAATGTGAATTTTCTATCTGAACATTGCGGATAAATTTTGGAGGCCTTAATTTCTTGGAGAGCGTTTGACCCTTTTGTTTGTGTACCGGACCGGAGGGCCTAGGCAGATTTCTGTTCTGCTGAGAAAACTGCCCGACGTACTGAGCCGGTCAGAAGGTATCTCCTAGCCGACCAAACAAAGACCATCAATCGTTATTAAATTTTATGAGGAAAGTGACGAAACACATCTATTCGACGAAAAAAAAAAAGAAAAAAAAAAGGGGGGACCCAGCATAAATACTCACACCTGAGTGACACACGCCACAAAAACTGAAACAACGACAACAACATTATTGCGGAACACGGCGCCGGCGGAAGCAACGAGCTAGCTAGAGATTCATCCAATGCCAGACGCTCAGTCCCAGGTCTAAAGCGTGCGAAGCTATACCACCAGCAGTTGAAAAAGGTGACTCCTTTCATTTTTCGTGATTACCACGTCGACTTATCTAGAATTCATAGAGATATTACTGCGAGATTCTTGCTGATGTCTGTATTGATATTAATTTGCTCTATCGAAAGCAAGATATGCGCGCTGCGTTGATCGAAAAAATGGTCAGTTTTACGTAGCTAAGTCCCATCTATTGAAATATTTGTTGCAGATTAGCATCTCAGGTACCCTATTTGTTTAAACTTTACATGTAAATTAACGTTAGAGTAGTAGAATGTTCTATCGAAGAATGCTGGCGTAATGCCAGATCCATGTTACATGAGTAATGCTGATATATCTTTACGATTGGTTAATAACATGATTAACACGGTGCCATTTATTTGGACTACCACTGCACTGGCACTACCAGTGGCAGTGCATGGCAGTGGATCGTGGAGCTGGAGGTTCGTACTGGGTCTGTGGTCAGGTGGGGTTAAAATTATGTTATTTGACAATTGTTCTTGCCTAGAGAGTTAGACCACCCGCCATCTCAAGCTTAGATAATGATGTATGCATGTGCATATTCACTAGTCATGGGCCTAGGTTTTAGACTTCTAAACCTAGATTTTAGCTTTTAAAAATGTGGATTAGGGTTAACACGACACCACAGTCTGATAGAGATCTAGGGATCATGTAGACTTTGATGAGTCGGGTATCTGTCTACAGAAGAATACTAGATCTACTGTGCTGTAGTACTCAGTCCGTAGTAGAGTCTATTGTGAACAGTTGATTTTTAAGTACCATGGTCATGGAAATGCCTCAGAGTTTCACAACTGCAATTGATCTAATATTATTACAACCAAGGAAAAAGAGAACTCGGATCATTTGCAGAACATTCCCTTCCATTGTATAAGAGTTCATAAGACTTTTTTTTTTTTGTCATGGAACAACAACATGGTTTGAAGTGGCAATCCCAAATGCTACAGGAACTCTATTAAGCCATGTATATGTGGGCTATTTAGACACTTGAATATGTCTATCAGTATATCCTGAGTATTCAACAAGGGTTTGACTTTGATGTTAATGGATCATTAGAAAATAATCCCCAAATTAATTTGTGTCTACATTAATGCAATGTTGTAATTCTGTTTTTTACTGTCCAATGTTCCTCCAGAAAGTGAAGTTGCAGCCTGGACCTGTTGAAAAATAAAAGAAGAAAAGAAATGAGTGCTCTTCCATATTGGCACATCCTGCTTCTCCTACTGCCAGCTCATATAGTAGTAGGAGGGAGGCCAGGAGATAATCTTCCAAACATTGTCATCCTCTTTGCTGATGATGTGGGCTATGGTGACCTGGAGGTGTATGGCCATCCCACCTCTTCGACTCCAAACTTGAACAAGTTGGCGGAAGGTGGACTGGTCTTCACCCAGTTTTATGCAGGCTCCCCTGTGTGTAGCCCTTCAAGGCAAGTTAATTTTGCTCAGATCCATAGTTTGGTGAATCATTATCATTGTAACCCTTATTGTGCTTTCTTCACATCACTGCTTGGCCTATCTGCTGTAATGTATGTGACTCCAGGTGGAGCCCTCCACATAATGAGTAATAATGTGCCACTGCAAAGTACTGTGTAACAGGCTATGGCAATATACACACACACACACACACACATACAATTACACTGCAAGACACACTGGCTGCATGAGAGCCATAAGCAACATGGCTGAGCAAGAGAGTTGTTCTGAATAAAGTGCTACCCATTCGCCACCATGGTGTAACTGTCTTAGTATTGTCAACTTGCCTACCAAGCTAGCTAAGTTCCTATCACTATGCAACACAACTCATCTTGACATCTGTTGGCTCGCATCCCTTGCCAGTCAGCCAGCCATCCCTATCTAGTTACCCTCCAATGAATAGTCCATGCTAAAAATCATGATAGCTTTTTGTGTGTAGCTGTCCCATAATTTTGCCAATTGGGGTTTTGGGATGTGCATATATTGCACCCAAGAGGAGCATTTATTTGATAGTACAACAAGTATAGTAACTCTAATACCCCGTTTATACTAAGGAAAAAGCGGGTTCTGAAACCCCCTGTAGCCGCTTCGAGCAGGCTTTCAGCTCAGTATAAACAGACAGAATTCAGAAAAGGCGATCCGGTCGGGTCGGGTCCGGTCGGGTTCTGAAACCTCCTACAGGGGGAGGTTTCAGAACCCGCTATAGCAGGCTCGAGGAGGCTCGACAGCAGTATAAACGCTAGGGGGTTCGAAAAGCCGCTTTTTTGCCGACCCGGAAGTTATCACTGGAGATCATCGCGTGTTCATGATGTAAACAAGCAACTGCACCGGATCGCGAACCCACGTTGTTATAAATTCGCGCTCAGCAGTCACGTTTCCGCGCGAAAGTGATGCCACGAAAGGGCGCGCTGGTTTTCGGAGGGGAATTCGGTTACCATAGGAACGGAAGCCGTGACCCTGCTAAGACCCGCTCGGGCCTGCTTTCGCTCGCGCAGTATAAACAGACGAGAGCCCGCTTTTTCGTAGCGGGTTTTTGAACCTCCTCGAGGCGGCTCGAAAACCCGCTCGCAGTATAAACGGGGTATTAGATGATGTAGTAAGTTATGTCTGTGTAGCATGGGTCCCATGAAGGCTTATTTTCACATGCAGATAATTTAGTACCGTGGTATTTGGAGTTCTACAGTCCAGTACTGGTGCATCAGTAGAACATGCCCTACGCGCATACGTTGAAATGCTTGGCCTTTTCCTATTCGTCCCTCGCTGTGCGAATCTCTGCATACATAAAGCATAGGCACACTGTAAGCATTCGGTATAGTGGCACGGCCCGTCACTATACCACAGTTTTTGCACAATCACATGATGCAATCCAACCAATCACAAAGCAAATTTTACTCTACCTATTTACTGTATATGGGCTGTGATGCGAGAAAGGGGCCCTTAATGCTGTCGCGCACAAATGCCATAAAACGGCGTGCAGTTTGACAGAGAAATATGCCCTCAAAAAAGAAAATCAGCTAGCTACCTGCGCGCACATGCATTAATGCATCAAAAAGTTGCAGGATTTGGACGAAACATACTTTTTAAAATGTCAAAATTGGGAAAATTAAGAGTGAAATTTCAGAAAACGGTTTGCATTAATACTACAGAATTCATTCTACAATGTGGTGGTGAAAACTCAATTTCATTATTTTATGCCCTAAGGGCCCTTTTCTCCTGTTACGGCCGATATATACCATAATAACGGTACTTATATGCACATATAAACACAGACAAATACAAGTGTGTATATGTGTAGGTGGAAAAGGGCTGTGTAAGGTGTGCAAAGGTGTGCAATAGGAAAAAGTGCAAAGAATGAAAAAAAAAAAGTTAGTCATTTCCCTCACTGGATATTCAGGCCATGGGGTTGGATTGAAAAGAATAAAGTCAGAAAACATCAAGAACATTTTTTTTTTTTTGGTGGAAGTCTTGAAAGCATTCGCTTTCTTTAGTGGATTTTTCTTGTGCTTGTGTGTTCTACAAAAATTTTCACTTCTCATCTTCCTCTCTTCCCTAAATTGTCAAGAGCCTCTATAAAAAAAAAAAAAAATTAAACCTTTTGATCTGGAGTGTAAATGATTACTTATGAATTTTGTGACAGTGCGTTTCTTGTTATCGGGGATGAATACCTCAGAGATGACAACCAGTCTGTATCCGTGCTTCTTGTATTCATAATAGTTCAGAAGTTCACTGTTGTAACAAAATTGCTATTTTGTCCCTTCAAACTTTCAATATTAATATCATGGGTGAATATACTTTGGTGACAAAGGAATGCATATAGGCATTGCCCTGGTGAACTTTGCCAGAGTGTGTCCTATGATTTCACAAAGGGGTAGCAAGGTTTACCTCTGGACCATCCCCAAAGTTCACTCATCTGCTTTCCATCTGAGACCTCCTAGATCACTGGGTCCAAGTGACAGGAGCTGTGATACTCTACTTGCTTAGTAAGAAAAGCAAAATGTATTCACTTGCTTTTCTTTCTTTCTAGGGCTGCCATCCTGACTGGCCGCCAAGCTGTGAGATCTGGCAGTGCGTTTCTTGTTATCGGGGATGAATACCTCAGAGATGACAACCAGTCTGTATCCGTGCTTCTTGTATTCATAATAGTTCAGAAGTTCACTGTTGTAACAAAATTGCTATTTTGTCCCTTCAAACTTTCAATATTAATATCATGGGTGAATATACTTTGGTGACAAAGGAATGCATGTAGGCATTGCCCTGGTGAACTTTGCCAGAGTGTGTCCTATGATTTCACAAAGGGGTAGCAAGGTTTACCTCTGGACCATCCCCAAAGTTCGCTCATCTGCTTTCCATCTGAGACCTCCTAGATCACTGGGTCCAAGTGACAGGAGCTGTGATACTCTACTTGCTTAGTAAGAAAAGCAAAATGTATTCACTTGCTTTTCTTTCTTTCCAGGGCTGCCATCCTGACTGGCCGCCAAGCTGTGAGATCTGGCATCTACCCAGGGGTCCTCCTCCCAACCAGCACCGGGGGTTTACCTCTCAATGAGACCACCATAGCCGAGGTGCTCAAGACCAAAGGCTACAGCACGTCCATCGTCGGCAAGTGGCATCTGGGCGTTGGCAAGGACGGGATGTACCTACCGACACACCAGGGCTTCGATGAGTATCTGGGTGTGCCATACTCGCATGACATGTGCCCCTGTCACACTTGCTTCTACCCCAGTGATGCGTGTTGGAACACGTGTGACCTCAATTACACGGGCTGTCCACTCTTCCAAGACACCAACATCATAGAGCAGCCTGTCGACCTCCTGACACTAGACGAGAAATATGTGAGCCAGGCAAACTCGTTTATCGATAGAAATGCTGATGCCGGAAATCCCTTCTTCCTCTACTATGCCTTCCAGCACGCGCACCATCCCCAGTTCACAAGCCAGAAATTTCGGAACAGTACAGCAAGGGGCACATACGGGGACTCGCTGGCTGAGCTGGACTGGTGTGTGGGCAAGGTGTTGGCCCAGCTGAAGGCTAACGGTGTCCTGGAAAACACTCTCGTGCTCTTCACGTCTGATAATGGGTAAGTGTCTCTCACACTAAATGGAAATGTTTTCGTTTCAAGTATCTTATACTACAAGCAAAGAAAAGACAACACTTCTGCTCTTTCTTTTTTATCAGCCATAAAACTATTCTAAGTAAGGCATGATGCTGTATCTAAGAATACTGATGTAGGAATATTTGTCAGTGACAAAGGAGACTAGTTTGGTACATTTGCTTTCGATGTTGCCACTCTAGATCTCTTAAGAATGTGAGTGGAGTGTCAGTCTCATTCACTGACTTACACTGAAGATTTATGTGGAAAATTGTTTAGTTCCTGCTTCTGCAGAAAAAAAAAGAAGGAGGAGACCTTTTTCCCCAAAAATGGTAATCTGAAACATTTTCCAAAACAACTGGCCAATCCATTTTTCAAGATGGCAGCCAGTTTTTTGTTTGTTTTTTCAATGGCTCCAATGAATGGAAAAGTTGATTCATTAGTCTAAAATATCTAATAAAGAAAGGGAAAAAAAAGACAGATAGCATCAAGAATTGGAGCATACATGGATGCTGAACATGTGTTTTGTTTGTGTTTTTTCTTTTTCATTTTGCTTAATGTGACGCTTCCATGCAGACCCAGCCTCCGTAATGAGAACAGAGGGGGTAATGCAGGTCTTCTGAAGTGCGGCAAGGGGACCACGTACGAGGGAGGGCAGAGGGTTCCGGCCATCGCCTACTGGCCAGGCCGCATCAAGCCCGGCCGTACGATGGAACTTGCCAGCAATCTGGACTTCCTGCCCACGGTGGCCAATCTGGTAGGGGCAACACTGCCCTCTGTTGTCCTGGACGGGGTGGACATGGCTCCGATTCTCTTCGAAGACAATAAGGTATTATGAGTTTGAAGTGGTGAAGGTTTTTTGAAATACCCATGGTATGGATTGTATCATAGGCAAATGGAATGTCTGGAGACACACACCTAACTTTACACTCTATACTGTAGAACCAGAAATATTTGCTGCATGAAACTTTTGCGATTTGGAGCTGACGACCATTTTCATGGCATGAAACTTTCACAAGTTGCTATTGGCATTCAATGCATTGTGTAGACCAATGATTTTGCATGCATTTTATTTTTCAAACCTTGGCTCCCACCAGAATTCACTTAAGTTTCATAGATGCAAAACATTCTTGTTTTACAGTATACTGTCAGGAACTGATGATAGCCTGAGATGAAAGAAGTGGTGACTTCAGTTGCTGATGTTGGTGGAAATCAAAGTGATAGCATTGATAACAGCTGTGAGCATTGATGTCTTTCAGTCCAAGTTTGTGCAGTTATGTTCTACCCAATGAAAGGATAAGACTAGTGTATTACGTATGGTTAACAATTCTATGATATTCTATAGAGCATGCATATGTTCTATAGCACTTCCTGTCCATTCAGTAGAGATTAATGCAGAGGACCCCCTGCACAAGCATAGAGTGAATAAGATCAACAGAGTGCCCTTTGGATGTATAGGGAGCCCCCAACTGGCTAGTTTCAATGTTTGCCTTAATGTTGCACCGTTTATTCTATCAAAGTGAGATTTAGATGTTTCTGAACGGTGGAGACAAAAGTACCGCTCCCTCATTCTGCCATGCATAGAGACAAGTGCATGAAGAATGATGCTGATTTGATATTAAATGGGTGCTCAGGCCAACTCTTTCAAAAAGGAAAAAGAAAAAGAGGATAAAAATAAAATAGGTGCAAGTGTCAATGTTTTTGTCAGAACAATTCCTTGTGTAATAGTTGATCCTCTTAGACTAGCCTCGCTGAGTGTTTTCTCTGGTTTGCCTTTCATCACAGAGCAAACGGGAATCTTTCTTCTACTTCTTCACGGAGGCAAACCCCAAGTACGGTGTCTACGCGATCAGATACAGACAGTACAAAGCCCACTACTACACGCAGGGACAGATCAATTCGGACGACAAAAACCACGATGAAGACTGCAGGCCCTCCCACAAGCGGACCTTCCATGATCCTCCGCTGCTCTTCGACCTGGACCAGGACCCCAGTGAAAACTACAACCTCTCGTCAACGGACTACGAGGACGTCCTTGCGCGGATAAACGAGATCAAGACGGAGTACGAGCGCACCCTGGTGTGGGGCGAGTCTCAGACCAACAGAGCAGAGAGCACGTCGGTGGAGCCGTGCTGCAAGCAGGGTTGCTCTCCCTTCCCCGACTGCTGCCAGTGTCACAGGCTTCCTTTCTGGGAGAAGGCCCTCCCCAGATCTCACTGGACCAGGAACTCTAGTCTCCCATAGAGCCAGGTATCTCCCACTCATGGGCAGACTACTTTGTGAGGGGGTCTCAGGCGGAAATACGCTCAACAGAGTTTCTAACACTTCATCATCACCTTTAAATACAGCCAAGATAGGGAATATGTAATCTGTAGACCTTTTATGATTTCACTATCAGGATTGTTGTTGTTTTTTTAGAATGTTAGAAAGCACTCTATTGTCCCCTTGCCGGACTTAAAGATTGATGGTGATCTACACTATTGCAGCTGTTGTTTTGTTAGTGCCCTTTTATGAATTCCTGGAGATCCAAGTTTGTGGGAGGGCGGCAGTCATACAAGGGAGAGGCGTAAACATGAGGTATATTCGTGGCATTCCACCCCCATGTCACATGCGACACACTTATCTATGTTTAATCCACTCAGGATCACGATATTGATATGATGTTGCCATTTTTTTAATGCACAAAAATGTTGCTGTGAGCAGTGGTAAAGTTAAGTAAATTTGATGGACTAAAAGGAATGTAGCTAAAAGTGATGATGGTCTTCCAGAGAATGTGCAATAATTCTGTGTTCCAGCATGAACTTGCTAAAGTGTCTTTCGTAAATGCATGTGATGCCAGCGTCCATACAATCTCCTTGGTGTTATTACAGAAACTTTACATGGTGGAGTGCACCAAAAGCAATTTTTTTTCTCAAAAACTAGTGAAAATTATATGCAATATGTGCCATGAGAGGAATATATAGCTGTGAATTCAGTTGATATTCTGTATTATTTTCACATGTCATTAGCTCTCTTCACTTTCTCTCTCTGTATAGATAGGTCCAAACTGTTGTAGCTAATCTTTCATGTGCGTACTCATTTTACTTTAACTTGCCAAGCTTTTTCATCAGCACTCAGTAATCAATCCGAACTTGAAATAGTTGAAAAGTTAGCAAGCCTACTCGGGAGCAGTGATGTGCCTCAGCTCAGTCCAACAGGAAGGCCATGGTGACACAATAGGGATTAGGGGGATTAGATTATCTCTATTTATTGGCAGTTAGTTTCCAGACATCTGTGCCAATCGGCAAAGAAAGAACTCCAGTGTGCTTGCCAGTCAGTACCCAAAGCACTGTATACAAATAGTGAATGTTCAGGAGTGCGATGTTACAGGATTTCACACAGGGTTGAAAGATAGAGGTGCTCTATTCAACGAGATGAAGCCGAGTTGAATAGATCGCCTCATCTTTCAACGAGTGAGAAATCTTGTTCCATTGCACGAGTAAAGACCATACACTATTTGTTTTATACACCACCTCGGACATCAACAGATGTAGTGGACACAAATTCCTGAATTTGACACATAAATGGCAACCATTTTCATGATGATGGCAAATAGGTAGCTGCACGGTCGCAGTCAGGTTGAAGTTTTTTACAAAAGTGAGTGACAGAAGTATGCGCTTGCAAGCGGGCTTGTAATTGTTGAGTGCATGTGGCAAATGTTTGCTTATTGTGACATGCAATGGTAAACATGCGTTATCCATTTTTGCTCGAACAAAATTGCACGACTGACAGCCGCAGTGTGCAATGGTACTTTTAACTCAATGTCACGTGATGGGCAATCGACCAATCGCCCAATTGGATAGCTACATTTTTTTTAGATGTTGTATGATAAGGGTTGACACACTTGCACACACAGCTGTGACAACACAGTGCCTTTCAGTGCTTCTAAATCTTACAAACCAATCCCCAGTTTGCAATCCCAACCATTGAAACTAAACAAAATCAGTCGCTGTACAGCGAAAGGCAAAATTAGTCCAATCCCAAAATTATTTCATATCTCATGAATTCATAGAGCAAAACAGGAATTATTATTTTTTTATTTCAATAAATTTCCTATAAAGTAGAATTGCATATGCTCATCGTTGAATTTCTAAGTCATACTCAGTTGTCTGAAAATATGGTTTATTTACACTAGTACCACAAGAAAGCATTGCAGCCTGAGAATTCTCTATGTAGATTTCAAGTGTTTACTCCATGCAATGTTTTTCTCATCTTCAAGCATTAGATATGATTCTTTCATTAACAGTACTAATGAAGTGTAAGTGTGTGACTGTTACTTGTAGCCATATCTAAGTTCTAACTCATTTCTGCAAAACGCATACTAACCAGAGCACCACACAGATCAAACAAGCATTTACCAGGATCATCGAGTAGCTCCATCAATCTTAGGACTACCTGAAACCTCATTTTAGAGTACTGTGCAGGGGCGGATCCAGGAATTCCGTAAAGAGGGGACGTGTTTACAAAATTAAAGGGGGGGGGGGGGTGGGGCGCACGCACCCCTCCCCCCATTTTTTTAAAAAATTTCTTTTGTTTCAAAAAAAAATAAAGGGGGGATGTGCGCCGGTTGCGGTCCTCCCTGGATCCACCCCTGCTGTGTATGATTCAGCTAGAAATATAGATATGATAAGACATGCCACTAAATAATGGTAAAAAACATAACACAAAAACCAGAACCAAGAATCAGCATGTGATTGTCCTATCACACCAAAAGGCATGACCAAAAACAGACAAACAACTTATAAATATAAGGAAAGGGGAAAAAGGCTCGAACAGTTTAAATACTACCTCACTCGAATGTGCTTACAATGACAGATGTGTGAAGTTTTATTCATGTATTGTATACGCAGAATATTTAGCGAGGTTTTTATCTTTGCAAATTTCGTGAGTCAGGTGCTATTCGCGAAATTAAAGACACGCAAAAATAATGACTCTGATCCCGATATGAATGTGACGCACATGTATACATTTCTCCGTTCAATACAGTACTCCACAATCGCGAATTTAACCACTTGCAAAATTGTCGGGAAGTCCCCATTTACAAAAATTTAGACTCACTAAATATATTTTGTATACAGTATGCATGTTTGCATCATCTATCAAGGAGTCATAGGGAGCAATTGTCAGTTTTGCTGTGCAGTGGGTTTTTTTTTTTCTCCCTCTGAAACCTGACATTGGCCGTTTTGTAAGACTTCTGATTGCTTCAACTTGTAGCATGATATACTTGAAACTTTTAGGGAAAGCGTGTGTACACTGTGTATTTGTGAGCATTGACCGATTAGCTTGAGTGGCTTACTCGCGCTGGCCTGGTCAATCATTAATCATTAATGTGGCATTATTTTTTGTATAACATTTCCTGTATTTTGAACAAGTCAAGCAATGAAGTCAACGACTGTGAAAATGTCAGATCAAACTCTCTCATACATCATGTGATCCTTAAGATTTTTGTCTGTAATATACCAAGCTTCTGTTTCAGTTGCATTACATGAAGCATTACATATATCTAATAGAGTAATGTGCTTATCTGCATTTTATAGTTTTGCATGATCATCAACTCACCATTAAGTATTTTAACTTACAACAGATCAACTCCAGAGAGTTCCATTTCATTGCTCATGGTACATGATTTTTTTTTTAAGATATAGCAGTGGGCACTATAGGAAGGGGGATGTACACTAAAACTTTCTGATATCTTTGGAGAATAACAACCTCACAAGTATGATGCCAACTTGTTTATGCTAGGCTCAGTCATATTCTTGATTTTTAAGGCAATAATTCACACAAGAAGGAGATTTCTATACTTTTTGATCCCCCAAACTTTCTGTGCTCTTTAAAACCTTTTTTTTTTTTTTTTTTAAAAGAAGACTTGTCATAGAAATATGAGAAAAACAAAGTGTAGGTCATTGTATACGGGTTGTAGACGGTACCGATGGTAGCATTCAAGAACTGAGTCTTTTGTACAATGAAAGTGGGCAGAAAATGTATGTTAGGTGTATTTGTAGATTGTATGTGTGAAGAATGTAGGTGCTTTGATACATGATTTTGGGAAATTTGGGAAGATATTGTCTTGTTGTGATGGATACTAAAATATGCTCTTTAAATGCCATGGAGCATTTGACCTGTGTGTGTAGGCAATGTTACTGTGCAGTGGTGAACATGTACAGAAAAAAGTTGATTATATTTTGAAAATTATATATTCATTCTCTTTATGCTTTCATATGTAAATTGAAATCATTTTCATGAAACAGTCACTCTGATATATAATATAGAAACTAATCATACAGGTTCTATGGTGTCATTTACTGTATGCTTATACTACGTGTATATATGCATTTAGTGTGTATGACAGTGAACTCACTACACTATGGTACTGTTACATCGTTGTTCTGCTTCAGTACAGAAATTACCCTAGATTTGTTTTCTTTTGTTGATGCAAGCATTTGTTTTTGGTCATTATTGAATTATTTCCCATCTCCGTATTGATGCTAAAAACTCATATTTCCCGGAAATCTGCAATTCCTGTAAGCTTTAGTTTTTTGTAGGTTTGCATCAGATTTCTCTCTCTCTCTCTCTCTGCTCTTGTACATAATGTCTGCAATACATTGTATCAGCATAGCAACAATTAATGTAAAATTCTTACTGTATATTTTTTTGTGTGTGAGACTTGGAAAAAGGTCCTTTTGTGCATGTTACATGTACATATTTGTGTTACCGCAATGTACTGTTTATTTTTTTGAGAAAAATATACAAAAATAAAACTAAACTGAAATGGAATTTGGTTACTTCTCTTATAATACGGTGTATGGTACAAGTGTATATAGATACACTGTATTGCCACTTTAGAGGTGAATTTTAATACTTGACATTTCGCAGGAGTTTTCCAAAGAGATTATATTTTCCCAGACCGTACAGTGAAGAGGGAAAATATTGTCTGGAGGGGAAGATTAGCTCTCAAGTATTATACTACAGTAATAGAGGGAACAACATTTGTTTTATCACATGATCAATATAAATACACATCATTTCATTCTAGCCCCGTTTGGAGCCAACGAAATTCTGGAATTAGATGACCTGACATGACGTCACTGCTCACTTGCAATATAACTATTTCTATTCTCACTCTATTAGTCACATGATTGCATCACGACCAATCACTGACCAGTATTTATGATAATGTAGTTATTGTGGACTACAGGAAATTTGGTGGATCCTATAAAAAGTCATGGGTTTCAGAATCTTGAAATGAATGGGTCAGATGCAAAATTTTGTGAAATCAATTTAAAAGAAAAAAAAAATATTCATATAATGTCTAGCATTTTCCAAAATGTGGACAATAGAACCTATGCATAAATGACCCCCCCCCCCAAAAAAAAAATGTATGTATATATATATATATATATATATATATATATATATTATTTTACTTTATTTTATTTTATTTTTTTCATTTTATTTTATTTTTTATTTTATTATTATTATTATTATTATTTTTTTTTTTTTTTTTTTGGGGGGGGGGGGGGGGGGGGGGGGGTCATTATACAACTGTACTTGTATCAATGAAAACCACTGGTACTCCATATCCTGAAAGCAGTCATACTGAAAATTGCAGACTTCTATTTCTCCACCTTATGGCAGTACATGTACCCATGTATTCTCTGTTCAAAGTATAAAAAGCATTGAAAGACATATATATTTTTTTCCATCTAATGATATTGTGATTCTTACTATACATTACCGGATACTAAGAAATTAAGCAGGACACGTAGAGTACATTTTGTGATTAATTTTTTTTTTCTTGCATTTGATGCACCAATTTTAATCAAAGCTTTTCCGTAAAAATAGTATTTATACATAAATAGCAAAATCCTTGATATCAAACGTGCATACAACCGCTGAGAGTCAACGTAAAAACACATGTGGGACTTAGGGCAGATTGCAAACTCAGGTGTACTGGGGGGTTGTCAGAACATGCCTGTTTCCATCGGCAAAAAATATGATAAAATGGTGGGAAAAAAGACTCCCCTACACCGTGATGTGTGGTGTGTGCAACATTATTTGCAGTGAAATCTGGCTAAAAAAGAAGCTAAACTCTCAACACAAAAATAACCCATCAAATTTGCTGCTGTGTGGGACAATGAAGTGCCTATTTCTTATGCTAATTTCATTATATGACAATACATGCATAACTACAACTATTTTACCTAGCTCCCCTATGAAAACAAACTTCTTTTCTTCTTGAAACATGACAGGCTTCTCTGTTGAGAGAAAGTTTCATGTTAACTTTCAGCTCCTGTGACAGCTTAAATTTAGAACCGTTACTATGCGTACAGATTGACTCATTCCCAAACTAAAAGGAAACTGACATCAAAAACAAACAAGTTACATGAATGAGTCAAGAGAGCTGTACCTTCATGATACCTGTACTTCCTAAAACATTTGATTAATTGACAGCTTTAGTGAGTCTACCTGGCAGCTACGATGTTGGTTTACATACCTACACTCTGATGCGATGAATGATCACCTTGAAAAGCGGGATGGCTCGTACAGACAGAAAATGTACTGTGAGCCAAAGGACTCTAGACACTCAAAAATGATATTCAACTTCAGATTTTTCATATCACTTGTTTCCCTTCCTTAGCCTAGCACATGAGTCGATTCCACACTTTTATTCCAGTTTTGAAACGATGCCCAATCCAAAATTATCATGGAAGTTTGGCACATACTGCATAATGGTTCTGGGAAGAACAATAAAATATTGCATCCATCAGGACTTTTGACGAATACAATGTAATTGCTATTGGCCATGTAAGAAGTTCCAAATGCTGGGACTACAACAAGGAAATGATCACATTTTACAACAATTACACTCATAGTAAAAGAAGGTATGTAGGGAACTAGTACAGGTAATAAAACAAGAAGGTACACAAAACATGACATTCTGCACAATGCAGTATGCATTTTTACTATTAAATTAAACAAACTGTACATTTTCATTTTCCCAACAATTTGTTATCATTAATTCATTGGCTTTCGGGAATGAATTTGAAAACAATATTCATATATATGTATTTTTCCCCACATTCTGCCTTCCCTCTGCATCAATTAGAGTACTAGTATTCCACACTTGATTCATCCTCAGTTTTCATGATGTAAAAACAGAAACACACACAAGAAAATAAAACTAAAACTAACTGTCATAATTCACCAGAGATACCATTCACCAAACTATCTGTCCAGCCCCTCTACAGAATAGGTCCAAAGGAGCTAAGTTCAATGAGAGCTAAACCAGGCATGAAATCCTCCATTAATCTCTCTGTAAAGACACATCAATAAACCTCCTTATGATAAGATAATTGTTCACATATTCTGCCAACATTCTGACATTCTTTTTATACTATCTACCTCTACCAGTAAAAGTGCACCATGAAAGACCATAGATGTTTTGAATGCCCTAGTAGAGTAGTTTCATAATTAACTTGCCAATAGATGGCCATAAAAATGATAAAAAACCAAGAAGATCTCATTACATCTGATATGTCACATGACCTTAACACCAGCAGTCACTGGTTTATGTTGCTTTTGACAGCGTCAAGATCAATTTGAATGCAAGGACTTTTATTCAATTTGCAGCCAACAATTTCTATGTACGATAGAACATGGGCACACTACGTAGTAGAAATATGTCAGTATCCTGCAAATGACTACACGTCTCGAGAATAGTCCTACAGAGTTGATCATTAACCACTGTGCATCACATACACATAGGCCTACTGGTAACGCATTATCACTTCGCTTATCAAGATGCGGCCTTACAAGCAATGCACACAAGCTGACCTGCGTAACATAAACTTCAATTTCAACTGAAAATGTTCATCTTCGTCACATACATTGAAAACAGCTGTATGGCGACAGAAGAATCTGTCACTGTATACATTCATACTTGACAACCTTATTTTCTTAAATCTTTGTACATCTTGCTCTCTAAAGAAGTCCAGAGAGTACAATGAATGTGAAACTCTTGCACTGCAAAATGATCTATCTGTCTCAAGAAAGCTTTTATGAATGATGACTGCCAGTTTTCACATTTCTGCTCTTCAGTGTATTTTTCACATCACTAATATCTGCAATTGTTCCTTTTCCTGTTGTGAGTTCAAACTCCTTATACACCAATCTGGCAATCAATGGGAATTGCATGCATAATAACTCATGCAAAATTCCACCTTTTGTGCATAAAAACTTAAATTATTCAGCATAATGACATTTCATCGACGATGCATGTCACGCCACAATGGCAAACATAGAAACCAAATCAACAACCCATGGCAGTGAAAGGCTTTGGTAACTAATTGACCATGAGCTTGTAATAAACAGGAAGGGGTTGTACGCCTACATAGTGTTGGCCTGCAGATACACATATTGCGAGACCCTGCTCACGCCATTGAGTTGCCTTGGAAATGATCAATTTCAGAGGATGCCCTTCTTTCAAGAATGTATTCTCAATAAAACACAGCGTTGAGTTAGCCACTTAACCCTCCTTGCTTATTACAAGTCACATTAATGATTGGGGTGACATTATACATGACATACCATCGTGCCATTAATAAAAGAAAAACAAAGAGACAACATCAAGGACATAAATCAACAGTATACAACTCCAAGCCATGACATTCATTCAAACACTGATGGCAGTGCCTGGCAACAAACTACATGGCAAATTAAAGATGTTCATATATAACAAATACGATGGGAATAGCCGATTCAGCATTAAGATCAGATATAATCAAATAACCTCATTTGACAAATTTGTTTCGTCAGTCCCTCAGAACCCTGTCATTTGTTTTGGCTCCTGATATAACAAAACTTCTGGTCCTGAGCACCAAATCATTACCTTATTTCTTAAGATAACATCTGGCTTTGTCTTAGTAAACCAAGGATAGCAGCCAATGCAAACATGATGTGATTACAGAGTACTTCATTTTCAATGTTCCCACATAAGACTAGCCTGGGGCTGTTCTGTCTGTGGACTGTGTTTTCACCGCAACATTTTCTCAAATTCAAGACAGCGTGGGGACCACTGCGCTGTTACTCGTAAAGTTTGGCTGAAGGCCAGTTTAATGACTAGGCGATACAACATGCCCGTACATCAGCTGGAAATGGGTGGGCAGAACATGAGTCCCGCCATTTTGAGTTCCACTCCAGGCCATTTTCAGGAAGGACATCTATGACTTGAAGACAAGACAATAAATGCGACTTAGACACAAGTACAAACTGTCGTCCCCTTCATCATGTAATAACTGGATCACCAAAGGGAACACAAGTTTATCAGTTATAAAGTTGATCTCTGTCAGTGGTTGAATAATTTTACAATACAGTACTTGTACTAATAAGAAAAACAAACAAGGAGAAATCAGAATGTGACATAGAATGATAGACTGCCCAGTGCAATAGCATGAAATGGGATATAATGTCAGGAAAAGGGATGAAACCCTTTGATTCTGAATCAAAGCATAAAGCATTTGAAGAGTTGGAGCAACATTTCATTGTCAACATGCGAGTCAAGCATCAAATATGATTGCGAATGCTAAATTCATGCCACATTACCATAACATGTCAAAATTAACAAGATGAGATGCATGAAAGTTGGGAACAATAATATCAACAGAAAATATGTGACAACAATCATACACTTCCAACTAAGGTACAAACAGTTATCTTGCAAAGTTTAATGCATCAAATCATGACAATAAGGGTTGATTACACTGCCAACTCACCCCCCCCCCCCCATACCAAAAAAAAACCAAAAAAAACATGCGAAAGAAAACAAACATCCTGTTTTGGTATGTTCTTATGGGGGGGGGGGGGGGGGCTGAATATCACATACAGGGCAATTTGACAAACGATTTTAATGCACCAC
Organism: Diadema antillarum; assembly: GCF_040938485.1. NCBI lineage: Eukaryota > Metazoa > Echinodermata > Echinoidea > Diadematoida > Diadematidae > Diadema > Diadema antillarum. The sequence continues at coordinate 1,406,674 of NW_027271821.1, forward strand.
TGTTACAAGGCATCAACTACACGTGTTAAACTACAACATTCAAAACGAGATCCAATATAGAACTGTTCTTTGCAAAAGGCCACATCATCCTGTACACCTAGAGCGGGGCCTAGATCAGGCAGAGACAAAGTTGTCAGCAGAGAACATGTTATCAGAGACAATTACACATGTATCGTTGGATATTTCAAATAGTTCCGCATTTCATTTTCTTTCTAAAAATACAACACAAGACATACACAAAAACCTTCAAGATGTTATCTCGCAGAAAAAAAAATTGCAAAAACTGTTGAAATATAAATCTCTACATTTTTTCATCTTATGTTCATCAAGTTTGATACAATCTATTCAGCATATATGATCTCTGTTTATAAACAAAATATACCCGGTTTCATTTGGCTCGATTCTAATAGCTACAAATCACCACTAGACACACTTACTTTCTGCAGCCTGTTTTCGATATGCTTTTAAATTGAGTGACAACGACAAACATGCAGACAATACTATCACTTCACAGCATAGTGTAGCAAAAATAAATTTAAGTACAAAGTATGGAACCACGCAGCCACCCGTAATGTACTGAGCACAGGATACTCGAGTTATATGTCAGACTCTGTGAGTGTGACTGTGTGCATTTGTCACCATTGAGCAAATTTATCAACTTGTAACGCTCATCAGAGGATCGCTGATAATTGTGTTCGCATGCGACTGCAAAGGGGAGGCACTAAATAAGTCTCTTGTTGGTGATTGGCTGGTTGGCTTAAGGTCAAATGATGTCATTTCTCCTGTTTCAGCATCTACCCCTGCAGGACTGTACCTCTGCATCCTTACACACTACTGCCCGAGATATACACTTGACCACCTTGACTCAAATTGCTGCACTAATTTTATTAGTTAACACAAAAGTTTTAGACACCCTTTTATTTCCTCTGCCATTTCTGGTTATACACGGATAACTTCACATAATAATTGCTCCTTCGCATTTTGCTTGTTTGCTTGTTTGTCAAGGAGGGTTGCACCTCACTAACAAGCAACAGAGGGCCCAAAGCCCAAGTTGCCATCACAACAAATAAGATTACAGCGCCCCCAGTGGTGGTATATGTATAGCTATTTTCAATCCCTTTCATTAACGATGGAGCTGGCTCAATGAAATTTCCCCTTCTCCCTTGTTGCTGCAGTACAGCGCTACTATGATTCAAAACAACTCACACTTTGAGAGGAGGTAAGCCACTTCAAATAACTTGAGTTGAAAGTAATTCCCATTACAGATAATATAAAAGCCAGGATAATGATGAACACATTGTGTCTTTGTTTTTGTGGGAGGGGTGGGTTCTGTTTTTTGTTTTGTTTTGTTGTTTAACAGAGAATGCATACATCAACATTCTGAATCCGCTTCTCCTCCTGCTCAATTTCAGATAGGAGGGAAAGAATTAATACATGTACATGTCTTTCTTATTTAAGAATTACACATAACATAATATAATAATAATAATAATAATAATAATAATAATAATAATAATAATAATAATAATAATAATAATAATAATAATAATAATAATAATAATAATAATAATAATAATAATAATAATAATAATAATAATAATAATAATAATAATAATACATTACATTTGTAATGAGCTTAATACAATGTTTCTAAGTGCACAGACATAATGACTTCCACACATGGTTTTCTATTTCTTTTCTTTTTTTCTTCCAGATATCTGGAATGAACCGCTCTAAGCATATCCATCTCTCAAAGCACAGGATTTCTCTTTTGAAACAACAGAAATATCAGTACATGTATAACTTTCATTAATTTTGCAGTTTTTACCTGTACAAGAACATTCCATTTCTGTCTATTATGTACATATTTACAAATATATTGCATCTAAATCAACATCTGCCTTACGCTATAAAAAAAAAATAATAAATTGGCATACATGCAACCTTAAGTGAAATTCCGCTGATCTTTCACCCTCAGTTGTCCAAGAATATCTTCAATCCACATTTCTTTGCTAGGAGCATCTATTTCCTCGAGTGACATGAAATGATTTGCTTTTGATAATTTAATTGTGGCAGGACTTTACAACCAATCCCTGAATGAAAATTCTGAGGAAACACAAATATAGGTATATAATTCTAATCTACACCACCTGATATTGATATCATTGTATGATTAACATAAAATTGTATGATTACAATTTTTTGAAAATCGATCACTGCTGAAGCTTTGAGATTTCTGTTCTCTTTCCTCTCTTTCCTAAAAGAAGCTACCCCCCCCCCTCCACTTGAAAAAAAAACGAAGCAAACCAAAGAAAGAGACATTACTTGCTATTCGCAACACTTTCCAATCATTACCATGCACCCTTCACACATTCAAACACATGCATCATTTTGTACTGTAAAATTTACCTACTGCTCTACATGCTACATTTCATGCTACAGGTGGACAAAATTAGAATAATAATGATGATGACAACATAGCTTATTCGGTCTTTCGGTTGTGGTACACTAATCAAATCACATAACAGACCCACCCCCCACAAAAAAAAAAATGAACAAACAAAACACACAACCTTGTTGCTGTTTAAGTTTTTTGTTTTGTTTTTAGTTGTCCCTGAACAAATCTTCCCCCACTACCTTAACCACAACTTTCAAACCACATGACCATAACTCAAAACATTTTCTTGACAATTGTTATGGAGGAATGGTGCACTTTCAAACCATGTGACCTCACCCAGATAACAAATTCTTGACCACTATTACAGAGCAATAATCCGAAAATGGCCCCTGCTGTTTGTGAAAAAAAAAAGAAACACAAAAACAAAAGAATATGTAGTGCTAAGAGTCCTAATAAACAGAACTACCATGGTGGCCACTAGCAGGATTTACAGAGTTTTGCCATGGTAATTGCAACTAACGGACATATATTTCAAAAGAAGTGTTTTGTTTTGTTTGTTTTTGTTTTTTTAAGTTTCTGGCTAAAATCTGTCACCTTGCAGACACTTTCTTAATGCTCGTTTTAAGACCTATCCTCCCTGGAGTCTCTACTACCGAAAAGGGCAAACAACCCAGAAAAATATCAAACATATTGGGTAAGTACTTCTGCCTGCTCATCTGCACAATACAGCATCAAATGAAAAACACAGGATGACTGCTATTCATTCTAGCTTCCTGGTTACTGCTGCGTCTGAGTGCAGATGACATCATGTCCCATTTTAAACACAAAGCCAGCTACAATGGCATGTCTCCACAAGAACATTCACTATAGCAAATTTCCCTTGTCAATCATAAAATATAACTCCTGTATTGCTTTTGACATTATATTGCATTCCCCCTTTAGATGTAATTTTTACCGGAAAAGTCAATAATATTTGATTTCCTACTGATAGGGAAACAGTGCATTTGTCTTATCTTATGGGCAAACAGGGAAGTAAACATGTTGAACAATTCCGAAACTTTACTTTATAAAAGGTGGTTTAAATTTTGTCCCCGGTTTGTATGATTTCTGATTGTGCTTGAATGCCTGGACATAAATTAGGACCTTTTCGTCTTGCTAATGTTTTGAATTGATTCTATTGCAGGATGCTGCATCATTTTACCATCATTCCACACCAAACCATTTGCAATTGCACCAAGATGTCTTTTTGAGCACACTGATTGAAGCAACGGGAATGAAGTAGCAAACTATATTACTATCATTATCTCGGTTACAAGTGTTCAGCCAACATTACAGAAATGTTTTCTGCTGTAGCATGTGAAATGCTTCCCAGCTATACCTTTTATGAACTATGATTGATTTATGTAATTATTAGCTCCTTCAAACTTTATATCCTCATTATATTGCAAGATTTTCAGTTTAGAGTTGATTTATGCTATATGTTTATTAATCTGTTTGCTTTTCTTTAATTTTGATTAAACATCATACTGTTAAGCACAGCTGAGTGCCCATTCTTATAGAAACTGCGCAATATCAATTCACTCACATTTTATTTCCACATTATTTGAATTTTCAAGCAAGCGAATGTCATGTAAATCATCTTAGTAAATATCATATATTAACAATGACTCATGTAAAGCGTACGTATACCCCAACACAACTTGCGTAATGGCGTTGTGCTCGAGCATATCTCGCTTATCTGGCAATATCACTTCTACAGTGTAATATCGCATGGGTGCTGGTCCCGGCAAGGCTGGACAACTGATGAGGTGGGACTATGTCAGTATGCATCCGTGAAGGCAGCACATCAATTATCCTGCGTTGGTTGAGAAATCATCTCTGTGACACCGCTACAAAAATTCATTCACTGTTTCCAGAAAACAAGCTCCAAGTATTCCAGTATCAGTTTATACATTTTCTCCTTTAAAGCTCTGACATGTAAGCAATTTCATTACACCAAAATAAGTTAGTATCACATGACTACATTCAGCCAATCAGGAACAGATTTCAGACTAGCCCTGACTTATTTCTGAAAGTATGTATCTAGGCCAATGATGACGAAGTCTACATGAATAACCTCACTGAGCAAATAAGTATTGAATAACTCCTCAAAATCCCTTTAAAAAAGACAGTAAACCCAGTATGATTTGTATAAAGGTAAGTGCACAGAAATCATACACAGTAAACTATATTCAGGAAAAAAAGAGAAGATTTTTAAGGTCACAGGACATTGAAAACCCATGGTCTTTTGCTTCATCGTCACTTGTAATGAAATTAGTTGTTTATTTCTTTCTTTTTAAGGAGAGTATCCTTAAAATCTGTGTATGGGTGAGCAGTTTGAGTTATTCCTCTAATCACTTGACTGAACATGGTTATCTTGCCAGGCTTGCCACAATCACACAAAAACCCTGGTACTGTAAAACATGATATTTTTCTCGGCATGAAGTTTTTTCGCGAATTGGAGCCAACAGCCCTTTTCACAGCATGAAATTTTCGCAAAGTGCCTCTGGCATTCAATACATATAGAGTAGACAAGAACTTCCGCGCAAATTTTAATTTTGCAATTTCTTGGCTCTCGCAAAATTCACAAAATTAAAATGCATGCGAACATTCCTTGTTTTCCATTAGTTTACTCACACATCAAATCTAGGTAAGTCATTACATCTATCATAATCTAAATCATATCTATTTTGTCCGTTGCCCCCCATCCCCCACTCTCTCTCTCTCTTTCTCTTCTCTTCTATCCATCTATCTGTCTCTTCTTTTTTTTTAAACATAACACCTACATAACAAGCATAACACTGACCTTGATTAAAATAAAGACTTGACCCGCAGAAAAAAAAGAAAAGAAAAGAACACAGACGATGTCAAAAGCACAGAAAATGATGAAGCCCACATGTTCATCAGTCTTGCTGGTCAAAGTATACCATTTCAGTCTCTGCTTCCCGCCTGGTCTCGTCCTTCTCCTTCTCGTTCCTGTCTCCCCCCTGGCTCTGGGGGTCCCCCTGCTGGGCTGCCCGCTCCCTCTCCTCCTGCTCTTTGCGCAGTCGGATGTTGTAGGCGTTGCGGGGCAGCGGGTAGATGAAGCCCTCGTGCGGGTCCTGGTTCTCCTTCCGGTATTTCTCCAGGAGCTCCTGCATCTTCTGGCTGTCCTCCTCCGGCGAGTATTCGGGATACTTGAGTTTTATCTCTTGCTTGAACTGATGGCAGAAAGCATATATAGGGGACGAATCACAGTAAGCTCACAAATTCATCAGCTACAATAGATACTGGATAAAGGGATTTTGATCCAATATTCGATATGTCCAATTACATTTTACTTATAAGTTGGATATTCTGTAGAAAATCAGTGAGTACAAACTTGGTGACAAAGAGTACTGTATGTAATGATTAGTGTATAAGCAGTGACAATAATTGTTGCACGTATTGCCTTTGCACAGTATTATGGTACCCAAAACAGTTTGTTTATATATACATTTGCTCTGATTAAGTGGAATCAGAGCCACACCTGCAATGCACTTATTTTATTCTCTGGAGCCGAGTACAGCGAGGTAGTCACTTCATGGTGCAGACACGCTAAATCTGACCACATCAATGCCCTACTTCCCACCAGGATGGTGCCCATTATGTATACTACGTAGCAAGGAGCATTGTTGATAAAATGTCTTGACCAAGGATGCAAGTGTCATAGCAGGGCTAAATCTCCAAACTACCTCTTGCGCATGCAGTGTACAATGAACATATGCCCACTTTATCTGTCATAACCACTTATAGGTTAGTTAATCAGTAAATACAATGTGAAAGAGCATTTAGTGAGCCATTCTGACATTCACACCAGAGTTTTGATTTTACATGCTCCATGAGCATACATGGTGGAAACACTGTCACCATTTGTCAAGCAAGCGTTACTATAAATTCCACTGACTTGTAGCTTTTATCTAAAATGACTGAACTCCTTCACATTATAAATCACCTGAGACTTTGAAACTGATTAAATTGCTTGTTTGTGGGTGAGGCAAAATGATTCCTCGTCTGTTGCCTATCAGTCACGATTTGTGTCGCATCAGCAATGAAGGACTGGAAATCCAATCAGACTCACCTCTGCTAACCTAGAATACTCGTACTCTTGCAGCTGCCGCTGAAAGCCAAAGTTGGGGTGGGCCACCGAGCGCGAGGTCTTGACCGCTCTGAGACAGTCTTCCCACTTGTAGTCAGTGACGGTCATCATGTAAGCCACGGTCAGTGTCACGCTCCTGGACACTCCTGCAAGGCTAGTGTGTGAAATGACCAGACATAAGTCCCTAAAAGACATCATATGTCTTACACAATACCACATTTAAAAAAAACCATGACATACAGTATGTGTATAATACATTGTATGTAACACATAACCCTACTGACTTCATTTGGAACAATGATTTGTTAAAGTCCACAACAACCAAGATGGACTATGGTAGGATTGAATCAAAGAAAAATCAGGAGAATGGCTACAATCAATTATAAGAATGAGTTGCCTAAATTCAATGACTTTTAAGAAATCTCCGTTTTGTAACAAGTGACTAGCCTTGGAATTTTCTTGAATCCAAAATGCTAAAAAAAACACAACTGGGGCTCAAAAGTGATGTGCAAAAATTATGCAGTCACTCCTGAACTTAAACTTTGTGGCTGGCTATGTCTGTCTATGACCAAAATGATGAAAATTTGTAATAACTCTGTAATTCACTCAAGTTCTTCTTCGTCCTCACAGCAATGTGCTTAGTACTGGGATTTCTCAATCTTTGTTGGTGCTAGAAACAATGCTTACCAGTGTATGAGGACCCTCCCTCCGCTCAGTCTACATTCATGAATGAACTGGTTGCTCTCGGCAAAGAATTGGATTCTAAAATACAAAGGCAGAAACTATCAATTACCAACAGCATAATTACTGTTGAAAATAGTCACACTAGTTTTATTCTGTACAATGTTAATGAAATTGCAGAGAATTGATTGTACTTGTGAAGAAAGTGGTATACTGAGAATAAATCAAATCAAATCAAATCAAATCAAATCAAATCAAATCAAATCAAATCAAATCAAATTCAAAGCACATATCTGATATTTTCTCACAAATGAAGGGATTGTCTTCTCCATATCACAAACACAAGCATTCCGAATATGATGCTCATGACACTGATATACTCTAATGCCAATGACATTTTAAGAGACATGCATATATTCAGCTAATCATGTTTTCTTTCTCTGCATCTATGACAAAACATGACCATCTTTTCACAATATATGATATATTTGACAAGAATGTTCACTTACAAATTTTGTCCTGGTGCATCATCAGCACAAAAGCACAGATATTTCTTGTCCTGTGAAATGAAGAAAGATGACTGTCAGAGATTGCCCTCTTCATGATTGTTGCCTTAATATTTCTAATTTCCAAATTCTCTTCAGTCAATCAAGGATGTGAGACTTAATAAGTTTACTTCCTGCACCTGTTGTCACGACAACATATCTTGTCTGAAATACACTGACTGTCAGAAAGTCAACATTGCATAATAATGATTGCTTCTTTTGGGCTTCTTGTTATAAATGAGTGCCCACCCAAACTTGCACTAACATCTCTCTCTGATCTTTCATAGACATAGAACAAGTTTATTCACATTCTAAACATAAATATGCACTGATGCCATTGTTGGTAATGTCATTTACCAACTTAACACCATTCATTCTTCACAACATTCATTCTTCTTCTTCATGATAACATCACAGTGAAATAATGCTGCATACTCAAATATTTACAGGTAGTCTTACAGTGTTTCCTTTAATATCAACCCATCGAGGACAAGTCCCGAGTATACTGGGGCAGGCTATGGGAAATGTGTGTTATAGCAAAATCAGTCTGTCCACAACGGGTTAAGAGAGAACTACTGATGTGATTTGTAGTGTAATGTAAAAAAGTTACCACCCTTTCTTTTTTTCTTCAGTGCAGAAAAGTACATTAGACTGAAAAGGGCCATTGTACCAGGTATTCAAGTTGATTAATTTATCATTACCAAAATTATTCACTTGCTGTATTCAAATTTCCACAACATGTTTTTTTTTTCCTTACTGCAGATGTAATTTAGATATTCATATTAAAAAGACATCACATTAAATTAATAACATGAATTGAATTGATAAGCATTAGAACAGCTCATACAATAGTATACAAAAAACATACAAAAAGTTTCTCAATATGATGAATATAACCTCTGAAATATTATCCAGTGGTAAATAATTTCTGAAAGTATTCCTTATCTTGTAGCTAATGAGGGCAAAGGACATATCTGCCCTACTTTGGCAAAAGGAAGCAAGTGACATCAAGTACAAATGCAACAAATGAAGAAAATATGTTTTGGGGTAGGCCCTTCATCATGGAAATTTGTGATGAGAAATAATGTCGGTATTCATGCAAGTCATATGGTGATGCATTTACGAATGTATGACAATTTGAAGAATTTTGATATTCCCATAGAAACTCATTATTGTGTAACTTGCTTCCTTTTGCCAAAGTATTGTAGATTTGTAGCAAACATGAAAAATCTGGAAAAAGGAAGCATGTGACAATCATATCGTGAGTATGTTACTTGCTTCCTTTTGCCAAAGTATTATAGATTTGTAGCAAACATAAAAATTGGCAAAAGGAAGCAAGTGACAATCATATCATAAGAATGTTACTTGCTCCCTTTTGCAAAAGTATTTTATATTGTGTGTAAATATAAATGATTTGGCAAAGGGAAGCAAGTGACAATCATGAGGTTGTAACTTGCTTCCCTTTGCCATTTTTTTTTTCATGCAATGTTGTGCACAATGCTTCCTTTTGCCACCCAAATATCTCAGAAATGGGCCAAAATTGTAACTTTTGGATTTTTCAGTTCAATACAGCATGCCTCAAATATGCAAAATCAAATTAAAAAGTCAATATCAATAAAAATGTCACTTGCTTCCTTTTGCCAAAGTAAGGTAGATAAGTACAGACAGGTATTTGTTCAGTTATAAACAAAAAAGTGAAAAAGCTATACTCACAGGCCTGAGTGGCTTGGCATTGTCATGAATAGAAATAATATGGGTGATTTTGTTGTTATCCAGCTGGGTGTCATCTTTAGAATCTGGCAAACAAGAAAACGCACACAAAAAGGAGTCACAATATGCAATGTAATTACACACTTTACTGATATGCCTTCACATAAACATTCACAGAAACAATCATTGTATTAGCTATGGCCAAACTGAGCTGTACCATTTTGGCTTAAGTGAGCATTTCTTGGTATGGGCTCAACATGACTTAAAAAAAGAAAAAGTTACGAGCCAGTTTGATGTTTTATATACATGTGCATGAGAGGAAAATCTTTTTTTTTTTTTTGCACTGATTTCATTTTAGAATTTCATAAGTATTTCTTTTTAGACACCAAATTATCCTTGTACATGCATCTCACCTCCTGGAGCCAACTCACTGAGATTTTAGTATTTTTATGATTGACAATGATTTTTGACCTTTGGTAGTATGAATCAATATCTAATCAGTATACCTGCGTACAGTAATAAGCCAGATCTCTGCATTTTAAATATTGCCAAAACAAGAACCTTATATGCAATGTCTCACCTCTAAAGTTTCCAACAAAGATACCGCTCAACACCTGTATGAAAAAAACATAAACAACAATGAAAACAGCTTATCACACAAAGCTCGTTTTCTCAGAATGCATAAGTAATATTTTCTCTAAGTATACAATATCTGCAGCATGGAATCCGAAGCTGTCAATACAGAGGATACGACAACTGATAATAAAGAAGAGTGTCACAACATCCAACTGATGCACAACCAAAAGCAGACCCTCTATTATGGGAGATAAAGCTGAAGTGACTATTACTTGCTGGGTCAACAAAAGACAGAAAAAGCAGAACATAATGTTGAAGTAATTCATGTCAAATTTTCTCATCTTTCTATACATCAGCTTCATGAATAATAACATACACATCTTACTCACAACATATAAAAGAAACTAAAAATGTTGCTATGGCTACTGGCAGATATGGCTCCATTATATCACATTTATTCCTCCAATAGGTCTACTTTATACAGTACACCTTGCAAACTTGAGATTTATGACAGTTTCTTATGATTGTCAAATAATGATCTGGTAAATATATACACGTGTACCAATTTATAGACCCTACATTCACCAATATTCAATACACAGTACTATATGAGCCAATTTCAAATTATGGAAAATAATTTTATAGGCCCTATTACAATTTTAGCATTTTACTTAGAACTATAAATATAGTGTATGACCCAATTAATGGCCCAAATCTTTGTCTACTGTTCAAATCACTGTGTGGTAAGACATGTATATATTTTGTAACAGCTACATTGTAACTACAACAAGTTTCATTCATTCCAGTATTTCCAGTCCAGCAGTCACACTTTTACTCAATTAAATCCCATAATTTTAATACACTCAAATGCAGAAGCAATTTATCTTAGTCTATATCAGTCCGGGAAACCCGCTCATGAGGACCGCCCCCGCATACGAGGATGGTCCCTCCTCATGAGGACCTCCCCCCGCCTCATGAGGCCCCCCGGGGAACGCCCACGATTCCGCCGTTTGGGCGCTTTTTCTGGAATCATCCCGCGACGCGACGTACGTCGCATCACATCACGCATCCAGCACATACCAGACTGGTATGTGCTGGATGCGTGATGTGATGCGACGTGTACGTCGCGTCGCGGGATGATTCCAGAGAAAGCGCCCAAACGGTAAGCGGGCGGCGGAATCGTGGACGGAATTGACGAAGAAAGTGAACTCGTCATACGTACAAAGTGATTATTTTGCTAACAAACTGGAGTATGTCATCTACCCACCTACTCTATCAGTGTGGACTAGTAATTTGGAATATATGGACAATATCAGGTTAGTACTGATTTAATTTTTCTCGTTACGAATTTGTGTAAAAAGATGTCAGACTTCAGCTTCACGAGGCTGATTCGTGCGCGGAGAGGTGAGAGCCGCAGAAAAAAGCATCGAAAATATTTAGTCGGATCAGGCCGCTAGGTGCGGCAGTCTTGCATTGTGCGAACGCGCTGGCGCCCGTGTTTTGATGGGCGCTCTGCATCGGTTGATTAAAACTCGATTTTTGAAAAAAAAAACAGACAGGATTTTTTCTTCTTTTCATCATGGATAGTGGACATGTGTGTGTAACAAAAAATCACCGTGCAAAGTTGCGACAATTTATACGTCAGATGTGAGATGAATAAGAAGTGAATGGGGGGGCCTCATGAGGCGTTCCCCGGGGGGCCTCATGAGGCGGGGGGAGGTCCTCATGAGGAGGGACCATCCTCGTACGCGGGGGCGGTCCTCATGAGCGGGTTTCCCGGACTGATATATTAATTATTATTAGCCAGTAGGACTCCTTTTCTTCTTACATATTAAACAATGAGACCCTTTAGAGCTAGGCTGGATAAACGGTAAATAACATCATACGCCATTCACTTCAACACATCTGTGTTTTACATTATTCACGCGCACTATACAACCCGTGCATAAGATCCTCTCGCTCGGTTTCTGTTCTCCAATTCACTCGCAAAGCAAGCACGATATTCCGCTGCACACACATTATAACGAGTGGGACTGCGCTGCGAATGACAGAATGTTGACGACAATATACTCGGACAGGAGGTTATTAATTGACAATGACTCATTCTGCAAAGTGGACACAAAATTCCACGCTGATTGCATCGCACATAATTGTATGAATTTCATGCCAGAGTAATACATGAACATATCATTACCTCGCTCATTCCATTCCCCATGTCGGATCTACAGCCTTCAGGCTAGGCCTCGGTTGACAAGATCTGTCTTATAGAAGATAGGCTCAGCTGTTGTTAGTGTTTTTGCTCGGTTGCGTCTACTCCGGTTCGGATACGAATTACGATCGTTCGACGCGACGCGACGCGACGTAATCAAAACCGATCAAAACGGAGTATCATTATTGGTGATCCTGCATCACAAAACCAACAAAAGTCACCAGATATAGATTTTTCCTTAAGTACAGATTCCAAAAGAGCAGACTTTAAGCTTTAAAATGATGTAGGCCTATAACTGAATTTAGATGGACTCCCTTCAAAATTAAAAAGAAAACACAAAATTATACTGTTATAGCTGGAAAAGTGTTTACTAAGAATTCATTAGAGGCTTTATTAAAAGTATAGGGTCTATAATAATGGAAAATGACATTATTTTGAATTAACGAGTTAATGATAATGACCATCTCTTAGGATGGACATGTCGACATAATATGATAGTCCGAATTAATTTCTTTGTATATTTGAACCCCTCAGGTCCACAATCCATGCCGACTATCAACGTATGTGCCGGTGATGTGCATGTGTGATGGGTTCGCTCTCATTGCGTCCAAACACCGCAGAAATGGATTCTTACAGTGATGGTATACGGTTGAAGTGCGAATTCAGCTTTTGACTTTTTGCAGGTAAATGGCGTATTCATTACGGCACCTCAGATTTGTACTCATTGGAACCTATGATAAGGACGTCACATATCCCGAATACTCAATACAATAATATAGGTTATGCATACCATAAATGACACTCAATACTTCTAATCGTTGGAAATACCGATAAAGTAACTCTTTCAGTAAACAGATAGCACATCGATCCTTTAAACGCTATTTTTTTCCTCTTTTGGCGCGGTTGTGATGCTTAGCAAGTCGATATAACTAAAACACATTATTTGGCACACACTAAAGAGTTATTTTTAAAGTTGCAATTATTGGATATCTAGTATTAATGAATTTCAGATTGCTTCTTTTATGTTTTCCTTCACCGAAGAGTTATTACCTTATGCTTTTAATGATTATTTCATTTATAATTTTGATGTGAATATGTTTGTTACTAGAAATTCCCATAAAATGTATATTCCTTTTTATAGATATAAATTCTCAAGAACAGTGATTTCTTATAAAGGTCCTGTACTTTGGAATAATATGTTAGATAAGTTCAAACAGTGTTCCGCTTTAAGTGATTTTAAAAGGAAGTATAAATTTTATTTATTAAAGAAAAAATAATATGCAATATATTATGAGGTATCTTTAAGGTTTGTTGATTGCCTGTTGTTTGTTCATGTATTGTTTGTTATTGTTGTAGCTCATTAGCTTGTTTGTATTTGTCTTTTGAGTTTAGTACATGTAAATCTTGTCATTGCTTCTATCTTATTCTTGCCATGGTCTTTACTGTCTTTCTTTTTGTCTCCGTTTATGTTCTGTGATTTAAGCACAAATTTTAAAATGCAAACTTGTAAGATGCAGACCATCAAGGGTTTGACCTTTGACAGGCCAATGGCCTTTTGTCATTCCCACACCTCTGCTGCAGATCTTACCGTTTTTACTGTGTTTATACTTCACTGTAACTGTCCTTGTACTGCTTATGCTTTGTTTTGTGTATATTTCTGTGTTCTGTTCTGTACATTTTATACATACATGTATGTCTATCATTGTGTGTGTGGTTTTTTTTTTTTTTTTTTTTTTTTTTGGAAAGATGTGAAATAAATTGAATTTAATTGAATTGATATGGAGAACGGCCCGGGGCCTCCGAGATTGATCGGTTACACTGAAAATCGGTTACAACGAAGTAAAAATGCAGGCCTTAACATAATCCCCTTTATGCTTTTTTTTTTAATAGGAAATTTCATAACAAATGAAAACTCCCCGTCCCGAGGAGTGAGAAGGTGAGATACGACTATTGGACATGAAATTTTGTCTTAATTCTTGCCTTCTCAGTTTCAAAAAGTCGAGAAGACGATCCGAACTCATAACCTATACCTTCTCTCGTTCTCGAACCAGAAAAAGGCTTCAAGGACAGGGGCGTCACCAGCTTTTTTTCAAGGGGGGTGCGTTTTGACACTAAATGTTTACGAGATTTTTTTGACAGACATTTGGAAAATAGGAAGCTCTCAATCCCTAGACTTTTACTGTTTTTTGAGGGAAACCAAGCGGGGAAAGGGCACCGACGCGCCGGTAGCTAGGATTTCATCTTATAGGGGGGGGGGGGGGGGGGGGGGGGTAGTATGCGAGGGAGCGAGCAAGGGTGGGGGGAGGGTGTGGAAGTGCCGGAGAGGGTTGTACCCCTTATAAATGGATTATGGAATGACGGTGTGAAACGACAAATTACTGGCAGCGATATCAGGAGAATGGCATCACGACTACATGCGAGCGAGCGGAGCGAGCGAGCTTGAAAAATTTGACATTTTACAGTTCCAAAACTGCCGTTTGTAGCCATATTTTTTGCTTTGTAAATTAAGGGGGGCGCACCGGGCGCAACTGCTGGCAATTACTGGCAGCAACATCAGGTGAATGGCATAATAATTAAATGCGAGCGAGCAAAGAGAGCGAGCTTGGAAATTTTGACATTTTACAGTCCAAAAACTGCCATTTGGAGCCATATTTTTTCGCTTTGGAAATAAAGGAGGGGTGGGGGCGCAACGGGCGCAACTGCCGTTAATTATTGGCAGCAACATCAGGAGAATTGCATAACAATTAAATGCGAGCGAGCGAGCGAGCGAGCGAGCTTGAAAATTTTGACATTTTACAGTCCAAAAACTGCCGTTTGTAGCCATACTTTTTTTACTTTGGAAATTAAGGGGGTGGGGGTCGCACCGGGCGAAACTGCTGGCAATTACTGGCAGCAACATCAGGGGAATGGCATAACAATTAAATGCGAGCGAGCGAAGAGAGCGAGCTTGGAAATTTTGACATTTTACAGTCCAAAAACTGCCATTTGGAGCCATATTTTTTCGCTTTGGAGATAAAGGAGGTGGGGGCGCAACGTGCGCAACTGCCGGTAATTAGTGGCAGCAACATCGGGAGAATTGCATAACAATTAAATGCGAGCGAGTGAGCGAGCGAGCTTGAAAATTTTGACATTTTACAGTCCCAAAACTGCATTTTGTAGCCGTATCTTTTTTTTTTGCTTTGGAAATTAAGGGGGGGGCGCACCGGGCGCATCTTACTGCTGGCAATTACTGGCAGCAACATCCAGGTGCAGAGCTACCAAGTCTCACGCATTCTGCGTGAGACTCAAGCATTTAGGGTCTGTCTCACGATCTCACGCATGGCACCCATTTTTCTCACGCATCTGGTGATAGTTGCAATTGAAGGTATATTTCCCTTTTGCCTTTCAAAATTAGTAAAAAATATTCACTTAAGTATGCGCCAGATCGCATCATTAAGAGCTAACAATTTAAAAAAGCTCCCTACCATGGGAGGGGGACACCCTCCTCGTTCGCGTGCGCATGCGCACGAGCGTCGAGAAGCCGAGTCATAAAAATCTCACTCATAAAAGTTTTTTGAACTTGACATCTCTGCAGGTGAATTGCATAACAATAAAATGCGAGCGTGCGAAGAGAGCGAGCTTGAAAATTTTACATTTTACAGTCCCCAAACTGCCGTTCTTAGCCATATTTTTTCATTTTGGAAGTTAAGGGGGGGGGGCGCACCGGGCGCACCTGCAGGCAATTACTGGCAGCAACATCAGAAGAATGGCATAAAGATTAAATGCGAGCGAACGGAGCGAGCGATCTTGAAAATTTTGACATTTTACAGTCCCCAAATTGCCGTTTGTAGCTATATTTTTTTGCTTTGGAAATTAAGGGGGGGGGGCGCACCAGGCGCAACTGCCGGCAATTACTGGCAGCAACTTCAGGAAAAAATACGACTAATGCGAGCGAGAGGAACGAGCGAGCTTGAAAATTTTGACATTTTACTGTCCAAAAACTGCCGTTTGAAGCTATATTATTTTTTTTTCGCTTTGGAAATTAAAGGGGGGGGGGGGGACGCCCGGTGAGCCCGGTGCGCCCCTCTCCCTGGATCCGCCACTGGTAGTCAAGGGTGTGGGTTTATGTTCATGACTGGGGGAGGTATGACCAGCGAGGTGGCGTCGAAGTGACCAAGCGGGGAAAGGATGTCCAAAATCTGCACTTTTTTAGAGCATCCCGTAAACTAATCACTGCTAATTGTGCGTGTTTGTTTGTATGTGTGTCTTATATGTACAAGGAAAAGTTAGGAATTAGCCCAGGGCAAGTCTTTTTATTGGCAATGCAAGACATTTTTACATAGACTAGTATGTATAAAGCAACACTGCAAAATCAATGATCTAGCTTTGATATAACGAAGAGTAAGGTACAAAAGTATACACTCTACATCACATTGCGCAACATTGTAGCGACTCTTCGTTCGGATGTACCGAGTACACTGCGCACATCCTGCTTATAATTATGCAGAATGCCAACCAGGAATCACGCTGAATCACAATCTTTTGTCGGGTCCGGACTTTTTGAACAATGTTTCACACTATATACCTATCTAATTATGGTTAAAAGGAATCATAGAAAAATATCTTATTTCTTGATCACCCTTTCATTCGAAAGCAGTTTACTAACACTTGAATCACTATTTCGGTAAGTCTTTTTTTTTGCCAGCGGATTGGGAGGGGGGCGCACCCCCATCCGTAGTTACGCCACTGCTTTTGGGTGAACTAATTGGACAGATTTCTTGAATTCTAACAAAAAAGCAAGAAAATCTTTTCATTGAGGGAATTATTATTATGTGGGATGGGGCAAACGTGTACAAGTGCTCCGTATCGTACGGATGTACAGTACGGTCGATAAATAGTAAACACTGTAGAATACTAATAGATATGTACAAAATCAGTGCTGCCAGGTGACCAGGGGTGCGAATTATTATTATTATTTGTGTGTGTGTGTGTGTGTGTGTGTGTGTGTGTGTGTGTGTCCCTGGTGCAAAATATAAAAACAAATTAGAAAAGAGTAATTATTTAGCGTCCGGCGTTGAGGTCGCTCGCAGACTGATTTTTTTTTTTTTTTTTTTAATAGATCTGAAGGGGGGGTGCGTTCGCACCCAACGCACCCCCCCTGGTGACGCCCATGAAGGAGAAGGTGTGATGCGCTTCTCCGTTTTGCGTTCTCGGGATGGAAAAGGTCGAGAAGGAGAGGAATTTCAAGTTCAAGTTCAAATTTATTTCGTTTTTCCACATTAAAATAGTAAAAGTAAAATTCACTTTCTTTAATGGCAGAAGTAATGCGTGTAGGCCTAAATGTGTACAGAGAAAACAACAATAATTGAAAACGTACAGTAGCGATACATTGCAACAAACAAACAAACTAAACATGAGACAAGACTGGGACAGCAACAAGACTACAATGTTGTAAAAAAAAAGAACTGACTTGACGACATGACAGGAAATAAGACTGGTGATAGCATGACGAAGATGTAACAAAATAAGTGGGACGATGCGATAGAGGCAACCATCCTTGGATGTTTGAGAAAGAAAAAGAAAAAAAATAAAGAATCATTTTTCGTCGTCTCGGTGGCACTTACACTATACCACAGGTCTTTATTATGCCCAAGTCATTTCAAACCTAAAATTCAGCAAAATGAATTTTATTTTGGCTGTAATATTTGAGAGGTTTTTTTTCAATGTTATATGTAGTTTCGCAACACTTCACAAAAGAAGAAAACGTACTATGAAAGATGTTATCTCCACCAAAACTGCCCCTTTCAAAGTCTATACTTAGGCCTATTAAACATGAAGGATGAGGAGGAGGAGGTATAAGAAGATTACGAGGGGGGCGGAGAATGAGGTGGACGACCTAGAAGGAGAAGAAATAAAAGTAGATGATGAAGAAGAGGAGGAGGAGGTGGTGGTGGTGGAGGGGAGGGGTGTAATTATGAGAAATAAGAGGGTGGCCTACTCCAGTAAGATGGGAATTCATGGAGAGAGAACGAATCAGGAAGGAGAATATGGGAGGGAAATGGGGGAGGAGTCAGAGAATGGGAGGAGGAGAAAGGGGGGGGGGGGTCACACTCACTCCGTCCAGGGAGGTTCACCTCCCTGCTCAGTCACAGGGCCAGGGACACACACACACAGACAGCAAATGCAAAAGGGGTGGAGTGTGGGGACCAGCTTACGTTCGTCACCTCTTCCCGCGAGCTGGTCAGTGCAAGATCACAGGGATATTTGCCTACACTGTCATCGCCCCCCACCCCCCCCCCCCCCCCCATCCCCGCCCCCTTTTGTTTTTTGTCGGCAGGCGTAGTAGTGCATAGATCAAAGTCACCGAACCGGAGTAGCACGTTACAACCACAGAACTCTTTGTTCTGTGGTTACAACGCATGAGGTATTCTCGGCAGGCAAGTCGGAGTATACGTGGAGCGTAGATCGAAGTCGCCGAGGAAGTATGGCTGCTGCAAGGAAATGTTTGATAGCTGGAACCAGAATGCTACGGCTGATGTCGTCGTCCAGAGGAGGTGTCGGAGCCTTGTGGAATCGGCAGCCGCTCTTCCGATCACTGAGCTCGTCCGGGCCAGTGCTCGTTCGCCGAACCTCGGTCGTCGACAAGTTCAACGAGCCCTTGTCGGGGTTGGAAGTGCCTAGGGCTGGTGGCATCGCCACAATGATGCGGCTTCCATACCAGAAGACTACCGAAAGTATGCAGGTTATGTTTTTGCTATCGATTTTTTTTTTTTTTTTTGGGGGGGGGGGGGGGGGGGTGCCGGGTAGGATATAGATTATACAGACATTTAATATTTATCTAGGTCAGCAGGTGCCAATTAAAAAACAGAGGGCTAAATGCAAGGATCTTGCTGGTTTGTTTATCTAGACTACCTATAAACTGTGCAGTAACTTTATTAAATTATTATCTACTAGCAGCACCCGTGGAAATCCACGGGTCTGAGGGGTTTTACTCTTTTTTTTTCCCTCTCATATATACGATTTTACACATTTTTATTGATGAAATAAAAAGAACAGTTACTTGTGCTCTCTTCTACTCATGACCACCATCCCCTCACACACATTTTCACCCTCGCAGAACAAACAAACAAACAAACATTCAGGGAAAAATCACCAAAAAACGCTTGATGAGATTCTCCGAAAGTTCTGCCCACAGATTCTTCCCGTCTGAACGGGGAGATGCTATTGACACTGCATGACTTTGATATTAATTATACCCCCTGTTCTTGCATCCATGCAGGCACCCGAGCGAATCCGCGGCTGGTCTCAAGGCATCGCATTTTTTTTTTTCATTCCTATTTCTTTTCCCACGTTATGAGAGAAAAATATAATATTTTCGTCTTCAATCGCTCCCTCCTTTTTGTTTTTAATCACCAAAACTTGGTTCGATGTATCAGAGAACCATCCGTTTATATACTTCAGACTAAACACCATCATTATTATTATCATATTGTTATCATTATTATGCTCCTACTGTTATATTATTATTGTGATCATATAGTCATTAGGCTTTATAAGTATAAGAAACCCGTGGAAATCTACGGGTCTCAGGGCTTCATATTCTTCCTTTAATATTTCTTCAACCACGTTATGACAGAAGAAATACACAAAGATTATTTTTGTCTTCATTTGCTCCCTCATTTCTGTTTTCATAATCAAAACTTGGGTTGATGGATCTAGAACCGCCTGTTTATCTCATTGATACTGTTTATTGTTTTTACTATCATTATAATCATTGATTATGATTATGATTATTACCATTATTATTATTTTCAGGGAGGGGAGATCATAGTCATTCGGTTTCATTGCTATTTTATATAATTCATTGACATGGGGATGACTCAAGGGAATTCAGAAAAAAAGTTTATCGGTCAAGGATAGTGAATCTTTTTGTCCGTCATGTCAAGGTTACTCTCAAGGTTACTTATTTCAAATAGCTTCGTTATCATTGATATTTATTTTTAAACATTAAAACAATCCAGTACCTGTTTGCGTCTCCTCCGCCCACTCTTAGTTATGGATTATAGCACCCCTCCCCATTAATTTGTATTGGCCTATTCTCTTATTACAGTGTAATATTGTTATTGTTATTATCATTTTTATTATTACTAACATTTTTATAATTATTATTTTTTTTAATCATGTTCCAAATTTCACATTTCATATTCAGGTTACATATTCCATTTGATTTTGAAGTAAAATATGTTTAACACAACAGTCAATTTTAGACATAATTTCACAAATGTATAAGGACATGTAATACAATGATGTGTAAATATGAGGAACCTACTAAAAAGCAATGCTTATAGGATGTAGGTTCCAAAGAAATAATGTAAGCGTTTAGTGCAACATGCTAATTACGAAAGATGACGAAACACATGCGAAATTCAGTATGTCGAGATTATAATAAAATCTATGGAATGAACAAAATAGTTTATAATTTTCAAGGTAAAAACTCAAGGATTTAATGCTACATAAAATTGCAATATTGGTCAAACAAATGTAGTCAAATGTAGTCACCCGAGCGAGGCATCATTAGGGGAGAGGAGAGAGTAGAGTCATAATATAGGGATGATCAACATAGGGAGGCAGAAATGTTAATTTGTTAAGAATTGTAAAAATCTCTTTCCCCCATTTTTCTGCTCTTGATAAAAAGCTTTTCTGAAGACAGTCCTGCGCAAACTGTCCAAAACTGCTTCACTGCACTAACATACTCAATCTTGTGCTGAGCAGGACTACCCCAGTTGTGTTTTTGTTGCTATTGTGCTGAGAGAAATACAATATTTTCGTCTTCACTATACTGCATGCTCTCTTCTTTTAGTTTTTATCACCAAACCTTGGTTTGATAGATCATAGAACCACCCGTTTATCTGCTTCAGACACAGGTACATTTTATCATCATTATTATCATTATTGTTATTATTATTATTATTATTATTATTATTATTATTATTATCGTTATTATATTACCACTATAATCTCCACTATTATTTGTGGAGGGGGAGATCATATTATAGTCATTAGGTTTAATAAGTAGGCACCTGTTGGAATCCATGCATCTCAGGGCCTCGTATTTTTTCTTTAACTCTTTTCCCTCGTTATGGGAGAAAGAAGAATATTTTTGTCTTCATTTGCTCCCTCTTTTTTATTCTTATCAACAAAACTTGGTGTGATGGACCATAGAATTACCCATTTTATTTCCACTTGGAAATTCAAAAAAAAAAAAAGCGGTCGGCAAAGCGAGGGTTTCCTCTACGTCCGCTCATCTTATGAATATTCATATTTACAGCAGCCCTACAGTAAATGAATGGACAGCGGCGCGTGTAATCTGATATGGAAGGATACGATCGGCAAGGACAAAATTAAGTGGATATTTAGCCGTCCTAAACAGTCTGAGTACAATGATACCCGCTTGAGAGTAAACAATGACGTACCTGAGCTGCATATGTATAGTATGCTGCAGTTGTGCAAAATACAATAAAATCACAGCATTCGTTGTTTTCATTAGGACACGCCAATGCCAATGGCGAACGTCACTGTACGTAAATGCCCTTGTATGACCGCGCGCGCCGTGTATTATACGATATGAGAGTCCATCACGCGAAAGCAGATAGTGATTCATGTAACCATCGTCAATACGTACACACAGGCGCAGGCCACACACTGGCGTACCGTGCCCACCCGAGAGTACATTGTGTGCGTGCCTGCATGTCCGCCGGAAGATGTCAAAGATTTCGCTGCACCCATCATCTTTAGTATCCCACTGTCTCTGCCAGATAAATGATGCACTATCGAGAAAGTAGGGGTCCAGCGCAGGATTGGTGAATATTAAAACGATCGGCTCTTTCGTCACGCACAAAAATGCATTATGCATGTAGCTAATTAATTTTTCTTTTTCGTCCTCGACGTCGACACGGAGGCGGAGAGGGGACGAAACCCGCGCCATTCGATGCAGGATACTCTCCTGCGGCTGACGGCACCGGTCGCAGCTGCCCGGAGCCGACGGCTCGGGAGGAGATAGACAATCCAGCAACGCCGGAATAAAACAGGAAATACATAAGGCCGCGACAACAACAACAACTTCGAGTATTATAGTATAGGACTATTTTAAACATCTATGGGATTTGTTTGCATTTTTTGGCCTAGTTCTATAGGACCCATCCGCAAGGTATAAGCAGCCGTTCTGATTTCTAGTTTGGTATGGCCAGGGTAGGGAGATGCCTCTCTCACACATTCAAATCAATTGGTATAGCAAGCTGTATATCAATCTCGGGATGCTGTCTCGGTGTGTACCAAACTGTAAAAAGGTGTTGGGGTCACCAGAGCCATTAGCTGTTGTACATTAAGTGTAGGCCCGTATGATAACATAATGTAGCCTTGGGTGTTTTTGTGTACAGTACCAGTTAGGGTAAAGATCAGAGTCAACATATCAAAAATAGAGAGAGAGAAAAAAAAACAACAACGTTAAATTTTACTTAAGCAATAAATGAAGCATAGAAGTGAATAGCAGAAGCAGCATTGGACGAACTTGACAGACATGCATTTTCTGGCATTTTGACAGAGTGAAAAAGAGCCCGCCTCTACATTATGATCTCAATCCTATGCTCTTAAAAAAAATGCAAACTTTAGTGTTTTATAGGCATATCTTGCAATGATTTGTCCTTCTCAAGATTCAAATTTTTCTTACTTCTGCTGGTTGAAATACCTGAAGGTATATCCCTCGCAGTGTAGGGCCCTATCTGACCACTCACTATGGCATTCACTGAAAAATCAAACAAACTAACAAAAAACAAACAAAAAGTAGATTGGTTATTGGGTATAAACCAGAATTTGAGGGGTGAATGGCAAGTACAGCTCTTCAGAAAAGTTATATGCTATGATCATAGAGATACATACATTTCATACTAGATTCAATAATTAGAACTCATTGTGTGGAATTACAGCTTTCACATATAGAGCTTCATGTATAATTCTGATCATTTTTAGTTTATTGTACGCACAAGTTTGAAAAATCTGTTGTAGATATTGCGTTATATCTATCTACAACATATAAACTTCCCATTCACTTACAGGAACGCCTTGACGCTCGGGTTTATTATGTCTGATATCGAGTGTAATGGCATTGTATGATACCACAGGAAACTCTTATCATAGTGGGATGCACTTTGCTGTGTACTTTGTTGGAACGTGACACTGACAAAGGGGGGGGGGGGGGTAGAGTTAAAACTTGCTATCCAAAGGTTACTTGGTGAATCAGTGCTGTTTGCTGTATATAACATGGGTGCCAACTACCCAACTGTACAATGTTGTTTTATTCTTGAAATAGTCTAATGGAACATATGGGTGCCAACTACCCACTACAATGTTGTTTTTTTATTCTTGAAATGATCGAAGAATTTGTTTGCAAAAACCGATAAGTCTATATTTGCCAAATGGAGATATTTGCGATTAAAGGTCAAGAAAAATAAAGAGAATAATAAAAAAATTTTGCTTCTTTTGACCATAACTTAAAAAATATACCTGTATATAATATAGTGACCAATATATCATTTAAAAGGTATTATTTTGTTCTTTATGACAGAGATCGTACTTCAAAATATTCAAAAATGGACTTATTGGTTTTTGCAAACAAACCCTTCAAATACTCTAATGGAACATATTATGCTTTACATGGAAGATGTTTCAGTGCCAAGGATAATTAGGTTGTTTTACACTGAAGATACTGTTGTAAGCCGGGTTAATGATGACGCTGACAGTCTCCATTTGACGTTGCATAGATTTATTTGAACAAATCGAACAGTCTCAGTCTGCCGATACATGTATAAACTCCGCATTATCCTCATACAGCTACATGTCGAATACAGATACAGGCCTATTAACTATTCAACATAGCAGAGCTCGTAGAGAATATATTTGTATGTCCATTCTCTCTCAAGTGAAAGTGAAGAATCAAGAATTAATCAAATCTGCGTCATTATATTCACATGAAAAATAAAAGTTCCGTTGTGCCCATGCCAACCACACGCACACTGCGCCATTGGCATGGACACAACGCGCCTCAACGCATTGACGCAACAATAACATACCGCATATTTCCATTTACCACAAACTTCCCCGCGATTATATAACACAACCATGTGTTATATAATCCCAATTACATCATATTATTTTCATACCATTACACACAATAATACATAACGAAAAATTCCCCGCTCTCCACATCAAATCATTACACTTTACAGCAATTCCATACAGAGCGGATTAACAGTAGATAATTACAAAAATATATTTCAGGAAAGCGTGTGTTCCCCGCTTTTCCAGTCAAATATACAAACGCGGAAATACTACAAAATCGAACATTATTTTGGAAATCTGCCAAAAGCTGAAACTCTTGAACCTTCCAAATTTACAGTAAATCATACAAATTCAGATACATGGCATAAAGGTTCGGGCGAAGAGAATAACACATCAATACGTCATCTTCAGTTCCGCTTCAATGTAAAGCTCAGTTGTTCCACATTGTCAGTTATGTACAGATTCTCCGAGAAAATGGTCTATGTAAGCCCAGAATAACGTCAAACGTGCCGTAACAGAACATGTTCTGCGTCGTATATAAAACCATGCATTAATGTCTGTATCAATTAAGATTTATATCGAGGCACAACATAGACAGGTCTCTTAATACACTATGCAAATTGTACATACAACACGACAACTTCCCCGCGATTAATCATACGACCCGTATGATGATAATCTATTTTCTAAGAGTAATATTTCTCAATTACTCAATATAACACATATCAGGAAATGCAACAGTTAAAACAAAGTGAAGTCACGGAATGTTAGAATTCACTAATAACAAATATGAGCTTCCCCGCTTTAGCAAGCGAATGATAAAGATAACTTCCCCGCTTTATGTGTCATATCGTCACAGTCGACAATTTGCTCATTTACAAAACTTCACACAAATTAAGGGATCATTCAAAGCATGAATTCTCGACCAACTATATCTCATTATCAAACGTTCCTGAATCACTGAACAACCACTAAATATTGTCAGAATGCCATGTTGTTCAGCGTCCAACAAAACAATTAAAACAATAATAGTTCCTTCGTTTTTCCACGTAATAGTGATTTCAAATACTTTCATATCACTATTCCAATATCTCATTAAAAACTTCTTATCAATCACATATCAATTAAGACAACCATATCTTGATAATCATTTCTCGCATTGATATCGCATCTCTAAATGCGCATAGTTCCTAAATCCATTGCTATACTTGAGATGGTACACAAGTTTCAGCTGCAGTCATGAACGTATACACTGTAAGCGAATCAACTCACAACAAATTCCATGAACGGACAGCGGATTTCTAACCTGCAGCGACCAACCCCAAATCCGGTCTCCAATTTGACTCCCAGGGCCCCCATACCGTTCCCTGAACATGACATCCATGCTTCCACATGTTACAGTTAGGTATGCATGCCTCCCTTGTTGTTACATTATTGACAACAATGTCACCATGAGAAATGTTCTCCCCTTTTGGAATTGACCGCTCCTTTGGCGCTACGTTAGTTCTTTGTGGCTGCACGTTTGCATGCTTTTGGACATCCTGACCTTCAAGTGATAATTCGGGAACCCTCTTCGTACCCTCTCCTACAGGTTGTGTAATTAGAAGCACCCCAGCATCTAAATCCTTTGCATCAACCTGTTCATCACATGACTCATGTCCATGTCCCCCAGCATCAATTTCTGCACCACCCTCATCTACATCAACGCATCCCAGAATTTGCGATCCCCCATCCAAAATATCCTTCTTCTCCTGTCCAGCTGTATCTGAGGAAAGATCTAGCTGCTGAGCAACCGGGTCAGTGAACACTCCTTGTGTTCCAGCATCAGCACTCCCAGTTTTCAGCCCATCTCCCTCTAGCATACAATCTTCACGGAGAACTAACAGTGCTTCTCTCCTCAGCACTTCAAATCGGCCTCCCCTATTTTTCATGTGCAAACGCCTCAACAAAATTCGTTCCCTCTCATCTCGTGTTCCACTGACAAACTGATTTGACAGAGCTTCATCCCTATAAGCTGCCTCAGAGCCGCAGCTTCCTTCTCATCGTCTGCAGCATCTACCAATTTGGCATAAAGACGCATGAGAGCCCTACTGAAGTCTTCCAAGTCTTCACTATCATGTTGAACACGATTATAGAACAAGCATCGCAAATAGTGAGAATTCTCTCGACTAAAACACAGACGGAGAGCTTTTACAATCTCTGTGAAACTCCTCCGCTTCTCGTCAGACAGACAATAAAGAATCTCCTCTCTTGCTGACCCCGTAAGGTTGCTCACCAAAACCCAAGCCTTCTCCTCATCATTGAAATGGAAAGGTTCAATAATAAAATTGAATCCTTCCATCCAGTTAGAAAAAGGTGTTTCAGTGCCATCTTCACAATACCCACTAAACTTGTCAATCTGAGCATGGCCTAGAGCGAGATTTACACACAACCCTATTGCCTGTCGATATGATGACGAAGAGCAATTATCACTTTGCACATCCTTATAAACAAACTGTTCACACATGACTAACAACGCAGTTAAACTGACCAATTAAGACACGCCAAACATGACACGTAATGCCCAAATGGCATCATAGGTCACAATCTGCCTGAAGTCCATTCGGTTTAAACAAAAGTTATCAAATACCGTCTTGTTCAGTGCGTGAGATGCCATCAGCTCCAACTGTCACATCCTGATGTCCTGCTGCTCCTGTGGTACACTCGCGCTGATAGACATCTACGGCAAACTCTCGATGCATCATTTGCTCCAGTCTTCAATCTGCTACCGACGAGCCTGATCATCTTGAAGTTGCCTCACAGAGTAGCGTTGCTCTACCAGGGCTGATCAACGTACACCATCAAGATCACTCCTGCATACTCCTGTCCGCTATCAAAGTGTCGTCAAAACAGCAGGTCTCCTCGGAGCGAAACGTGGATCGTTCTTCCGTCATACTCGAGGCTGTTATTCGTCGATCAGGGTTCTTCAACTGGATGAACGTCAGAACGTCGCAATCCGCCAGGCTGTCATCATCCCACTCCTGACACCATTTGTTGTAAGCCGGGTTAATGATGACGCTGACAGTCTCCATTTGACGTTGCATAGATTTATTTGAACAAATCGAACAGTCTCAGTCTGCCGATACATGTATAAACTCCGCATTATCCTCATACAGCTACATGTCGAATACAGATACAGGCCTATTAACTATTCAACATAGCAGAGCTCGTAGAGAATATATTTGTATGCGTCCATTCTCTCTCAAGTGAAAGTGAAGAATCAAGAATTAATCAAATCTGCGTCATTATATTCACATGAAAAATAAAAGTTCCGTTGTGCCCATGCAAACCACACGCACACTGCGCCATTGGCATGGACACAACGCGCCTCAACGCATTGACGCAACAATAACATACCGCATATTTCCATTTACTACAATACAAAGAGAGATTTTTCACATTTGGCATTATTTGATTCAAACAAGTGGATGTATTGCCATCATAGATTTGCCCCTTCATTTATGTTGCATAAAACCAATACAAAATGTTGCTGCTAAAGCTCTGTCTGTCTGATGCATTGATGTCTTCCAGATCTTGACGCCTGCTTCGTGGGCATCCCTCTCGACATCGGCACTTCCAATAGGTCTGGGACGAGGTTTGGACCCCGTCAGATCCGCACTGAATCTGTTCTGCTCAGAAATTGCAACAGCATTGGTGAGAAAACTCCCTTAGGCCATTTGACTACACATCGTTTTTGTCAGTAAGAAAAGAATTTACTTGGTAGATTTGGTATGTGCTAACCAAAGATATGGTGAAGTGAATACAGTGTAAGCTCATTTAATGCATGAAATTCAGCTTTTTGCAGATTTGCACATCAGTCAACAGTTAGTATAAGTGTACAGATTTTCTGCCTTCCCATGTATATTGTCATATGCCAGGTTTACTTTGATTTCAAAACCATGAATGTTCCTGTTGATCAACAAAATACAAGTCATAAAAGCTTTGGTTCTTGATGAATTAAAGGGGCATTCCAAACGATTTACATAATTTCACACCATTTAGTACATTTATCGACAGCTTCATGTATAGATTTGTGGATTTTATTGTGGTCCCCAAGCAGAGCAATCAATACCGTACTCTGAAAAATCTTAAACAAATTACACTGAACAGAGTCTATGACACAGGAGCCTCGCATATTCCAGAAATATAGCAGTGCAATTCCATTACAATACTGCTTCCTTAACAAGTTCACCTGTGTAAAATCTATGCATGCCTTCTTCTTTTGTTCTGCTTTCTTAAACCCCAACTCATACATTCTTACGGTGAGGCTGCCATGTTGTCATCCTTGTTCATTGCAAGTTGTTATAAATTGTGGAAACACTCTTACTCCTCATCCCAATCACTATACATTCTGGAACTCTGTACTTGGTATATTTGAAGGGTTTGTTTGCAAAAACTGATAAGTCCATTTTTGAAGATTTTGAAGTACGATCTCTGTCATAAAGTACAAAATAATACCTTTTAAATGATATATTGGTCACTACATATAAAGGTATATTTTTGAAGTTATGGTCAAAAGAAGCACAAATGTTCTTATTATTCTCTTTATTTTTCTTGACCTTTAACCGCAAATATCTCCATTTGGCAAATATGGACGTATCGGTTTTTGCAAACAAAGTCTTCATTTAATTTAGAGTTGTTGAAATGTAAAAGTCTGATAATCATCCAGAGATCTTCTTTAAATTCATAAACAGGTGCCTCTCCATTTGAGTCCCTCCAAGTTGCAGACATTGGAGACGTGATCCTCAACCTTTATGACCTTAAAAAGTCTTGTGAGATGATTCACCAGCAGTACCGGGACATCATTGCCAATGGGTGCAAGCCTTTAACCCTGGGGGGAGACCACACCCTTACCTACCCCATTCTCAAGGCAGTGAAGGTACAAATAAATGCTGTGTGTTTATGATAACAACTGATAATGAGTATGATGATGATGGTGATTAAGATTATAGCGCAACAACAAAAATATGAAAGGATAGTGAAATGACAATTGATGATTATTTTTCAGGGTGGCTGGATGTAAGGAATGAATATTTCGGTATACTAATACCATTATTCAAGGTTTAATTGTCCATGCATGGCTTTTACATTTTAACACTCATTGTCACTTCAATTCCATCATAAATGCTCTGCTGTCTCAGTACTTCTTCTTGTAATATCAATTAAACCATGACATTGAGAGTAGGGTTTTACAGTTGACATCCAAGTGTATTGACAGAGGGTAGTAAAGTTTTACACTTGTTCTTCTTCTTGTGTATATTTCATTTCAGAAGGTTATTCCATAAACAAAATTTTGACTTGTTGCAGGAAAAATATGGTCCAGTTGGTCTGGTTCATGTAGACGCCCACGCAGATGTCAGTGAATCAATGCTTGGGGAGCCCATAGCTCACGGGACCCCATTCCGCCGAGCAGTGGAGGATGGATGTCTGGACTGTAAGAGGGTGGTGCAGATTGGGCTGAGGGGCTCACAGTATAGTCCCTCTCTTGGAAGTGAAGATTTCCAGAAGGAAATGGTAAATAACAGTCAATAGAGGGAGCCCTCCTCACTGTCATGCATGCCAGTAGCTTTATTTCTTTCTACTTTCTTATGCCTGTTCTCACGGAAGTATGAATTAAAAGAAGTTGATATGATAGGAGTTTGTGAAATCTAAGCACCAGACTAAGAGATATATGAGTGAAATCACACACACACAAATATTAATGTTGATGATACCAATAATTTTTTATGTCTCATCAAGAAACACGCTAGACATCACACCAGTCCTACTGAGAGAATCTTGGCATTGGCATTTAAGGATAGAGGAGGTAAAGAAGAAGAAAAAGAAGGAGAAGCCGCTCTTATTTGAAGTTAGTTTTTATCTCTGTCCCTTCCTTAATTCAAAAGAGAATCCACTCATTCTGTTTCATATTTGATGCATGCTGTAAGGTTTTAGGCCTGGGGCCTGTTTCATAAAACTTGTCATCAGTGACAAGTTGTCATAGGTGTGACAAGCTACTGAAATCCTTGCATCTGACTGGCTGAGAGCAACTTTTTCATAGAAATGTGGCAGTTGTCACTGATGACAAATTTTATGAAACGGGCCCCTGGTTTTCATACAGGGATTCAGAGTGGTCCCAGTCGAGGAGTGCTGGTACAAGTCTATGGCACCTTTGATGGAGGAAGTCAGGGGCATGATGGGAAGTGGACCGGTCTACCTTTCTTTTGATATTGACGCCATTGATCCAGGTCTAGCTCCAGGAACAGGTAAAAGTGACAGTTTCTTTGTTAGTGACAAGCTGTAAATGATGCATATAATCTATATATACACAAACATGATGGAAGCAGTTTCAATCAAATGATGCTGTATGAATGGATGGTCTACAATCGTATGGATGCTAAAGCATAGAGGACATTGCAAACTGCAAAGAGATGACTCTTTATAAACTCTTAAGCCAGTAGAATTTTTTTTTTTTACTCCCTACGTTAGATGGATTATCAGAAAACTGTGGCGTGAATTGTGTCCTCTTCGTGTTTCACATTAAATTTATAGATATAGCACAGAGTGAATACTTTATGAAATTATATTCAATGACAATTATATTTTTAAGTGTATAAACACACTGAAACAGCAGTGAATTTCTTGTCAAAAATGTTGATGCATTCTTCAAAATCAAATTTCCATGGAATAATTTTACAGGAACCCCTGAGATTGGTGGGCTCACATCTGTCCAAGCTCTTGAGATTGTTCGTGGCTGCAGGGGGCTGAACTTGGTCGGGTGTGATCTGGTAGAGGTGAGTAGTTGTCATGGTAACTTAACAAGTCTCTTGTCAAGCTCTTCCCTCCATTATATGTCATAAAAGCTGATTGCTAGTGGATACATCAAGATCCAGGCTGAGAGATGGAGGGGAGTGGTATAGGATCAGTCTCCATCCTCTTATAAGCCACTAGACATGCCCACTTTATGCCATTGACATTTTATGAGGTATAGATGGCAGGGGCAATAGCTGGAAGACCAGTGTAATTAGGTCTAACCTTGTGCAGAATTCATTGTTGAACATGCAGCGAGAGAAGCTGACCCATTAGTCATGTGTCAGAATGAAGAGAGAGGTGTATACAGTCTTCATTCATGTGTACAGTGTTTTTTGTAATTGTAACATGAATGGTTTAACTTAATTCTATTAAGTGTACGGAAAGTGGTGTATTAAAGGGAAAAGACTGCTGCATATATTCAATGAACTGGATAAAGATAAGGGGGGGGGGGGAGTCTGCCACCTAAGAATCAGATTCGTGGAATACTGCTGTCATAGCTGTGTATGCCGTCTTCATTCTCTCCTCACCCTTTGTGAACAGCATATATATTTTCTTTTGCATGATGTTGTTACCAAACCAGGTGTCTCCGCCTTACGACACTACCGGTATCACAGCATACACAGGGGCCCACCTGCTCTTTGAAATGCTATGTGTGCTCCCAGGAGTAAAGTACTACTAGAAGATGTCATCTTGTGAGATAAGAGCTGGACTGTTTGTAGACGCTTGTGACATGTGAATTGATTGATCAATTGAATGAATTAATTAATTGAATTAATCAACATCCAACAAGTGGGAGGAAAGCATACAGACGTTAAAAATGCCCTGTACGTGTCAACAATTCTTATAAATCACAAAACTGGAAAGGAACTTCACCGTGCATCGTTTCGCCGATTGACAATCAACTTCTGGTGTCCTTCCATGGAAGAATGGTCTTTCTGTGTGTGAAGTCTTTCCAGTTTTGTGATTCATAAGAATTTTGGAGAGTACACTTCAACAGGATGGATAATAATGTATATCATTTTATTCAAAATATACCCTTACAGACATTTAAAATACATCATACAGATTGACAGACACTTAACATACATTCTGCAGACACAATAATATACAGACAATGCATAAAGAGTTCTCACAGATACATTTCAAACATCTTACCAGTGTTCTGCAGATCATATCCAATACAAGGTGTAACTTTTGATGAAAACTGTAATACTTTTACTTCCATGAATTGAAGCCAACAGCCTACTCATGGCATAAAACTTTTGCCAGATACTGCCCCTGCATTCAACGCATTGTGCAGACAAGAGCTTTCGTGTGCATTTTACTTTTGTGATACTTGGCTCCTCACGACATTCACAAAAGTGTCATGCATGCAAAATGGCTTTACAGTACTCATTGTGGAAAAAGTGATGTAGGTGTGGAGAAAAAAACAATGGTAGCCAGAACTGAGCAAAAATGTTATGGTTTTGAAGGCAAATACTGTCATACATGTACCATGTTGCCCGTGTTTACCATATCCATGGAGTCTTTATCATTGCTATGCCAAGGGAAGTAGCTACAGTACTGATGGGGTTCTTTTACAATAGCCAACTCATCTGATGATGTAGATACAAGTATATGTAGAAACAGAATCGTTCATTGCTTATACATTCAGCTGACTCCCATTATAATGATCAGAAGTCCTCAGGACCAGCAATTTTCTTTTGTTATATCGAAATGTCGTAATAACCCAACAAATAAACAATGAAAAACAAAGAGCAGATAATAATGACTGTGAAATTTTACTTCGTTGTAACCTAATGTTGTTATAGCAGTGTTTGTTATAATGGGAGTGCACTGTATGTATAAATCTTGAATACACAATAGCAATAATCCTAACCAACCGTGGCTATGCATGGCTACTCTTGCAAATCACAGTTCAGTCATGTGCTGCTAGAAGACTAAAAAACTCAACATTTAAATCGTGAGGCGACTCTAAGTTTGTGAATGATTTCTAGTACAGCCACAAATATACCTTGTACATTGTCACTGTCTTCCATTCTACGGTATATGAAACGAGACAACTCAGTGGGGCCTACCTGGTGCAAGTACGAAATCTTTGGAAAACAGTAATTCTCAGCGAGTGTGCCAAGAAAGTAATGACAATTTTTACAATTTTATTCACATATGGAATTATTTCTGCAGGTTGGTTGGTAATCCTAACAAAACTTTGTTTTAATGTGGGTATTGTATTAGGTTTATCTTGTGTATTGTCTACCATATGGACAACGATTTGTTTTGTGGCAGGATCCATCAATCCATTGATGGATTCATACAGTTGCATATAGTACAATTACAATATGAATTTATTTGATATCATTTATTAAGTGTGTGAAGCAAAGGCTAATTACATGTAGCTCTCATGAGTGCATTCCTTTATCATTGCTGCAGCTAGAGTATGTATTGTATTACGTGTGTGTGTGGGGGGGGGGGGGGGGGGGGGGAATGCACCCTACCAGCCCAGCTTTTTAGCATTCCTCCCCATTTCCAACATTTTTGTATACTTAACAGTTTTTCTGTAAACTTATCCTTTATTTTGTATTATGATGAAATTTATGTATCTTGTACTTGTATTTAATTTCTGTAATATGTTTATGTT
Organism: Diadema antillarum; assembly: GCF_040938485.1. Lineage (NCBI taxonomy): Eukaryota > Metazoa > Echinodermata > Echinoidea > Diadematoida > Diadematidae > Diadema > Diadema antillarum. Next base: position 1,440,511 of record NW_027271821.1, read on the forward strand.
TTTGTTGGAAATGAAAAATGAATGAATGAATGAATGGAAAATTGTAATCTACCGGCTATTAGGCATTCGTAAATTCCTTATAGATGAACAAGGTCCTCAGTTATGTGATATGTATGGAGATTTTTGTCTTTCCTCATTTCTATGTTTAGCAATTTGGTGCAATTTCACGTAACAAAACTGCCCGTTGTGTGTCTTGAAATGATAAATTTTAAATGTCGATGAAAAAGAGAAGTGATTATACTTTTGTCTTAATTCCTATACAAGTACAAAGTGCTTGGAACCTGTGAAGTCATTTGTTTCTTATTATGTTGTTTTTTTTTAGTCTGAAATTTATGAAAATACAAATAGTGTATAAAGAAACTTTGAAATTTGGTGCAAAATCAGTTACTGTTTATGAGAGTTTATGTCATGACAGTGGACTCCCATTATAATGAAATCCTTGGGACTTTTTTTTTCTTTCATTATATCGAAATTTCATTATAACAGAACAAATAAGCAATAAAATAAATAGAGAGGATAATATTGAGGCCTGAATTTTTACTTCGTTTTAACCAGAATTTCATTATAACAATGTTCGTTTTGACAGGAATGCAATGTATATTTGTAAGGAAATTCCTCTGTACACTGTGCATGCATAAAGATGATAAAGTGTAATATTGTCATTGACTATAGATGACACGAGACATTTCTTGATTTGGAAGAAATAAATGACTTTTTTTTTCTGTGTACAATTGTGCTGTAGTTCATGCTTTCATATCTTCTCATGAAGGAGAGCAACCTTTACACACACTGACAAACAAACAAGCAAACAAACAAACCAGAAGCATGATTTATTTCAGCCGCAAGTGAAATTTAATGCACTCATCAAATGTAAGAGTTAGCAGTTTAAAAAATAGCTTTAAAAAAGAGACAATCCTGAACACTTTCATGTGAATTAATGGTATGAAGATAATACTGTACAATGTTTGGAATCACAGCTACTGTACATAAACTTCTGCTCTACACCTCTGTGTAATACTGTAAAAGTGGAAATTTTCGCGGTGTTGAAATTTTCACGCATTTCACGCAATCAGAAACTAGCGCGAAAATAAAACATGTTGCTTGCCACATGTTCCTGTAGTTGATGTCTTAATATTACAGAATTAAAAACACGCAAAACTCTTATCTGACTGAGCGCGAAAAATTAGTCGCACGAAAATATCCATTTTTACAGTAATGTGTAAATGGTCTATGGGAAAATTCTTATACATACTGCTATGTATCCATTAAATGTCAGTTGACAATAAATTGAACATGACTCTCAAACTGTAAAGTGACTTCACCTTGTGTCAAATACTGAGGTAGAAAAGTTGATATGTTCATGTACCAAGAGCATAAAATTACCAAGAGCTGCTTTCAGGCAACCTAAATTTTCAATGTACTTGCCCCCAAAATGGCAAGTATGAACAAGGAAAGTGGCTGGTCCCTGCTTGTAAATCCTTTCCTGTCCTTTGACAGCCTGTATTGTTTTCAATTGCATTAGGAGTAGAGCTAGAATGAATGGTCTTTCATACAGGGCCCCATTTCATAAAAGATGTTAGGATAGCAACTCTTGCTGGAATGGCAACTTCCAGTAGCAACAGCCAATCAGGAAGCTGGATTCTTGTCATTACCATGACAATTGTCATCCCAGCAAGAGTTGCTATCACATCAACTTTTTATGAAACAGGGCCCTAATGTGACATTATGACTATGAAGTAGTTTAATATCAGTATGTATTCACAATGCTGAACTTGATGGTATCCCACAATTCCTCAGTGGCGTTCATTATCTCATTTAAAACAGCTTTGAAACATCTCAAAACTTCTAACGCAATCCTGCTTCTTCACTGCTTTGTCATAATTTGCACGCTAAAACACATAATACACTGTAATATGAACTAGAGAAGCACTCTGAGAGCGCAGACCTCTGCCAAGCAGCTCATTTCAACCACTGATCTTGTTCTTCTGTAGAGATCAGGGATTTCTACCCATACGTATGCATCCTGAAAATCGCCCGATTTCCCAAAATAGAAGCCTTTTGTTATGTCATCAATGCCAGCTGCGTGGCACGCCTCACCCTGGACCAGAAACTAGAGCACACACTCTAGTGTGCATATGAAAACTTCAAGAATATGCTGCTTGAACTCCCAAGTTCATTGACCCTACCGGTCAAACTATCGAAAATCCTTCATAAAATCCATAAAAATTCCCGGATCACTTCCAAAATTTAATCATCTGTTCCTTGTCATTCTCAGCCGTTCGTGAAAGTTTCATCCAAATCCGTTCACAACTTTTTGAGTTATTTTGCACATGATCAAACAAACCAACGGTAATGAAAAAATAGCTTCCTCCTTTGGCGGAGGTATTGTAATAAGGAAAATAATATACAGGCACACACACACACACACACACACACACACATACACACACCCACACAATTAATACATTGTATTTCTGAATTTGCCAGAGCATAAATGGCACCCACGGGTTTTCACACACCTTTTCAACAATCCCTACTTTAATGGATTGGAAGAGGTTCATCGTGGTGAAGAATGAATGAAGAAAGTAATCAGTTGTCTGACGATGTGCAAACGTTGAGAGGTTGCGACGTTTCGACCGCAAACTGCTAGTCTTCGTCAGGCAATGAACATAGACTTCGCTGCGTGCGGTTTATATAGCCGTGAAGGGGGCCCCGGGCGACCGGGCGCGCGCTATGTTAAGTGCCTGACGAAGACTAGCAGTTTGCAGTCGAAACGTCGCAACCTCTCAACGTTTGCACATCGTGAGACAACTGATTACTTTCTTCATTCAATCCCTACTTTGTCAGATTGCATGATAAGTGTACATTGTATACTAGTACATGTACTCTATACACTCTATTGGTACCCACATGCTTTCATTACCTACAGTATACAGTCATCTCCATGAAGAACACTACATATAATATGAAAAGTCTTATACCATAATCATGAAATGTCACACAGTATGGGGATATCACACTTCATTGGAATTTTGGTGTTCCAACAAAAAAAAAGAAAAAGAAAAAAAAAGGTTGTCAATATGCTGGTGAATACATTATTTCAGATACAGTGAACCACAAAATAATTTATTTCATTATTTCATTGCAATCTACATAAAGGCATCTATGTCAAATAGGTAATGGCTTTCTTGAATGTTTTTATACATGTAGTATTCTAGGAGCAATCAGCGGCATAATATTCATATAACAATTTTGCATAATTGATCTGCACATAAATTTCAAAGCGCAGTGTACTGGCGATTCCCATAATAAGGAAATCCACAGGACTGGCAGTTGTCTTTCGTTATATCAAACTTTGGTTAAAGCAGAAAGACAATGAACATAGACTTCGCTGCGTGTGGTTTATATAGCCGTGAAGGGGGCCCCGGGCGACCGGGCGCGCGCTATGTTAAGTGCCTGACGAAGACTAGCAGTTTGCAGTCGAAACGTCGCAACCTCTCAACGTTTGCACATCGTGAGACAACTGATTACTTTCTTCATTCAATCCCTACTTTGTCAGATTGCATGATAAGTGTACATTGTATACTAGTACATGTACTCTATACACTCTATTGGTACCCACATGCTTTCATTACCTACAGTATACAGTCATCTCCATGAAGAACACTACATATAATATGAAAAGTCTTATACCATAATCATGAAATGTCACACAGTATGGGGATATCACACTTCATTGGAATTTTGGTGTTCCAACAAAAAAAAAGAAAAAGAAAAAAAAAGGTTGTCAATATGCTGGTGAATACATTATTTCAGATACAGTGAACCACAAAATAATTTATTTCATTATTTCATTGCAATCTACATAAAGGCATCTATGTCAAATAGGTAATGGCTTTCTTGAATGTTTTTATACATGTAGTATTCTAGGAGCAATCAGCGGCATAATATTCATATAACAATTTTGCATAATTGATCTGCACATAAATTTCAAAGCGCAGTGTACTGGCGATTCCCATAATAAGGAAATCCACAGGACTGGCAGTTGTCTTTCGTTATATCAAACTTTGGTTAAAGCAGAAAGACACATTGATAATTTTCAGTGAGTATTTTGTTATAATTGTGCTCGTTATAACAAGAGTACGCTATGACACAAAGTATTTTAGCATTGCCTTGAATACATGTTGAAAAAAAAGAAGAAGTAATGCTTCATTTTTGCTTTATAACATCTATTAAGACACTAGCAGCAAAAGCTGCCACACTAGCAGCGTCCTCGCCAGAAATTGTATTCAAGCCGTGCTAGCTATACAATGAAAGGAACAATACAAAAGCAAAACAAAATAAAAAAACCCAAAAGACCTGTCCTATTTAGTGTCTACTTAACTTTGATCGCAAAATAACCTTATTTGCCTTTTGATGCTCAAAAATTATTAGAGCTGAAATTGCAGAGTGTTTTAAGAGTTTTAAGAATGAAAAGGGGACTCTACACGACACACGGGCCTAATCAGTAATCACATGATAACGGAGCTCCCAAAAAGTGTTAGAAAAACAGCTTAAAACACAATTTCCAATTTGTTGTTGTGATGCCAAAATCTTACCATCTATGTAGAGGAAGGCTTTTATTTTCAGGGGAAAAGAAAAAAACTTAACTTGATCGTTATTAGGTATAAGCTCCATCTCACCTATTTTGAGTCCTGACACAAAATCAGTGCAGTTTGCGACTTTTTGTTGGTTTTGTGATGCACGGTCTCACTATCCTTTTTGTGTATACTTCTCTTTGATCGCAAAATAAGCTTTTAATATTGCCTCGATTTAAAACATTCAAAAAAAATCAAAATGATTTTATTTCCATATATAAAGTAATACAAAGTAATATACATAACGCTTACATGAATACATAACATCAAAAGGAACTTTCAATTACGTAATTTGCAACAAAACATGAATACAAGTATCATAATGATATTAAAGCTGGTTTGGATAAATAAACAAGTAAGCAATACAATCTTAATTTATAACTTTACATGGAAAAGAGGAATTCTCAAGAAAAGCATAGCTTGTAAAATTTGTGAATCACTCCAGAAGGTGAGGGCATCTCAAGATCCGTCAAGGACTCCATGTAAGATTTTGATATCCTGATGTCAGACAAAATAATCAGAAAAAAAGACTATGACAAGGACAAGAATAAAAGCATGGACGGAATAGACAGAAAATAGAACTAAAGATAGGCATGACAAGAAAGGGAGGGAAACAAAACAAGACAATGTCTACATTCAGTTATCTGAAAAGGTCACCAAGGCATGAAGAAAAACTTAAAATTCTTGACGAGTTTAGCTTAAAACACAAACTCTTGAATTGTTTTAAAAAATTTAAACGACATGCGCTGCATAATTCTTGATCCCTCATTACATTGGGGGGGGGGGGGTAGGCCTATATAGACCACTTTATTTCTTGTTAGTCCTTTCACAAAGTGATTCTTGTGCAATAAAGACAGAGATTAGACAGGGGCCGGGGGGGGGGGGAGGGTTGTGTGGGAGAGGGGAGATGATACGAGAATGGAAAAGCTTCAAAACGTTGTTATCACGGTCTGTAAGATATCGACCATGTATTTCCAGCTCAGCAGACGGTTCCATTAAGAAAAGGGTCACATTTAGGAAACAGGGTGCACTTCCATTGATTGAAATCAAACTTTGCAGACCGATAAACATTCATGCAACAAACATTCTTGCAGATCACTCTGTCTCTCATCACAGCCCCTCACTCAGGCGTTCCTGTATACAGCATGCGTTCCCCGATCGTTCGGGAAAAATAGGTATTTAAAGGCATTATTTAACATATTTTGTAGATGAAACAAAAACCCAGCCCAAGTGCTTCAAAATAGTTCTAAAACGTGAGTTAGGGATAGAAACAACCGATGTAAAAATGTTAATCTGTATAATAATCAATGTTAAGTAGTGTTAGATATACAAAATGTGAACAACAGATATGATAACATTTTTACTAGAATAAACTGTCTACAATTATGGTTTATTGAGAAGAATAGTGATATCTCCTTGTATTCTAGGCTTTATTGTTTAATTAAAGGACAAGTTCACCTTCATAAACATAAGGATTGAGAGAATGTAGCAATATTAGTAGAACACATCATTGAAAGTTTGAGGAAAATCAGACAATCCGTTCAAAAGTTATGAATTTTTGAAGTTTTTGTGTAGTACCCGCTGGATGAGAAGACTACTGCAGTGTATGAATAATTTAGATGTCACATGCGTACAACAATATAAGGAAAATATAAAGAGAATTTCACAAAATTCCATCTTTTGAAAAAAGTACACATTCCCCTGACTCGTTACCGACAAATGTTATGGGTAATATTATTCCCCCTGCCTTTAGAAAGAGGCAAGTCAAGTGCTCTTTTATTATGCGAAAAAAGTGAAAATATGTTGAATTTTCTTTTACATTTTCTTTATACTGTTGTACGCATATGACTCACAAGCTGTAGTAGTCTCCTCATCCAGCGGTTCCAACACAAAAATTTAAAAAATTCATAACTTCTGCATCGATTGTCTAATTTTCCTCAAACTTTCACTGATGTGTTCTACTAATATTGTTGCATTTTCTCAATCCTTATGTTTATGAAGGTGAACTTGTCCTTTAAGGTATGTTTTGTGATGCAACTGACCTACACATATGCATCAAATTTGATAACTCGAACATTTTTCAAATTACAATTCCCAATGGTAACCAGTATACCTTTAAGTTCTGAGGGGCTCGATTCGGGGGGAAAATCCCGAAAATCGGTGAAATAGGGAGTCTTTTTCGTATTTTACCCCTAAATATTCTTATGGGGTGGTTTTCAAATCTTTCCCGAGTAATCCTGTAATAAGGTCCCCACGAAGTTAGTTCCAGGGGGTTAGTTTCAAACCCCCGAAAAATTCACAAGTGAGGGAAGTGTCGTTTCTTGATGTCAATTGTCCCGATTCTTCCGAATGTGTTTATTGGATGTTTTGCTGCAAAACTTGCTGGGCTGACCTTCTTTTCGCAAGATATTTCGCCACACTGGACGTAGCCTAGGCCTATTTATACGTCATCGTAGCAGTACGCTGCTTTAAAGGTTCAAACTCGTGATGGCCGGGGGGGGGGGGGGGGCAATTTTGCTGCCTTCCACGTCTTCCAAACGCCCGTGATGAGAGAGTAATTTTAATGGCGTCCCTTCCAAAAGTTTGTGATAGCGGGTCAAAATCCTAATTACCATCCTTAAAGGGGGTATCTCTAGATAAGAATCTTGAACAAGCATGATGTATGGTTGACCACGTGGGGGGGGGGGGGGGGGGGGGGGGGTCCGGGGTACCATTTCATGAAAGTTGTCAGCGCTGACAAGTTGTCAGTCTCTGAAAATCACCATGGTAGCAGTCAGTGACCAGAGCATCTCAGCCAATCAAAACCAATGATTTTGCTGAAATTGTCAGAGACTGCAAAATGACAACTTATCAGCGCTGGCTAAATTGACGTAACCCCCCGCCCGGGTATGACTTGCCCCGTTTTCAAGAGTCTCGAACCCTGGGAGACGACATTACTGGATCGACCTGTATTATGTGGGTCATGGGGTCCCCTGTTTGACATGATTAAGTTCTTAGCCATTATAATCACAATACTATCACGGTACTCGATCCTCAATTCCAATGGGTGAACATCGTCTCATCAACTCCTATAGTTCACTGTGCCCAAAATATAATTTCTTGTTTGCTTTTTAAACGATATCATGCCCCAGTCTAACAGATCCAAATGTTTGACCGAATTGTATTTTGAAGTTACCATGCAACAATATTATTATCTTTTACTTTTTATTACATAACAGGTTAACTTCTTTGTTTGTCAGGGTTTTTTGTATACTGTACAAGTAATTTGTTTTGGGATCAATGGATATTGTGAGGTGACTATACTGTAGAAGCTCGTCTATGATATTATAATCATCAGCTCTTTCATTTGCAAATTTATAATTCTAACAGATGCAAAACATACGATGAGTGATTGCGTGGTTTACAGTGCTATATTCTCGAGATAACAAATAACACTACCAGTGAACTTGATATTGACTCTAGAGCAGGCCCTACTTTGGGTCATTAATGCCACTTTACAAAATGAATAGATAGAATTTAGATCGGTAAACAAATAAATAAATGAATAAATGAACGAATGAGTAAATGACTAAGTAGATAACTAACCCCAATGAATGAATGAATGAATGAATGAATGAATGAATGAATGAATGAATGAATGAATGAATGAATGAATGAATGAATGAATGAATGAATGAATGAATGAATGAATGAATGAATGAATGAATGAATGAATGGATGAAGAAGGAATGAATGAATGAATTGATTAATTGCTTTGCATCAGTGATGCTTGACAAATGAATGAATAAATGAATAAATAGATCAACAAACAAATACCACCAATGTATGTTATTATCAAATGCTCTGTTATATACAGAATCAAAGCCTGGGAATCGTATCGTCTCTTTGAGGAAATGATCATATAGGCCTAGATAAAACGTTTTTTTTTTTCCCTTTCTAACGTTAAACATTTTGTACACAGCCTTGAAATAAGTCTAGACCTAGTGCCTCTGTTGTTATTGTTGTTTTACTAACATTATCCTTAAAAACGGTAGGTATGGCGGAAAACACGACAGATGATAGCAAGCCAAACATCGTCCGGCTGAAGGTACGTTTGGATTCTGATATCTATTATGTATGATGTATTTCTGTAATTGGCTATTGCTGTAATTTGCGGTGTAGAGAGGCTGAATGGAGAATCAACAAGTGCAAGGTGGGGGTAATTATCATGTTTATGTAGGCCCTCCTAACGTTAGTTCTAAAACCATTGCATCGCAACAGGCATCCGTAGTCCCATACATTGATAATTCACGTACGTAGCGGCACGGTACGACAATCCAACGCCAGCCAGCCCAACGCCAACGGCGCAGCGCAGGCTAACAAAGGTTCAATTTACTTCCACTACCTGTCTAGACAATCTGGTCTAGTACTAGTAGTACTCTAGTAGGATTTAAACCCTACAAAGTTATGGAACAATGGAGCTGAAGCTTAAAAAATATCACCACGTGCGTGAACTGCATACAAATACAATGTCAATAATATTGTCAATATAACGTGAGCGTGACAATAAATTAAAAAAGTGACCCCCCCCCCCCCAAAAAAAAGTGACAAAATCCACAAAGAAATGTGTTATGTCAAAGAATGCCAAATAAATGGACAGGTCAGCTCACAGTATTCTAGTATACAGACGGTATTTATTTATTTATTATCTTTTTTTTTTGGGGGGGGGGGGGGGGTAGTGCCAGTATGCCATTAACTTACTTAAGCTGGAAAAAATCTTTTCATCATGTTCAGTTGTATGCCATTATGGTCTTTGTGTTTGTGTTTATTTGTTTGTTTTTATTTTTGCACTTGTAGGAGGCAGTTAATGCCTTGTATGACTTCAGGGATCATTTCTTTGAAAGGAACTCCATCGACCGTGCTGTTCATAAAAATGAAGAGGTCAAGCAACAGCTTCAGAAAACACTTGAAGTCTTTGAAGAGCTGCAAGGTAATGCCAGAACTATGATTTCTTCATCAGATTTAAGCTCATGTACTGTCAACTTAAACTTTTGTCCTGGTTTTGCCTTAAACTGCACCACTTACCAATCGATAGCAGATTGATACTAACGATAGACCTTCGTGAAGATGTTGGGTACCTACTTGGATAGGAGGAGGAGTGGAAAGGATGTGAGAAGGGAAGAAGAATTATGTGATACCTTGTGCAGTATAGATATTGTAAAGGGAAATTATGTGATGTTTTCTTGCTATTAAATTCTCATTGTTTGTTATGCTTCCACCCATAATGATTGGTCAATGCTTTCGCAAGTGGTTAAATTTGCGATCGTGGAGTCCTGTACTGAACTGAGAAGTGTACCACGCATACCTGGTACGTCACATTCACATCGGTATCAGAGTCAATATTTTCGTATGTCTTTAATTTTGCGAATAGCACCTGACTTGCGAAATTCACGAAAATAAAAACCTTGCAAAATATTCGGCGTATACAGTAAATTGTCCTAAAAGTCCATTAATTTTGACAACGAATGTTTATGTATATAAGATCGCCATTTGAGGTTTCTCTGTAAATAATTGGCATTGTTAATGCTGATAACATTTCTTACCTGGCAGATACAGTAGATTCTAGTTGCAAGGCTGAGCTGCTTTTGCTAAAGGGGAGAGCATGGAACGTCCTTCCTGACTTCAGCCCTGAAGCCCTGGAATGTCTGTCCAAAGCGGTCAAACTGGACCCAAAGCTGGTGGAGGCATGGAACAACCTTGGTGAGACGTACTGGAAGAAGAAAGACGTGAAGGCAGCCAAGAATTGCTTTGAAGGGGCGCTGAATCATGTAAGCTGCTGATCTGCACAAGGGCCAAAATATATAACTACATCAAGTTTGTAACTTATTTGATTATGATTATGATGACGTTGATGTTGAAAAATAATGGTGGTGCTGATGATAGGATTTTTTTTTTTTTCAAGAGGAACAGTGTAGTGTATAGTATTATGATATCCCATGGTTTAAACATTTGTATAGAACATTTTTTTTTTTCATTCAGTGGCTGTTTAAAGTTGTTTTATTCATAGGCTGTTTGCATTTCTCCAATTCTGTAGAAAAATCTGTTACCTTCTGTCTGCCAAAGCTAATTTCTTTTCCTCACACCTCTGAGATCAAAGTGTTAATTGTTATGGTCATAACTATGAAAGAAAAATCCTCAACAGCAACACAAGGTGGGATGTGATATGATACTGATTATTCTTTCCTCTACCCCAGCAAAATAATAAGGTGTCGCTGCGAAATCTGTCCATGGTCCTCCGTCAGCTGGGATCGGATCCAACGGAGAAGGCAAAGTTTCTGCAGGAGAGTGTTGACTATGCCAAGAAGGCGGTGTCTCTGGATATGAGTGATGGCACATCTTGGTGTGAGTAAATCTTGTTGGGAGATAAAATAGGACCATTAGAAAGATCGAAAGTTTGTTAACTTCTTGTTTGAGGTGGAAGTCTAAAGACATGTTCCCATTTTGAGTTTGTGTGAAGCGTAGTAATTCAAAGATATATCTCCATTTGGAATACCTATGAAATATTTGCGGCAAAATACTTTTGTGTGAATGCGTAAGTAAATGATATGTTCCCATTTAAAAGCCTCCAAACATCATAGAGTGAGTGTGTATATGAAAGAAGAGATGTCTCTTTGTAGATCCAAAAACTACAATGTCTCTTGTGATTATCACAAGTATAAAAACTGTGATTTTGACTTGATCAATCCAGTCATAGCAGGCAACGCCTACCTATCGATGTTCTTCATGACTGGCCAGAAGGCAGGGATGCTGAAACAATGCCTTGGAGCTTATGCACAAGCAGTAAGTCCTTGTAAAGATTCCCTCCCCTCTATTTTCTTTTTCTTTAGTCAATGTCCTGCCCATTCCATCTGTTCTAATGATATGTCAAAGGAGTTTTAAGCTTCCATGTTACCTGTGCATATATGTAAATAGATTCAACCTAAAATCAGATGTATGCTGTGTTGATGCCTAAACCTCCCTTCGTATACAGTTTTAGGATTTTTAAGGAGTACTACAAAACAGGCATTCAGCATGCTATTATTGAAATCCGTGTAGGACCATCTGACAGGTGCTGATTTGTATGACAAACACAGGGGCCGTTGAGCATTTCCAAGGGGGGAGGGGGATAAAGAGTCAATGTACAATGTTCATAAAGTATATCACAAGAATGATTGCATGTTCACCACTGTTATGACACAGGGGCCACTTCATATCTTTTATTCATGAAGGTGAAAACTTTGTTCATGTGTTTGTTTGTTTGTCTATTTTCATTTTTCTGTGATTATCAGGAGCGAGACTCAATAGCCAAGTGCAATCCAGACCTGCACTTCAATAAAGCCACAGTGAGTATTTGGCAGTCAGTGTCTATCAGAACAAGGAAATAACAAGTGTGCTATGCAATATCAGTAACTGTCAAAGAAACTTTCATCTTAGCATGGTACACAGTTGTACTCGTAAGACATTTTATCATTATGGACACAAGCCTCTTGAAGTAGAAATGCATGATTCTGTTGTCTTGATGGATTTTATTAATTGTTCGGGTATGTATTTAGAAATGTAGCTGAACTATTCATGTATGTGGTTGATACGTTTGATCAGATCTACATTACTAGTAGGTTTCACATGTTTTTTTTTTGTGTGTGTGTGTGTGTGTGTGTGTGTGTTTGTGTGTAACCCTGTGCACAGTGGCAAAATTTAGAGAATCCCCTTTACAAGAGTTCTGTAAATTGATGTTGACAGCATGTCTTAAGCAGATTCCTTGGACTACTTTTGCATAATGTCTTGAAAAATGCGTTGGATCTTAATGCTGTTTAACCTTCATCAGATCTTCAAGTTCCAGGAGGAATATGAACTCTCTCTGGATGGCTTTGCCCAGGCCAAGGCCCTTGACCCGGTGTGGGACGAACCTGCACAGAAGAGAGCCGATCTGGTCAGCTACCTCTCCAGGGTCACAGAACTCACAAAAGCTAAGGTATCAAGTGTCACAAATATTTTGATGTTTCTGTACTGTAAAAGTGGGTATTCTCGTGCAAGTAATTTTTCATGCTTGGCCGGGTGAGGTGAACAGACCTCCCAACCATTCTGAATTTGGAGGAAGTAATCTGAATTTGGACCATTCCTAGCTCTTGTTTCAAAGAGGAGTTTCCTTTTTTTCTTGACAATTTTACTATACACTCCTATGGGAACTGCTCTTTCTTTTCCTACTTTTGAGCCAAACCATCCCTGTTTTTCAGTCAGAAAGGTTTTGAGGTCTGGATGAATTTTGCGTGTTTTTAATTCTGCAGAATTGAGACATCCATTACTGGAACATATGGCAAGCAACAACATTCGCATGCTTTTATTTTTGCACTAGTTTCTGGTTGTGCAAAATGCGCAAAAATTTCCACATTGCGAAAATTTCCATTTTTACAGTATTTAAAGAAAAGATAAATGGAAAAGGTGTCTATTCACTGGTGAGGGAAATTCATATTGTCCAAGTGGAACAACCACCCTAGCACAGTGTTGATGGATATTTAGAGTTCTTATCACATGGCTTTTGCAGAATCAATGTAATGCTGATAGTTAATTTCTCACAAGGATGATTACACTCTAGTTTGTCATTAGCATTTTGAAAGTGAGACACAATAGTTAACAATGCCAATGGGATGTGAAAGAATTGTCTACTTACACTTATTGCTCTGAACTGAAGCAATTGATCAAATATATGGTCCATGGTACATCAAGAACCCTGTGTGACCAATAGTCTTGTACTGTAAAACGAGGAATGTTCGCATACATTTTGATTTCACGAAATTCTCGAAAGCCGAGATTCATGAAATTAAAATGCACACAAAAGTTCTTTTCTACACTATGAGCATTGAATGTTAGCGGCAACTTGTGAAAATTTGATGCCGTGAAAAAGGCTGCTAGCTTCAATTCGCAAAAATTTCATGCCGCAAAAATATCTTGTTTTATAGCAATCATCATTAAGAAGGAGATGTAATCTTTGCAGCTACAGCTGGCTACCAAAAGGGAATGGACCCAAATGTCAAGGGAAAGAAAATCCTGTAGATTCAATGATATCAGATGTTTCGCGAAGGCTGCTGTCAAAACAGTTTTTTTTTTTTTTTTTATAGTGAACTTTAATAGTATGCACTCATATTGATAACTTTTTTTTATGCCTCCGCAACGAAGTGGCCGGAGGCATTATGTTTTCGGGTCGTCCGTCCGTCCGTCCGTCCGTCCCGTTTTGTTTTTGTCGATATCTCAAGAACCGTGTGGTGGTTTTACATCAAACTTGGTATGAGGATATATCCTTGGGGGATAATACTTTGTGTGGATTTTAGGGTCACAGGGTCAAAGGTCAAAGGTCACAGGTTTATTTTGTGAAAAAAAATTGAAATTTCATGTTTTTCTCCATATCTCGCAAATGGTTCAAGGTATCTTCATGGAACTTAGTATATATGCTTGTACCGATGGGCAGTGATTATCTAGGGAAGTTGGGGGTCATGGGTCAAAGGTCAGGGTCAAAGGTCAAGGTCAACTCCTCAAAATATCACTACTTTCCTTAAAATGCAATAGGCTGAAGGTTTTTTTTTTAAAACTTGATGTATGGCATGTATTACCCAATATATATTTTTGGGGAAGTTTCTTGCCAAAAGGTCAAAGGTCAAAAGGTAAAAGGTCAAGTGAAAGTGCTAAATTGCACTTTTTCCTCCATACAATTTTGTATCTCGAAAGTAACTCAAGGTATCGTCATGAAACTTACATATTTATGCATGTTCAACCTAACAGTGATTCTCTTTGGAACTGTGAGGTCAAAGGTCAAAGGCCAGGTTTAGATAATGCTATTTTCCCATTTGATACTGAAATTATACTTTTTCTCAATACCTTGAAAATTACTCAATGCATAAACTGATAAAAGGGTCAAAAGTCAAGTAAAAATCATCAGTTCCCCAAATACCTGCACTCTGACATTTTAATCATTCATCCAATTGAACCTAGTTCTAGGAAAGTGAACATTCAGCACATTTGTGTCAAACCTGTCATTTTAATATTTTGCCAATTGTGTGAAACTGTCATCACACATTGTCAAGACATTGTACTATAGACCTATTAGGAGAACCATGCATTATGGCGGAGGCATATCAGTAGCCGTAGCGATATATCTAGTTTTTTCATCCATACTGCTCCTTCCCATCAAGTCCACTTGCCAGTTTCCAGCAATTGCATTCTTGTTTTCTCATCGTAAACAAATTGACTTGTTGATTTCAAGGAATTTAACATTTAACATTTCATCTACACTTTTCGGCTTTCCATGAGACTTGGGATGACATGTTAGTATAAGGAGATATGAAATAGTTGTATGCCTCCTCACAAAATTAGAACATATATGCAATAATCCTTCCCTTTTACCTTGCTGTCTCAACAGGGCAAGATGAAAGCCAAACGTCTACAGCAGCTGATGTCTTCCTTCAAGGACAGCGACCTCGGGCCGTACGGGGGCGGATCGTACACATCACCCACCGGTCAGACAGTCAAGCTGGAGGCTGTTATGCTGTCTAGGCTGACAGATGGCGCCAACCAGGAAAAGGTTGTGGTTGGCAAGGTGGTCTGCAGCGTGGGCACGGACGAGCCTATCCCCTTGTGAGTCACATGATTTTGTCACAGAGGTCAAAGGTTGATTTGTCATTTACACTTGCCGGCTTTGCAGGTTCAAACCACAGCGCAAAGATTTTAAGGAATACGCCTTGCTGCCTTCTTTGTATTCTTGTCAAGTTGGCTGTGACACATTTTATGCATCACACTTCCCCCAATATAGATACACTGACATGAAATAAACTGTTAACCCCTTTCCTTCCCCCCCCCAAAAAAAAACCCAAACAAACAAACAAACAAACAAACAAACAACAACGGAGAGACATATGTTGGTGTGAAAGAACTTTTAACACAAACATTTAGGAAATCTGATGTATTTTCTGAATGATTTATTGGTTGTGCAGCCCAGGTATTAGAAAACTGTGATATTGTAAACTGATATCAGTGGTCACAGAGAGGTTTTAACTGTCAGATGCTTTTGGTATGTTGTTTGTAGATACAATTTTCTTTTACTTTCCTGCTTTTATGATCAATGTGCAGTTTTTACTCGTAGGAAGATAATAGCAAATATTATCGCAAATAGTGCATTACATAGTTTGTGATTTTAGTACCCTATGTATTTAAGTACCAGATTTCAATTTGATTTTTAGACTGCAGGCCACGAATCTTTCTCTGTCTTATGATTGTTTGATCAGATTTTTATTAAAATGACAAAATTATGACAAAATTATGATATTTTGCAAAGTTCTGATAACTCTATATGATTTGTTTTCAAGTCAATGAAGTCAAAGCTATTTTGCTCAGAGATTGGTTTATATGTGAGCTTGAGTGCTTTATATATGTTCAGTTTCTTTTTTCTTTTTTTCTTTTTTCTGCAGCACATTTGCCATTGTAGATTCAGAGGGGTCGTGCTATGCCGTCAATGTTTTCAACATAGCCCAAGGTCAAGGGGTCATCATTGGTGATACTGTAGCCATCCCAGAGCCGTACCTTCGTAGAGTAGATTTCACCATCGATGACAAGGTATGTGCACCTATGAACCACATTGGCCTGACATTCCAAGAGGCAGTTCTACTCATGATGTACTTCACGTACGCAGGCTCGACTTCCATGTACAAATTGACCTTGTCGGATTTAGTGAAGCATCTAAAAAAAAAAGCCCTCATTTGTGGTTTCTGCAGAACTTCCTTTTGTCTTTTCACAAGAGCACCACATCACTTTTCTGTTGTTATTTTCATGCCTTCGCTGCGAAGTGTCACCGGAGGCATTATGTTTTCCTTTAGGACCACTGACGCACATAGAGCTATAAAATTGTATAGATATGAATAACAGATGGTGCCCATCACTCCGATCATTCTTGCTCGTTAAAGAGAACAACAGGAAATACGTGTGATGAGATGTAAAAAAAAAAAAGTCGAAAAGTATTGGGAACTATATATAGGAGATGTGACACATGAAGTGTGCTATGGTGTCTCTCATTCAATTCAAGAACGTGACACAGTCAAAATGTTAGTGCGATCTGTAGTGAATCCAAAGGCTATTTGCAGTTGAATTTTGTGAGAGAATAAAAAATGACTTGTAAAATAGACCAGAAGATAAAAAACCGACTGGGATGAAGCTGCCTATCTTTCATCTCTCTAACGACATTCTCTCACCTCGCAGCACATCCAGTACTCCTGCCTGAGGGTCAACACTCCGGTGGCCCTGGTGGTCAACGGCAAGAAGCTGGGCATTGAGAAGCAGGCACCGGCCACGCTGTCGGTCAGTGCCAAGAGTGATTGACACCTGTGGGGAACACCTTCTTGGTTCCCCTGCCCGTATCCCCATCCCCATCCCCATCCTCTGCACCACAAGGATATTCTTGTCTCATCTTTCTGCTGCAGCTGTGCTTTCTGTGTATCACCAGGCCAAAGCTTGCTCTGGATCAAACTCCCACAAGAGTGGGCTTCCTTTGTGGAATTGTAGGCAGTGACATGAAGGCAACACATCCGAAGAGGAATTAACTGAATATCATCGAAAGATGTGGCTACTTGAATTTTAATGGGTTATCAAACATGCTATCTTAATGGCACATCAGATATGCAATAGATGATATTGCTTTGCATGGGGTTCTCCTGCAAAAAAACCCCAACAAAACCCCAAACAAACAAACAAACAAAACAAGAAAAATAAGTGTCTGCTACATGAAAAAAAATGTAATAAATTTTACCTTGCTCATCCCCTGTGCAGAAGTTCATTTCACTAGGCAAATGTTGAGAAATCATGTTTTGGTCTTTTGTGAACAGAGAAAAGGAAGAGAAATGTTTGAAATGGTCAACACAAGTCACATGACCAAGTCGGCTGGATTGAGGTTTGAGTGTAAAGGTCATGTTAGATATTTGTGTGTCCTTCAAAAAGTTATCAAATTTTGAACTCTTTAATTAATGTGCGAAAAAAATCAATTTTCTACTCCTCGTTTCATTCGCAGTTTTCACTGAAAGCTACTTCTTGTAGGCAAATATTCTTAGTGGTAGAAAAAACATCTTAATTGTGTCCTAGCTTCTTTCATTTTTCAATTCTATATATTACCACCTTGAATGACTCTCACCTTTTCCCCTTCCAAAGTGTTCTGATTCTAGAAGAGAAATGATTAAGACTAAAATTGGAAAAGTGCTATTTAATGAAAATGTGCAAACATTGATTCAATATTAGATAGCTCTATATCTTCTATCAGAAATTTACCATTTTTCAGTGCCTGCGTAGAAAAATCGAAGCATAGAATCCATGCAAGTAGTAACAGTTATTTAAGAGGGCTACTGGCAAATCTCAGCAGTAAAAGAGGCATAAATCTTTGATGCCAAGAAACCTATAAAATCAAGATGCAGCCAGTGGCCCGCAGCACTGAATTGTGGAAAGCCATGTTTGCCCCCACCCCAGCAGTTATAGTGTATTTCCGAGCATGTAATGGGTTACTTGGCAGTGGTAGGGTATAAATAATGGCAGGGTCATCTTAAAGACTTACACTGACGCTTGAGAGACTATCCCTATTTATCAACCAAAATCAATCAGTTATTGCATATCCACCTTGGCGATATGAGTGGACATAAATTGTATCCATATTGGTGCCCATTTCAACAGCTGAGTGGCTTGCTACGAAAATGCTGTAAAAGAACCAGCAGAGCACTGACCATATTTAGTCCCCTCTCCTCAGTAGTATGGAGTGACTACTGTAATTATGACTCGTATGCTCCCATGCACATCATTAGATAATTTCTTTTCCATGCAGAGATATGCAGCAGCTGCAAGACTTGCTTTTCTTGGAAGTTGTGTAGTGTATAAGAGGTACTTCATACTGATACTGAAACACAACTCCCAAATTTCTTCAAGAAAGTTGGTCTCAAAAAGCATCTTGATGTCAGAAGAACATGCATCTCTCGCTGTATTTGTATGCTATGAACAATAGCAACTATTTATGTTCCTTTCCGTTTTCTCGAACACCAAGGGTATCTCCCTCCATGCCCTGAAAACCAGGAACTGATGTTGTAAGGTGCACACTTCATGAACTGTTAATTTTAGCCACCATATATGTTCACTTCTGTTTTGTAACCTCCAGGGTATGGGTACATGTTTAGCCACTCCCAAATCTTTTCTAGTGTATTTCCAAGAAATTATCTTGATTTCCTACAAGTTTGTTTCTTTTTTTTTTAATAAAGATGTTCAGTCCTCTTGTTGCTATGCATGCTGTTTTACAAGGCTGGTTTTTTCAAAAGATCAGATTTTGTATGTGCACCATTTGCCTTCTGCCGTTTTCATTCTTTTGACTTGTTCATTCATGTTTGAAGCATTTTCACCAAGTGGTTAAGGACCACCAAGTTATTGTTTTCTACTTTTGTAAAAATATGTAAATAAAAATTGTGTGCAATTCAATGGTCATGTTTGCTCCATGTGTGTTTCATGGCAACTGCAAGTACAACTGCCATTTCAAAATTTGACATTGTTTGAGGTGTAAGTGCCAACTTAGTGCAAGAAACCTGACTGAATTTATCTGCTGTTGCTGTGTGAAATCAGTGGATAATCTGCTTTGTACGTTTCCCTATTTGTGGAAATATCTGGGAGTTCCCAGATGGATGAATGAGAAAATCTCGGCTCAGATAGATTTAGATATAAAATTACAAAGCAACAGATGCAAAAATGTCAAACTTCTCTCTGTGGGGAGGTGATGTGTGTGTGTGTGTGTGTGTGTGTGTGTGTGTGTGTGTGTGTGTGTGTGTGTGTGTGTGTGTGTGTGTGTGTGTGTGTGTATGTGTGCATGTTTCTGTCTGTTTGTCTGTCTGTCTGAAAACAGCCTATATAGAAGCAGAATTTCTCGATGGTAGATGCCCTGATATAATGATTTGACTACATGTATGTGACTGGCAATTGGGCAATTCTCAGTTCAAACCCTGGCAAGGATGCACTGCCAATGTCTTCATGCGAGGCACTACTCTCCAGTGCTTCTTGCAAAAATGAACTCCAGTCGACTCCCCTTATAACAAAGTCCTCGGATCAGCAGTTTTCTTTTGTTATCATTTTACATGAGGCCTAACAATACATAAAGAAAATGCACCAATTTCAAACTTATGAAGATACCTGTATGATCTTCAGAGCTTAGATACATACATGAAATTTGATTCATGTGTACATGTACCATTAATCATTAATTTTCAATACTGTCACTCCTTCACTCCTGTTTTTGTGGTGATGTGTTTTTTTTTTTTTTTCTTTTTCACTCTCTTCTTTTCTCTCAAAGGAATAGTACAATATCAGAGACTCCAACTCTCCCGTTCTTGACGGGAGATCTCCCGCCGAAAGCCCATTTTTGCAAAATCTCCCGTTCTCCTGCTTGAGATTTGATTTCTCCCGCCCTGGCTCTGTGTCTCCCGGTGGAAAGGATTTCTTACTTATTGCTGTCGTATGTTGAAAAAATAAGCCTTAGATAGCACCAGAGAACATCTAGAACCCTACGAACTTCGTGCTTCGCACACATCAACTTGGAGTCTCCCGTTTGCTAGGGGTTTCGGGCGGGAGAATCTCCAGATCAGATGGTGCTTGGGGTTGGAGTCTCTGCAACATAAATGAACACAATAACCCTTCCAGCCACATCACCCATTACTACACTGGCATATTCACACATGCACAATTACTCATATGTTGGTTCATTTTGGTCTGCTTGCAGATGCTAAATTCTCAAACATGACATTCTATCAAATAGTTTATTCTTCATACTGTAGGTGTTGAGTGTCATAACAGTGACATACAGGGCAATTTCAAAGGAGCAATGTAAGAGTGTCATTCTCTCTCATTTTGCACAAGAGGAAACTGCTGAGGTAACAGGGACTGTATGACAAAATTGCTGAATGATTTTGAACTTGTAAATAAAGAAAAAAATATGCCATTATACAGGCCAGTTATGATACTTAGCAAGTCAGTAGCATGATGTTCCTTGAACCAACACAAATTTGTTCAGTTGTAGCTTCATGAACTGGCCATAAATTTGAGCATTGCTGTACATTCTGCTTTTAAATTATCAAACAAAATTTTAGATGAGATTTCATGTGTTGTCAAAATGGAATCCCTACAGAAGGGTAAGAATTCTTCATACACGCTCATAGGACAAGGGTCAATTTCTTCTGATCCAAGTTATTAGCTGACCTGTGTGTGAATTCTTTCTAAAAATTGGCCATTCTGCAAGAAACACGTGGTCATGATGTTAAAAAAACAAAAATCTGAAAGTCATTCTGTCACAAAAATTGTGAATCAGGGTTGCACAATTGTGTCTTGTTTAGAATACAGCAGACAGAAATACTCTAGCATGTCATTTTTCTTGTTAAGCTCAACACAGGCATGCTAATCCATATTTGGGATGAATACAACAGGATACTATTCATGTCTCCATTGCCTGTGTGTACATAATGAATATTTTCAAAATGAATCACAGAATTGTTTGATACACAGTTCCACAGGAGTTATTGAAGGACTGAAGTATTCTGATCTATCTGCCATCTAAAAAAAAATGACAATCAGAATGGGAACAAGAATACTAATGATGCTAGCATTAGAGCATACCAAATCTCATAAATACTGAGGTATATCACAACCATGCCATTCATTCAAATTCTTTCCCAAAGATCTAGAAGCAAAAACATGGAACCATACATGCTCAACTGCATAGTATACCAAGAAATGTGACTCATAAAATCAATTTGCATCATGGCTAACTTTGTTGATACACAAGCTATAAGTAATCAGATGTTTTGAATTCAGTGTCATTACTATTTAGATATGAATTCCCCCTTTTATTGGTACCTTTTAGTGCTAGCTGATATTCACACCTTCAAATCTGAGGTGGATTGGTGCTGCCCTGGTAGAAGGCATCACAAGAACTAGCAGACTACATTGATCCACCATGTGACCATTCAACAGTGTTAACTGTTATGCAAGCATTTACACGAAAATAAACAGCTCACATAAAAAATGTTGAAATTTTCTTGTGGTTTCATATACAAACCGTATCTTTGTAGGTCAGGATGCATCTTTTTCAAGTTTACATGATCCTCTTCAAGCAAAGAGATAACATCCAGTGCATTAAAACAGCAAGATTTCATGCCAAATAAACATGACTCTCCTCTCCTCTCGACAATGTAGAAAATCCATCACGAGGCCAATTGTATCAACTCAAGATACAACACAATCCTTTAATTAAGAATTTACAGAATATCAGCTCAGAACAAGAAGGGTGTTATCTCCATGGACATTGCACTGTATTAGAGCCCTTCTGGCTCTCCACTGATGTGATGTCACATGACAAGCTGCAACAGTACCAATTTACAAGAAGTTCATTAGTGTCTCTAAATGTCTCTGAAATAGTCCACACTGGTGCCGATAGCGAACAATCATCGCACTTTCTTCCGCACCTGCTTCGATCCCGCATGCATCTGCTGGGCCGAGCTGGACTGCGGACGGGTGGGGTCAAAGTTAAACGTCTGCGGCACCGGACCCGTACCGGCCTCCTTCAGCTTCTGGAGGTGCAGCTTCTGCTTCTGCTGGACATCGTAGTTGGTCTGGGCATTCTTGAAACCTGGTAACCAAGAAAATGGACAGAGATTGCAGTGACCATTTCACTCTGTTAGCCAGTTATACCTACAAGTTCAAAGTTCCAGATGGCACCATCACATATATATGTGTGTGTGTATGTGTACATTGATTTATTCTTCCTTCCAACAAACTCTGTGGGAACCAGAAGAGACAAGACAATAGTGAGTTAGCTCTTTCTTTTGCACACTTAACTGACATAGCTACATAATCGGTGCAGAACTTGTTGATGGAGAATGTAAATCAAATATACCAGCATTCAAAGGGAGAAGAAAAATTCTAATCTCTCTTCAAAGACTCTACAAAACTGCTCTCTTCAAGGTTACTGTAAAACACGATATTTTTAGTGTACACATGAACTTTCATGTGCATTTCAATTTCACGAATCTTGGCTCTCGCGAAATTCGCGAAATTAAAATGCACGCAGCATTCCTCGTTTTACATGTACTTGAGAGGAAGTACTACTAATATATATATATCAATTGCTTCATGGGGTACAATTAAAACAATTTGTCCAGAGGTGATTTTGCAACGGTGCTATTCCCCGTGACAAAGTCATAGCACTGTCTAGAAATCATTGAGGGCAATAGTTTTAATCATAGCCCAAAAAGAAGCGGTCAATATTTGCTTTATACCCCACATCCCATTAAATTGGAAATATCTACGCTTGATTCAATCATTGAAATGAAGTTGTTGTGCTATCAGTTACAGAAAATACAAAAAGTATAATGGCACAATAGGCAAATATAGATACACACCTAAGATATACTTGTGCAAACCTTGAGAAACTGCTCACTGACTGCTGGACGGGATAGCACAAACTAGTTATTGCATTTCTGACCAATAAGACTCAAGGATTCATCACATGAAGTATATAATGACAACTAGAGCCTGTCAAAGAATGGTGCATTTCAAATATCAATGCACTGCCTGAATGTAATATAAAGGCTACAGAGTGTAGCAGGAATGTTGATGCACACCTGACTTGATGCCCTGCACAAAGCCTTCCTTCTTTGGGAGGTCCTTGGGATCATGCTTCACCTTCTCGGGCATGTTCAGGGCCTGGCGGACAGCCGGAATCTTCAGGATGGCCACTTGGGCCATGGAGAAGGTGTTGGAGGTCAGCCAGTAGCAAAACACAGCCTGATCAAATTGCAATGTTGAGAAAATATGCAAGTAATACAAATAGAAATACATAGCTGAATATATGAAGCCAGAAGAAACACACCTGGCTTAGTCTGTAGTTCTTTAAAATTGACAACATTCAAGTTGATGAAGATTTTCCTTTCTTTTTTCTATAGGAGAAAATTGTACTTGTGATGTAATGATGACAGTACTTTACAGGAGTAAGAAAGATACACTATTACCACTATTATATTAATATGATAAAAACATGAAAGTTATATAACATTTTTATCTCTATTACAGAAATGACATACCCTAACAGAGAGAACATTTTATACCAGCATGAGATTACTGCATTCTCATCTTCTCAAGCCCATAATATCACATTAATGAAAATAACTTATCTCTGCTTACAGACCACAATCATAATTACCAATTTGACTGTACCTTATGAAAACTAAAAAACAAAACAAAACCAGAAAAAAAAAAAACAGGTAGTGATTAAAAAATAAATCACAATAGTGGTGTACTTTAACTCATCTGTACTAGAAATTCATCTGAAATTGGGGTTTAACTGTTGATCTCAATACAAAAGATATACCTCTGACATTTCCATCATCATCGACCATAACATGATCAAGTCAAAGACAGGTTGTTCTGCTGATGAAGGCTGTGGTGTTGACAGCTGAAAATTCCAGAAGTTAAATATTTTGTATTGAGACCATAAGTTTAACATCAATTTTACATATCCCAACACCTTGTCTCATATAAAGCACAATACCTGCAGTGCAGCGACAATTATAATAGTGTACCCCAGGATACCACCTTAGGATCTTCACCCTTTCTGTGCCATTGGGTTAAATGTGTACAAACTTCATACACAAACCAATGGACAGGAAATTAATGTAGCACACAGAGGGTTAACGGGATGTAAGCATGGGATGAGTCACTGACCTTTGGAAGAGAGGCGATGAGTGGGAGGATGACAAAAGGCATGACCCTGAGGACTGTTCGCATCTTCTGGGCTTGGGCGTTGCTGACCCCTGCCTCACCACCAAGCTACGGGAATTACGGGTGAGAAATATGGAAAGAATTTAGCTCCTCTATGGTCCTAATTCTTGGAGATGATTTGAATGAACCAAAGACTTGATCCGCCACTTTGAAATTATGGACTGCTACTTACAGCATAGGCAAATAATGGTCATACACAGAGTTTATGCACACATTTATTCAGCCATTAAAAGTGATCAATATTTTGTCATTTGAGAGCCAGGAGAGAGTGAAATCAATTTGGACAGGAATTATTTGATCAATATTCAATTTAATATGACATTTACTACTACCACAAACGGTAATCTATTTTGTTAAATCATCACCAATGACAAAAGAAGTGCCCCAATATGTACAGGCATAAGGAATTCTGGCATTGATCTGCAGAGGGTAATTTAATCTTTCTTCTATGTCACAACACAACTCATCAATGCAATTAAAACACATACTACATACAAGGGCTTACTTTATTCTATTACAGTTATGTTTACAATGCAATATATAAACAAGATCTCATCTGCAGCAAATTATATTTTGCTACCTGGCTCCCTATTTATTCATTTTTAGTTTTCCAAAACACAAATGTAGTGGGCACTGTATCGCTAACAAAAAACAAGTCCCATCGATTTGTAAGTCATCACTGCACAGTGCCCTCTAAACTCTGCTCGTACCTCCATGACTGCGAACATGGACAGGCTGGCCAGGACGGGAAGGGCGTAGTAAGGATCACTTGTCGTGAGGTCGGTGAACCACCACAGGCCCCCCGTCTGCATGCTCTCCACGGGGAGCGTCGCCATGCGCCGCAGACCAATGAAGAAAGAGATGAAGACTGGCGCCTGCATCATAGAAGCGATGCGAAAAGATAAATACTTTTACCATAACTCTTTATGTGCCATGGTGTAAACCTCCTCTGTAACACATTATTCTGAGAAACCAACATGGTTATGCTTTGAGAAAACATTCTGGTTTTCAAATCTATGTAACTTTTATAAATTCCTGTTACCCTGGACATGTAGTAAACAAAGTTGTGGAGAAAATGCCAAGCTTTGCTTTTATGTAAACTGTATGACGAATCTATGACTGTTTTTCTTTCAAATGACCAGTAGCTACATTATTGTAGAGGCATGCCTTTTGTGCACAAAACAGTGACAGGAACTTAGAATTTACTTGCAAATCCAGTCAAGAACACTGACTGGCAGTCAATTACCACATTAAATGTAAGCTACATGCGACAGGAAGGGGATTTCAACAAACACTTTCATTGTATATTGTGGCATATGGTAATTTATCGATCAGTTTGGGTGAGTTTATGCATTTGAGCAGAATATGCGAACTTGGCACGCCATCAACTGAGTCGGACATGCAAGAGAGTTAAGGGGACATGCCAACTTTAGACATCGGGTGGTTAAAATCAACAAACACACACGGACACAGGTACTTGCATTGTGTATAAAGCGTACCCACAATATTCAATACTTTTCAGGACAAAAAAGGTGCACCTTTAATGGAATACATGAGTGTTTATGGTACTTTATATTAAACACGTGATACCTACTCATACAGCATCATTATCACAGCATCAGAACTTTTCTTACAGAATACTGATAAGGGCAAGACAATCATGAAGGTTGTCATTGAGATGAAACTTATGGTATAGTTTTGAAAGTAGTTCATACCTGCAGTAACATGCCAGCAAAGCTCTTCAGTGGGTTGACGTCATTGTTTTTCATGAACTGCTGCAATTCCATGCTCTTTCTCGTCACTAGACAGGAGAAGGAAAAAGTGACATTTTCTGCAATTAAAACAACTTACAAAATGTAATCAAAACAACATTACACAATCAAGCAACAAGTGTTCTCCTACAATAAAGTAATAGAATGCATTTCATCATCTGACAAGGCCCTGATAAATGATTGTATCTCATGATTCAGATGGGACTAAGTTTTGGCCTTAATATCAATGTCATTCTGGGAATGAGATTGAATTTTAATAGTTGACTAATGATTGTTTTGAGCTGTGAAAATAAGGACAGCGGGAAACACAGAAGTAGTGTTTGAAACTCTGGTATACTGGTACATGCAACTAATAAAAATTTAAAAAAAAAACTAGAAATGTCGCTATGGCGACTGGTATGCCTCCGCCATAATGCATGATTCTCCTAATAGGTCTAGATAGTACATGTGGACAATGTGTGATTACATTTTCCCAAAATTGGCAAAATATTAAAATGACAAGTTTATCACAAATGTGTTGAATATTCACCTTCCTTGACCTAGGTTTAATTGGATGAATAGGAGAGCATGTATTGGGGGATTTCAGGACTTTAAAGATCCTATATGAAGGGAATAAATGTTCGTAAAATTCGTTTGTAGATGAAATATATGTTGGTAATTGACCAATTATGCAAAAAGTTTGGCTCAAATCCCCGCAAGCATCTAGATATCCGCTATTTGCAAGTCCCAAACATCCCCCTCCCTCCCCCTCGAAAACCAGCCACAGTACGGGACTCCAAAAGTTGTGACGTCACGCCAGGGTAGTTAGAGCCACGGGCCCCGGATGCTCTGTAGAAAAGCATTTGGCATCGGGAAAGAATTTCTGTCAATTTTTTTTCAAAGTCTGAAATCTCTGCTATTTATACTTTTGACACCAACTCTTTACTGTTTGTCTACACTTAATAGTATTATCATGAACTGCTTCTTCTCAAACAATTATTTTGTATTACTATGATCTGCAACAAGCCCAAATTTCACACAATTATCACAATTTTCTCCTCATAGTTTTGGTGCGAAAGTAGATCCGGTCGGCCGTCGGTCGGTATGACGTATCACCTCGCAGCTCGTATCGTATGCATTGTACGTACGTACGTGCGGTTCACATTTGTATCATCGTAACTTTTTCATAGCGGTTCGTTTCGAAATTTCGCGTCGATCAATTTTGAGCTTTCACTCCTTCCGAAAATGGCCGAGAACAGTGAGTTATCAGAGTGATCTTTTTATGGACTTTGAGGAGTACGTTAGTGAAGAGGAATGAAGCGACAAAAGCAGAGAAGGGGACGAGAATATAGACGAGGACGATGGAAGTTGGGAAGATGTAAGCTGGGGAGAGGACGATGGAGAAGTGGGAGAGCAAGGTGCTGTCGACGTCAATCCAGCCGGGGAAGCAGCGGCAGGGCCACGGGTGCCGCAACCCTATGAGCCGCTGCCTTTCGATGGAGATGGAATGGCAAACGACGGGGATGCTCCTCGTCTCGATTTTAGACATATTCATTAAGACATATTTCAAATTTCATGGCGAAATGATGTTTCTATCTTGAGAAATTTAACTTTGAAATCACAGCAATATCACCCCATTTTTTTACGAGCACGCATGAAAATGTGACCCAAATCATGTTTGCAAACAACGCCGAAAAGCTGCATTCGCGTGTGGATCTCCAGCGATCAGATAATGAGCGTACAGCGGTTAGAAAATACGCGTAACAAGCGCAGAAGCCACTCCCCCTATGTGTTGTCATACCCTGTGTGCGCTGCGTGCGTACGTACGTGCTCGGTATTCAGTTTACATTCGATTCACATGTACCGTATTGAGCGCCCTACAACACGTACGAACCCCGCGTATGTATGCAGGCGCAGCTAGCTAGCAGCAGCTAGGCAGCCCCGCCGGTAAAATTCGGGGAGCCGAGCGGACGAGAGAGCATCGCGATTGCAAGCCAGGGCAGCCGGCATGGCGAGCATGGTTACGTTCGCACTTTGGCTAAGCGGACATGATTGTATTCACAACCGACTTCTCGGCTTTATAGTGCCAGTGACTCGAGCATCGCGAGTGCACTTTCGAAATATAAATGCCATATAAATGAACAACGATAAGATCATAACCAATCCACAAGTAAACTAATAATAGTAGACAGAAATTTAGTCTGGTTGTTTTGCAAGACGTACGTGATTTGTGAGCGTGACTGTATCCGATATGTACAGTACAGGGTGCGTGCTATGCTGTGATGCGTGTTGTAGGCCTATAGGAGCTATCGCAAGCGACACCAGCCCAGTTTCCTGCCTCGATATGCACATCATACACAACACATACACACACACACGTAGTGACACACACACACAGAGGTAGCTCTTTGCTGGCAGCATCTGGCGTCCGCACCGTACCGCGCGCTGGCACGTACAGAGTCGCATCACTCGCGGATTAATCTTTTACGCGGGACGTTATTTTTCCAACCAAAATAAAACTAAAAAAGTCCTCTCAAAATTCTAAATTTTCTGAATATTATGTGATGTATCAAAAAATCGTTCACTAGAACATTTTTTTCTAATAATTCTTAAACAAATTAGAACATAAAATCCATCATAAGAGAGCGATATGACGCAATTTTAAAGCTTTGACAGCACTGCATTTGCGTGGACATAAGAGGGAATACCCTTACGTGACATCATAATCTAGGGGTCTTGACTCAACGGGGAATAAGGCTTCGATATTTTGACGAAATTTGAACGCATATTCCTCAAAAACCAACCTTTTTAGGGGTTTGAAAGATGTGAGATAGGAAAGTATGGTTAATAAGCCTTTCAAAAACACAAACAGTCCAGTTTTTGGCGATCGGCTTCTTATGTGAACTTTAACTTGACTTTGACCCATTCATACGTTTATGCATTGAGTAATTTTGAAGGTATGGAGAAAAAGTGCAATTTCTGTATTGAATAGTAAATTGGTACCATTTTCATCTGGCCTTTGACCCTAAAATTCATAAGATAATCACTGTCAGGCAGAACATGCACAAATATGTAGTAAGTTTCACGATAACTTGAGCCACTTCTGAGATATGGAGAAAATAGTTCAGCACTTTTCACTTGATCTTTGACCTTTTGACCTTTGAGGTAAAAAAAAGGGGGAAAAAACCTTTCCAGAGAATCTCTATTAGGTTATACAACATGCATACACCAAGTGTAAAAAAAATAATCCTGCTGGCATTGCATAAACATGAGAGAAATAGTAAAATTTTGAAGTGTTGCCCTTGACCTTTGACCCCTGACCTTTGACCCCATGAACCCTAAATTGTCTAGATAATCACTGCCAGTCAGTACATGTATATATACTATGTTCCATGAAGATACCTTGAACAATTTCCAAGGCACGGAGAAAAAAGTGAAGTTTTAAAATCTTTACTTGATCTTTTGACCTTTGACCTCATGACCCTAAACTTTCACCAGAGAATCTTAATTAGGTAATACATGAATACACTAAGTTTCAAGAAAATATCTTCAGGTATTGCAGAGATATGGTGGAAATAGTGAAATTTTATGTATTTGACCTTCGACCTTGAGCATGTGCACCCAAAAGTTGATAGGCACAACTTTACCCCCTAATACACATACATGACAAGTTTCAATAGGATACCTCAAAAGGTTTTTTTAGTTATGCTGTCCACAAAATTCATTACGGACGGACGGAAGGACAGATGGACGGAAGGACGGACGACCCGAAAACATAATGCCTCCGGCACCACTTCGTGACGGAGTCATAAAAATTGCATGATTTAAAAACAAACAAAGAAACATGCATATACAACTATGTTTAATCTTAACAGTGTGATTATTTAACCTGAATTTGGAAAACTACAGGGTGAAATTTAATTGCATGTCACTAGCAAAAGACACACACAAAGAAGAGGCATGACAAACATGAAATAAAAGAATTGAAAGTCATGTTGATAACAATAATGATGAAACTGAACCTTCATTTAACTCTAGCTCTGGAAGACTGTAACTCTAGCTCTAGAAGTACCATTGGCATCCAACACAGCATAATTGCCCATGGTAATGACAGTGTGGAGCGTGCAATGTGATTTGTCTGCCTTACAATAAAGATACACATATACATGTATGTGTGTCCAAGAGAATTCAGTGGAGCAATGTTATGTGTCATCAATCAATTATGCTATCCCCTCTTTTCAGCAGCAAACACTCTATCTGCCCCTCTGATGGGTCACAAGAGCCAAAGGACCTTTGTGTCATGCATGTGGGAGATTCCACTTCACCTCTCCTGCAAGGAAGGTGCAAATCTGGCAAAGTGGGCTGTTTCACAGACACATACTCCAGAAACTTGGTCTGAACAAAATGTTCCCCTTGTGTACACACACTCCTGGTAACTAGCCTTAGTTGACACCCCAGGATTGACCTGCCACATAGTGCCATACAAAAAAAAAAAAAAAAAAAAGGATGAAAAAACTCACTCTCAAACTGATCCCCACATGCCTTGGCATCATTCATCTCTTTGGTCAGTCGCTGGAACGTTGGCATGCAGTTGTTCAGTCTGATGGCGTACTTCTGGTTCTTCAGCATCAGAGGGAATATGCATATTCTTGCAATGATGGTTCCTGGAATACAACAAAAACTTTTGAACACAATGGCCTGAACATTACACAAGGACCAAACACTATGAAAGAATATGATATTACAATATAATAATTCTTATTCATGATTAACATATGATAGTTGTAATAATCATATCAATCATACACTAGAAATGTCGCTATGGTGACGGGTATGCCTCCGCCATAATGCATGATTTTCAGGAGGACTAATAGGTCTACAGTACATGTGGACAATGTGTGATTACATTTTCACAAAATTGGCAAAATATTGGAATGACATGTTTGTCACAAATGTGTTGAATGTTCACCTTCCTTGACCTAGGTTTAATTGGATGAATGAGAGAGCATGTATTTGGGGATTTTAGGACTTTTACTTGACTTTGACCCTTTCATAAGTTTATGCATTGAGTAATTTTCAAGGTATGGAGAAAAAGTGCAATTTCTGTATTGAATAATAAATTGTTACCATTTTCCTCTGGCCTTTGACCCTTGACCTCTGACCCTAAAATTCATAAGAGAATCATTGTTAGGCAGAACATGAATAAATATGTACTAAGTTTCAAGATAACTTGAGCCACTTCTGAGATATGGTGGAAGAAGTAAAGTTCAGCATTTTCACTTGATCTTTGACCTTTGACCTTTTTGGCAAAAAAAAAAAAAGAACCCCTTCCCATAGAATCTCTATTGGGTTAAACATGCATACACCAAGTTTAAAAAGAAAATAATCCTCCAGGCATTGTATAAATATGAATTAAATAGTAAAATTTTGAAGTATTAACCTTGACCTTTGACCCATGACCTTTGACCCCATGAACTCATAATTCCCTAGATAATCACTGTCAGTCAGTACATGCATATATATACTATGTTACATGAAGATACCTTGAACCATTTCCAAGATATGGGGAAAAAAGTGAAATTTTAACATTTCTACTTGACCTTTTGACCTTTGACCTCATGACCCCAAACTTTTACCAGAGAATTTTAATAGGGTAATACATGTATACACTAAGTTTCAAGAAAATATCTTCAGGCATTGCATAGATATGGGGGAAATAGTGAAATTTTGAACATTTGACCTTGACCTTTTGACCTTTGACCTTGAGCATGTGCACCCAAAAGTTGATAGGCACAACTTCACCCCCTAATACACATTCATGCCAAGTTTCATGAGGATACCTCAAAAGGTTTTTTAGTTATGCTGTCCACAAAATTCACTACGGACGGATGGACGGAATGACGGACAACCTGAAAACATAATGCCTCCGGCACCACTCCGTGGCGGAGGCATAAAGAGTACAAATACAACAGTTGAAAGTTAATATAATCAAACACTTTTGCATTTGCAATTGATCGATAAAGCCTCTGTCAACTCTTCATACCCTCTGTCATATTACACTTTACACAGCAGTAAGACTTTACACAGCAGTAAGACTTACACAGCAGTAAGACAAAGAACATAAAAATTATTAAAAAAACCACACAGTTTTATACAATAAGCAGCAAAGAGTATGGATTCAGAATACTTCTCAACTTACCTGCTGCTATGGCAGCCCACCATGGTAGGCCTGCAGACACATGTAGAAATTCCAAGCCTGACTGTAGTAGGCCGATGGGGGTGAAACCACCAAGACCTAACTCAGTAAAGGGGACCTCCCCAACTGGCTGTAGGATGTCCTGCGCTGTAGTTGCAATGGATCCGACTGCTGTGGGGTCTGCCACATTCTCAATACCACTGCCAGCCTGTTCCCCAAGCTGTGTTCAATCAACAATGATACACAGTCAGTTTTGTGTGCAATACATCATATGACAAGCTTTTTTTAATATTCTGTTAACAGGAAACTCAATAAAGATGATGACTTTTTCAAAGTATCAAAAATGTCAAACAGCTGTCCTATATCAATTTACAAGGCTTTAAATTAGTAGTCTCTGAATGGTCCATAGCGACCATAAATGAACGCTGAGTTTGCACTTATTGCGTGCTAGTTACTTTGTACTTGTTCAGGGGAATTACCATGCTCTAGAATCAAAGTAAGTTCATGACATGTAAAGTATGCAGAGGTTGTATTTTTCGGACATCTATTATCATGACATGACTTTCCCTTAATAATAATAATAATAATAGCTGCTTATATAGCGCATAATATCCCTGGAATCTCTATGCGCTTTACATAATTGAGTAGAATACCATAAACTACAACTTACATAATTTTAACAAAACAATATAATTAAACTTACAAAGTACAACATATCATAATCATTTAATAACAGAACAAATATGTTTTTAAGGACTTGAGGAAAGTGTGAGTACATGTGATGGCCCTAAGATGACTTGGTAATTTGTTCCAGAGTACAGGTGCTGCTGACTGAAAAGCCCGATCCCCATATGAACATGTTTTGGTTGTTGGTATACTTAATAAATTCTGGCTAGAAGATCGTAAATTTCTTTGTGGAATATATTCAGTGATCATGTCAGACAAATATATTGGGGACTTATTTATCAATGTTTTATGACATAATGCAAGGATCTTGAACATGATTCTCTTATCTACAGGCAACCAATGCAGATATGACAACAAGGGTGTTATGGGATCTCTTCCTTTTGCTCGCATTACAAGTCTTAAGCCTTAACACTTCTGTATGTCCCATCAGAAAATATACCAAGGCCCTGTTTCATAAAGCTGTTCGTAAAGTTACGAACAACTTACGAGCGACTGGTGATCAGTTCCGATGTGCTATACTTATCAGAATTTCCATAATTCAGCACAAGAACTGATCACCAGTCACTCGTAAGTCGTTCATAACTTTACAAGCAGCTTTATGATACACCCCCCCCTAAGAGCCTCGCATCGGTTCAGCAATTATTCTACAAAGTATCTCATTTAATATAGCATGAAAGGTGATGATAATTCCAGATTTTTAAAAGACCTAGTAGTGTCTCATTTATAGATATTTTCATATATACAAAAACAGAAGTAAACAAAAAGGGGTTTCCAAGAAGTCCTCAAAACTGACTGTTATGTACATGGTTGTACCTGAGCAATTGGCTCAGCAATGGTGGATTCTGTGCTGTTCCATCTTCTTGATGATGCCTGCTCTGCGAGAGAAACTATCCCCAATCTCTGCCCCGATACCAGGGAGGGGAGTGCAGGGCTGTAGCTGGGAAGTGCTCTCAATCTGTGGGCGGTGTGTCTGCAGTTGTGGGTGCTGTACAGCTTCACCTTCTGCAATCGCTGAAAATGATATCACAAAGGAAATTGCTAGGAATTAAACTTGATCATTGATGTTTCCTTGTGCGACATTCACCTGTAGTACAGCTGTAGGCCTACAGCTCATTTAATGCAGGCAAAGCTGCCTGTAATTTGTTGACCACAATACATCCAATATTGGACCACCTACCTGCTACATGTGGAAACCCCTATGCTTTTGCGTACGGTCGAACATTGGCACATGCACATGCACAGGAGGTTGAACCTTGGTGCGAGGGCCGATCACTGACATAGTCATTATACTATTTATAGAAAATTTGTTTTAATCAATTAAAAAAAAATATTTGTTTAAATAATATCGATATTAGCAAGTATCTAATCTACATCTACATCTATGTCAGTACTCAGCAAAGTCTAATTCTAGATATGATGCTAAAGATATGATGAAGCTTGAGTTCTATGTGATGCCGGTGGATGGTTGTGCAAATATTTACATGGTGTAAGTAAAAAGATAAAAAAAATAAATAAAACTAGATATATCGCTACGGCGACTGATATGCCTCCGCCATAATGCATGGTTCTCCTAATAGGTCTATAGTACAATGTATTGACAATGTGTGATGACAGTTTCAAACAATTGGCAAAATATTAAAATGACAGGTTTGACACAAATGTGCTGAATGTTCACTTTCCTAGAACTAGGTTCAATTGGATGAATGATTAAAATGTCAGAGTGCAGGTATTTGGGGAACTGATGATTTTTACTTGACTTTTGACCCTTTTATAAGTTTATGCATTGAGTAATTTTTCAAGGTATTGAGAAAAAGTATAATTTCAGTATCAAATGGGAAAATAGCATTATGAAAACCTGGCCTTTGACCTTTGACCTCACAGTTCCAAAGAGAATCACTGTTAGGTTGAACATGCATAAATATGTAAGTTTCATGATGATACCTTGAGTTACTTTTGAGATATGGAGGAAAAAGTGCAATTCAGCACTTTCACTTGACCTTTGACCTTTGACCTTTTGGCAAGAAACTTCCCACAGAATACATATTGGGTAATACATGTATACATCAAGTAAAAAAAAAAAAAACCTTCATTCATTGCATAAATATAAGGAAAGTAGTGATATTTTGAGGAGTTGACCTTGACCTTTGACCCCCTGACCTTTGACCCATGACCCCCAACTTCCCTAGATAATCACTGCCCATCGGTGCAAGCATATACTAAGTTCCATGAAGATACCTTGAACCATTTGCGAGATATGGAGAAAAACATGAAATTTCATTTTTTTTTTCACAAAATAACCTGTGACCTTTGACCTTTGACCCTGTGACCCTAAAATCCACACAGAGTATTATCCCCCAAGGATATACCCTCATATCAAGTTTGATGTAAAACCACCACACGGTTCTTGAGATATTGACAAAAACAACACAGGACGGACGGACGTACGGACGGACGTACGGACGTACGTACGGACGTACGGACGGACGGACGGACGACCCGAAAACATAATGCCTCCAGCCACTTCGTCGCGGAGGCATAATAAAAACTATTATGGTATGCTCACGCGTTCTCATGAAATGTTGATAACTAACCACAATTTTATGATTGTGCAAATAATTTGCACCGTCCCAAACACAAAAGCCTCAAAATAAAATTGCATGAGCATGTCAAAACTATCCGAGACCATTTTCAGGACAATCATACAATATGTAGACACAAAAACCGATAAGACACAAGTCTATTTTTGAAGATTTTGAAGTACGGACTACGGTCTCTGTCATAAAGTACAAAATAATACCTTTTAAATGATACATTGGTCACTACGCTACATGTAAAGGTACATTTTTGAAGTTATGGTCAAAAGAAGCAAATATTTTCTTATTATTCTCTTTATTTTTCTTGACCTTTAATCGCAAATATCTCCATTTGGCAAATATGGACTACAAACTCTTCATATCAATTATCATGAATAGATTAGAATCTTAGCCTATTTACCAGGTCTAACGGTTACAAACATGATCATTCAAATCAATAAACTTCATATTGTGTAGTTATATGACCATACGTGGTCGGACCGGACAAGTTGTGCATGGGACCGGACTAAAAATTGACTTCCACAAACACAGTAAAATCCCATAAGATAAGCATAAAATGCAATGGCTTTTGAATAAATATTTTATACCAATTTTTTAGGTAACTTCTCTAAAGCAGAATTCGGTGATTTGTTTCATGATGTGTCAACCAGAAGAAGGGCGCAATATTCTATCACACGCGCGATGTGAAACTTGTGCGTGTGTTTGAGTCAGAAACAACAAACTTCACGCAGGCTGGCTACAACGTTCAAAATATATTTGCAAGGGTTTCAGTTAAGTTCTCTAATCATGACAAAAATTGATTTTGTTCACTTTGCTTTGGAAAAACTATAATTTACAGTTCTCTAATCATGACAAAAATTGATTTTGTTCGCTTTGCTTTGGAAGAACTGTTATTAACAGTGTTTCATTTTCAGAACCTCATCATTGTGTGAATTGAAATATTTTTATTGAGAATGGCAATGTGAAAAATTCATCTAAATCTCAACTTCTTAAGTGTCCGGGTACACAACCCCCCATCATACTATCAGAGAATATCTTGAAAACGTGTTAACCTCAATCAGCCTCCATTACATGGACGGAAACAAACGCTACGAGCCGAATGATTGTGAGGTAGACGCTTCTGTTCTAATAATTACAGCGTTACACAATATCCTGTAGTCCCACATATTGCAAATCACGTACAGATTCTACTTTAAACTCGTCAAGTAGGGGTAAAATTATTTTGGGCTGAACGATTCCGAGTCCGATTCACTCATCGGATCAGATAATATCTCCAAAAAAATCTTGACCTCTTGGCATGTGCCTCGACCTCTAAGATTCTCAATCAGAGATTTGTCTCGATAGAGTGAAAAAGCTTACCCATTCTTGTCGACGAGTGCAACATAAGAACTGACGAGCCGCATGTGGACTACGTACGAACGCCGACATCTTGAATAGCGTTCGCGGAGATGGGGGGGGGGGGGGGGGGGGGGGGGGGGGGGGGTACTGCTATCGCCCGGCGGATCATATCAGTTCCCACCTCCCTGGATTACTGAAGCCAATTTTTGATGAATATTTTGTTATATATTTATACAACTATATTTTATATATACTATGAAAATTGAATTAAACTGAGATTGAAATTACATGTAGGCCTAATTGCCTTACTTTTCCAGCGCGTGGACTAATGTTCGTTTGTTACATGTACGAGTGATGTCGTTGTCAAGTAATTGTTGTTGTGTTGTTGTTTACTCACTGCCAAGCATGCAAATCTCATGATGACCGATACAGTATGAAGTACATCAAATGTCATGTACATGTACAGTGCAGTGGAGCCCCCTGTGGAGCCTGGAAATATAAAAATATATATCTACCTATCTATTAACATATACAAATTCATATACTCAGGAATATGAGATTAAAACCTAAAACTCTTCATACATATATATATATATATATATATATATATATATATATATATATGAAGAGTTTGTTCGCAAAAACCGATAAGTCCATATTTGCCAAATAGAGATATTTGCGATTAAAGGTCAAGAAAAATAAAGAGAATAATACGAAAATTTTGCTTCTTTTGACCATAACTTTAAAAATGTACCTTTATATGTAGTCACCAATATATCATTTAAAAGGTATTATTTTGTACTTTATGACAGAGACCGTACTTCAAAATCTTAAAAAATGGACTTATCGGTTTTTGCAAACAAACTCTTCATATATATATACAACACATATACATACAAATGTATATACTTAGTAATACACGCTTATACATGTACCTTGTATTTCTATTTTTCCTTCCTATTTCTTTCTTTTTTTTTACTTGGGGTAATTTTTTGGTGTAAGGGAAAAGTCCTTCCAAGCCGCTGCATTTCTTGGAGCAACAGAGATTTTTTTTTTTAACGTTATGTTCTTATCTTATCACTCTTTTAATTATGCTCACTATGATGAACAAGGTTAGTCTTCATAAGATTAAGGGAAAAATACCTCTGTAAATTCATCACTTTTTGTGCTCAGCTGGGTAAGATGAACTTCATGGTTTAATTCCACAGATTCAAAATATAAATAACATTCCATATAATGAGGAAAAAATTTGTGTGCCTTTTATTTTCACACTACTTTCATGTCACACAAAATCAGTGAAAATTTCCACATTGTGAAAATTTTCACTTTTACTGTAAATCAAAATGCATTTCCAAGAGTTTTTGCAATACCGTTACTATATCAACTGACAAGTAACCAGTCAACTGAAGCCTTTCGCAAAGGGGTAACATTATGTGTACTAATGTTCATACATATTAGACTACATAGGTACATTCTCTTTCTCACATTTCAACTGTATTTCTTTTCTCACCACATACACCAATATCATTGAAGTTAATAAACACAAATATAATAGGCAGATCTAAATATTCTTCTATTTGTTAAGTACCAGAAGAAAACCTCTGCATTTGAACACCAGATGACTGATAATCAGGGGATAGGTATTTACAAAACACTCTCTTTTTGATTTGAGACTTTGATTTGAAACATTTTACTTGACAGAGAAAAATGAGTAACACCATCTCACAAACTCACAAATTCATTTGAATTCTTGACACATACAGTGTACGTACAGATGTACAAAGGCAAAATATCCAATAAATGCAGGAACAGGTTATCACAATTTCAGGCCGCATAAATACTTGAAAATCTACGGAGATATGACAAAAAAAAAAAAAAAAGGCATTCACATATCTGCAGCTTGGTCTGAATTCAACAATACTCACAGGTGAACATATCTGGCAAACTCTGTTAATATTGGGCTAAATATTTTGGCATTTCAATGAGTTTGAGTGAGAATGTATTTCTCCTCTTTTACCTCCAGACTTCGATCTTCTCCACACTGTAAAAGGCGGTAAGAGCAGAGACAAAGTTTCTTTCACTACATGTTGAACTGGTCAATGGATTTTATTCTTGTGAGATGGAGGTTGGAATATTAATACTTATACCTTTTTGTGTTATGTAATCTGGTAGACAGACATTCATCAACACACACATACCAAAAAATCTGACACAGCTGTAAGGAAACTTAAACAATTGTGATGACTGTGGATAGCCGCTGGGAATTAGGATATCATAACGGTATCATAATAACAAGTTTCAGACAACAATCATGACCTCCTTTTAGCTCTTGTAAATTTTTGATTTTGTTGATACATCATATTGTATACAGTGGAAACTCAGTATATAACAAGATCCTTGTAAATTGTATGCACTGTGCACATCAAAAAGACACAAATATACACAACGAATAATCATTCACTCTCATTTTTCAAGATATGACAACATTTTTGGCATTTTT